>NC_081186.1:121391236-121708736 GCF_029867415.1 Vicia villosa | reverse complement strand
ACTTTTCTTGATTAATTTTCCACCAAAAGTCAATATTTGAATAATTTTCCCGATTTTGACCCAAAAGTCAACTGTTCCGATTTTTCCGACTATTGATGAAATTCCCGATTAAATCTCTTCCACTCACATCCCGTCAAACAAACACATCCACACAGTCAGTACGAGAAGTTTTCCACACATAGAAGCCACTTCTGATTAAATGTTGACCAGAAAGTCAACTGATTGACTTTGGTCAAAGAAACCCTGATTTAAAGAACCAGATGATTTGCAAGCTTGTACCCTCTAATCAATGCCCTGATTTGAAGCGAAGAGACACCCCAATCCAGGAGGACTTCAATGAACATAGAGCCACATGATTATACCTCAATTTTCTCATTCTTTGATCAAACTTCTTTGCAATAAAGCTCTTTCTTTGCTAGCCTTTTGAATGGTACCAATGATATGAATGCATGGGTATGGATTATGACCTAAGTGATGTATGTACATGAATGCAAAGCCTAAGCCAGTTAGAAGTTAAAGGGTAGGACAAATTTGGGGTATGACAGGGTGAACCAACTCTGGAAGAGCAAGCAAAGGAAGTTCAGAGGCTTCAGAAGTTCAAAGAAATTTGAACGTGGAGAATCTTCTGGTGACAGAAGATCTGACAAGAAGAAGGTTGTCTGCTATGAGTGCAATGAGCCTGGACATTACAAGAATGAGTGTCTGAAACTTCAGAAGGAGAATCCCAAGAAGAAGTTTCATAAGAAGAAAGGTCTTATGGCAACATGGGATGATTCTGAATCAGAATCAGGATCAGACTCTGAAGGAGAGCAAGCAAACTTTGCGCTGATGGCGACAGAAGATGATGGATCAGAATCTACATCAGAATCAGATTCTGAAGAGGTATTTTCTGAACTATCTAGAGAAGAGTTAGTTTCCAGTCTAACAGAGCTTCTTGAATTAAAAGCTCATCTTAGTATCAAATACAAAAAGCTGAAGAAGCAATTTGAATTTGAAACTAAGAAGCTTGAGTTGGAAAATTCTGAATTAAAAGAAAAAGTTTTAAAATTATCCAATAATGTTGGATCTCCTTCTGATTCAGAAAAATCCACTCCCAGTCTGAATCATATTCTGAAAGAATATGATTTAAGTTTCAGGAAGTTCCTATCTAGAAGTATTGGCAGAAGTCAGCTAGCTTCTATGATATATGCTGTGTCTGGGAACAAGAGAGTTGGCATTGGTTATGAGGGTGAAATCCCATACAAGCTTGAATCTGTGGATGATATGAAAATATCATACAAGCCTCTGTATAACCAATTTAAATTTGGCCACTCCCATGATATTAAGCACACATCACATGCACAAAGTTTTCACATAACACACACCAAGAAGCATGTGACACAACCTAAGAAATATCATGGAACTCAGAATAAGAAATATCATGCTGTTCCTCCTGTTAAATATTTTGCTAAACCCAAGTTCAATCAGAACTTGAGGAGAACTAACAAGAAAGGACCCAAGAAATTGTGGGTACCTAAGGAAAAGATTATTCCTATTGCAGATATCCTTGGCGGCAAAGAGGACAGGAAGCAAAATGTCATGGTACCTGGACTCTGGGTGCTCGCGACACATGACGGGAAGAAGGTCTACATTCCAGGTGGAGAAGTCAAGTTTGGAGGAGATCAGAAGGGCAAAATCATTGGCTCTGGAACCATAAGTCTTGGTAACTCTCCTTCCATAACTAATGTACTTCTTGTAGAAGGATTAACTCATAACTTATTATCCATAAGTCAATTAAGTGACAATGGTTATGATATAATCTTCAATCAAAAGTCTTGCAAGGCTGTAAGTCAGAAGGATGGCTCAATCCTATTTACAGGCAAGAGGAAGAACAACATTTATAAGATTGATCTTTCTGATCTTGAGAAGCAGAAGGTGACTTGTCTTATGTCTGTTTCTGAAGAGCAATGGGTCTGGCACAGAAGATTAGGACATGCTAGTTTGAGAAAGATTTCTCAGATTAACAAACTAAATCTGGTCAGAGGACTCCCAAATCTGAAATACAAATCAGATGCTCTTTGTGAAGCATGTCAGAAGGGCAAGTTCTCCAGACCTGCATTCAAGTCTAAGAATGTTGTTTCTACCTCAATGCCGTTAGAACTCTTGCACATTGATCTGTTTGGCCCAGTCAAAACAGCATCTGTCAGAGGAAAGAAATATGGATTAGTCATCGCTGATGATTATAGCCGCTGGACGTGGGTAAAGTTCTTGAAACACAAGGATGATTCTCATTCAGTGTTCTTTGAATTCTGCACTCAGATCCAATCTGAGAAGGAGTGCAAAATCATAAAGGTCAGAAGTGATCATGGTGGTGAATTTGAGAACAGATTCTTTGAAGAGTTCTTCAAAGAAAATGGTATTGCCCATGATTTCTCTTGTCCTAGAACTCCACAGCAAAATGGAGTTGTAGAGCGAAAGAATAGGACTCTACAAGAAATGGCCAGAACCATGATCAATGAAACCAATATGGCTAAGCATTTCTGGGCAGAAGCAATAAACACTGCGTGTTATATTCAGAATAGAATCTCTATCAGACCTATTCTAATTAAGACTCCTTATGAATTGTGGAAGAATAGAAAGCCCAACATTTCATATTTCCATCCTTTTGGATGTGTATGTTTTATTCTGAATACTAAAGATCATCTTGGTAAGTTTGATTTCAAAGCACAAAAGTGTTTCCTTCTTGGATATTCTGAACGCTCTAAAGGCTACAGAGTATACAATACTAAAACATTGATTGTAGAAGAATCAATCAATATCAGATTTGATGATAAGCTCGGTCTTGAAAAACCAAAGCAGTTTGAGAATTTTGCAGATTTTGATATTGATATATCAGAAGTTGAAGAACCAAGAAGCAAAGCTGCAGAAGCTGGCAGCCTCAGAAGCAATGGATCAGAAGATCAAGTTGCTGCATCTTTAGAGAATCTGAGAATCTCTGAAGAACCAACAGTCAGAAGATCACCTAGACTTGCTTCAGCTCACTCAGAAGATGTGATCCTTGGGAAGAAAGATGATCCTATCAGAACCAGATCATTTCTTAAGAATGACAATCAGAAGCAGTGATCAGAATCAAAAGGCGTAAAGTCTAGTGAAAATTTTACAGCTGTCATCTATTATCCGATGGGGAACACGTGTATGTACGGTTAGTACAAAGCGTGCAGTTGAAAAGACGCCGACCTAGGTAACTGTGTTAAATCATTTCACTTACCACGTTCTCTCTCCTAATGTCATTTCTCATTAAATGCATAATGATTTCTTTATTTTCAAATTATTTAAAATAACCGGCTTCATCTTCATTCCCTCTTTTTCTCTCTTTCTCTCTCTCTTGTGCATCCCCTTCCTTGCATTTCTTTTAAACCCTAGTTTTTGATTTGATCTCAAAGCATAATCATCATGAACTCATCTTCTTGTTCATCGAACTCAAAAGAAAGGCTCACCTCTACACAGATCCTTCTAAGCAAATATGAGTATGCTCCATTGAAAACATGCTTAATACCCACGAAAGAACTGGAAGTTCTATGTGAATCTGCTGTGGATATCAACAACCTAAAAGCAAATGGCTTTAAGTGTGATGCAAGAATCTTTGAGCAAGGATGGTCTAAGTATCTTGATAGATTGGTTGGTCCAATTTATCCTGAACTTGTGAAGGATTTCTGGGTACATGCAACAGTTACCCCAACTGCCATCATTTCATTCGTACTAGGGCATGAAGTGGTTATCACTGAAAAGCTCATCAGGAAGCTGTACAATCTGAATGATGAAGAAGGCTGGACTGGTTTTCGACATGCATCAGTTGATTGGTCTAAAGTTGAACAACAAATCTCTCAGACTTTTGGAATTGACTCTAATAACACAGGCACCTTAAGGCCGTTTTATAAAGTATGGGCTGAGATTATTCTGGGTTCCCTTTATCATAGAAAAAGGATGCTCTCCTCCTCCTACATCAGTCCAGATCACAAGTACACTCTTTTCTGCATTGGCAAAAAGACCGAGATCAACATCTCTCATATTCTGTTTGAGAATCTGAAAACTTCTATCTTTGAGTCAAGAGAAGACGAAAGGGCGAAGTACCCTCATATTTCAAGAACGACTATTCCGTTTGGAAGAATGATTTCAGACATTCTAATTGAAAGCAAAGTGCTGGACTCCATCAGAAAACTCAATGCGTCCCACTTTCTTGGAGTAGTTCAAGGTCCCATTTTCAATGGTGTAGATTTGTTCAGACTGGAACTTATTCAAAGTGTACCTTCTGTGTGCACAAGCTTTCCTGACATTCTGTCAAGAAGAGTTGCTGTTGAAGATTTTGCCTCTTTGTTTCAAAAAGAACTGCATCAGGTTGTCAAGCTTTACCTGGAAGATTGTGTTAGGAAGCAATCAGATATTGATCCTGCTTGGATCCGGGGCAGAGTACTTCCGTCCAAGGCTGATCTTCTGAAGAAGGAACTAAAGGCTAGGCTAAAAAGAAAAGCCCAAGAAGATGAGGCGAAGAAAGCCAAGAAGTTGAGAGTCACCTATGATCCTGACAAGGTGGACTCTGAAGAACGAAGAGATAAAAGGATTAGAGATTCCTTTCGCAGAACCAGATCTTCTTCTTCTTCTGTACAAACCGCCAGGCAGGTTTTTACTCCACCTCCTTCTGTCTCTAAACCATTTTTCCAATCACCTCCATCTGAACCAAAAGTAAACTTCACCTTACCTAATCCTTCTCCATCATCCTTCTCCTCTCCCATTCTAAACCCCACACCTTTAAGTATTCTTCCCCCAACTCCTTCTGATAAATCTTCCTCACCAATTTCCTTTACTAATACTCCATCCTCTTCTCAATCTATCATTTCTGATATTCCATCTTCAACAATCATTCTCTCAGATATCCCTTCTTTCTCATCCACCGCACCTCCACCTTCTATATCCCATCCCTTACCTACCAGAAAATCCAAACCTTACTGTCTTCTCTACCCTGACTACAAATTCACCTTCAATCCGCCTGAACCTGAACCCTATACCTACCTGGAACTTTTCAGACATGAGGTGATTAGCAGTCTAGACCTTCTGAAGGATGCATTTCTAAATGGTCTGGATGATGTTTCTACAAGAAATCTCTGGAGAAGATTTCGCAAGGATTTTCAAGTAGAAGCAATGGGAGTACAGAAAAGACTAGTGACTGCTGCCCCTGGTTACCCTGGTTATCTTCTGGAGGATGACAATGGTATATACTACCATCCTCTCAGAAATTGTGTTGCTGCTGAGGAGAAGCCCTTTGTGGATGAATTGGAAGTAGCAAGATTGGCTGCTGCAATGGAAGCTAATCCTTGCAGGGAAATTGTGGTATGGATACCTCAATATCCAGTTCTGCTCGGGGATTTCAAGACCCTCTTTGACTTTCTGAGGGAAAACCCTTCTGAGAAAGACCCAAGCTTGGTCATTCCAGAAGTTGTTGACCCACCAGAAGTTGAAGGTCCTTCTGCTCCCAGGAATCTTGCTGCCATTCTTCAGGCACTTGAGAATGGAGATTCGGAAATTCCTGCTGCAGAATATGGAGATGCTTCTATGCAAGAAGCAGATGTAGAAGATCATGTTGCTGAATCAGTTCCTGTTGAGGAAATCCCTGCAACTGATCTATCTATGGAAGCTACAGATCACAATGTTATTCCTGTGGTTAGAAGCAGTGAAGCTTCTTCTGATGAATCTTCTCGTCTTGCAAGAACTCTGGAAGATATGAAGAAACAGGATGAATTTAGAGCTTTCATGGAAAGGCAAGAAGGATACAACAATGGGGTTCAAGAGATGCTGGCCAAGATCTTGTCAAGGCTAGGGTCGTCTTAGATTGAGTCTGTGTTGTTTTGTTTTTTGCTTTTGCTGCATCTGTTTTTGTGCATCTTGTCTTCTTTCTCTGCGTGTACTTCTGTACCTGCTGTTTGAACTTCAATGAAATCATCCTTTTTCCTCCGTGTGTTTCTTTTTGTTTGTATCTGAATCTTTTCTGTTTTTTTTTTGATGATATGACAAAAAGGGGGAGAAATATGTGATAAATGATTTGATTTAATCAGTTGCTTTACTAACAGAAGCTGCAAGCTTCATATGTTTTTAAGTTGTGTTGTTGCAGGAATCAAAGATTCAAGACCAACATGAGGAGCAACAAAATGAATCAAGCTCTTGGATTCTTGAAGCAAGCTGAGTGCTATGAAGCTTCAGAATCTGAAGCAAGAAGGAAGGATGATCAGAAATAGCTCTTGGATTTTTGAAGCAAGCTGAGTGCTAGGAAACTTCAGAATCAGAAGCAAGAAGAAAGAATGATCAGAAATTCTGATAATAGAATATGATCCAAATCATTGCCTATTTGCTCTAATACATTGTCTATTGGATCTGATATATTCTATATGGCTTATATGGCTCTGATACATACTTTGTGTTCTGATACACATTTTATGTTCTAACTCATTCATGCTGACTTCTGTCGTTTAGTTTTGTTCTGTAACATTTCAGGATGTAGAGATGCTCTGATGATGCTCTGGTACATTCAACAATGTTCTGATACAATCTAGCATGAAGTGATGTAAGAAGAAATTCAAAGCTCTGAAGCTATCCGAGGGAAGCAGAAATCAGAAGCTGTGAATGTTCTAAAAGATCCAGAAAACTCAAGTTCTGAAGCTGTCCTAAATGGAAGCATGAATCAGAAGCTGTGAATGTTCTGAAGATTAAAGAAATTCAAGTTCTGAAGCTGTCCTAAATGGAAGCAGGAATCAGAAGCTGTGAATGTTCTGAAGATCAAAGAAATTCAAGTTCTGAAGCTGTCCTAAATGGAAGCAGGAATCAGAAGCTGTGAGTGTTCTAGGGATCTAAAGAAATTCAAGTTCTGAAGCTGTCCAATGGAAGCAGAAGTCAGAAGCTATGAATTATCAGAAGCAAGAAGCTTATGTGATCGTCTCTACCGAAATAATCAGGGAAGTCTTTTATTATTAAAGTTCTTCGAGTATTTATTTCAGGGGGAGATTATTCATCTCAGGGGGAGATTGTTAATCTCAGGGGGAGACATATTCACATGCTTATGCTATAGCTGTGTAATTTGTCTTTAGCCGTCTGCTCTTTCTGATCGCAAATTCATATCATTTATATATGTTTTTGTCATCATCAAAAAGGGGGAGATTTTTAGAACAAGATTTGTTCTGATCAATATTCTTAGTTTTGATGATAACAAGGATATGAATTTTGTGTGAGATAATGTGGTACTCTAATACATTGCAAATTTCCCTTTCAGGAAATATATATAAAGAGTATGCACAAATCAGCGCTCAGAAGCTTTGTCTCAGAAGGTTCAGCATGCAACATCAGAACATGGTCTGGCAAGACATCAGAAGATGGTCAAGGCAGAATCAGAACATGGGTCTATGAAAGCATCAGAAGAACTTGAGGTCAGAAGTAGAAGCACTGAAGTTCTCATGGTATCACGCTTAGAAGCACTTCAAGGTCAGAAGACAAGAAGATGCTATGCACCAAGCTGTTTGACTTTGATGATATTCAAATATTATATTCAAACATCAGATCAGAAGAAAGTACAGGTGGCAGGCTACGCTGACTGACAAAAGGAACGTTGGAAGCTATTAAAGGCGACGTCAGTAGACACAGCGTGAACAAGGCTCGAGGTAGTTGACAAAAGTGTGAAACATTAAATGCAAAGCTGTACGGAACACGCAAAGCATTAAATGCATTCAACGGTCATCTTCTCAAACGCCTATAAATATGAAGTTCTGATGAGAAGCAAGGCTAACGAATTTTGAACGAAATTATTCTGAAAGACTTGCTGAAATGCTGCTCAAATTCAAAGCTCAGAAACTTCATCTTCATCAAAGCTCACTACATTGCTGTTGTAATATATTAGTGAGATTAAGCTTAAACGTTAAGAGAAATATCACTGTTGTGATTATAGCTTTTAAGAAGCATTTGTAATACTCTTAGAATTGATTACATTAATTTGTAAGTAACTAGAGTGATAAAGTGTTGATCAGGATACTCTAGGAAGTCTTAGCTTGTGTCTAAGCAGTTGTAATTAGAGTGATCACGTGGTGGTCAGGATACTCTAAGAAAGTCTTAGCTTGTGTCTAAGCATTTGTTCCTGGAGTGATCAGGTTGTGATCAGGATACTCTGGAAGACTTAGTCGCGGACTAAGTGGAAAACCATTGTAATCTGTTGCGATTAGTGGATTAAATCCTCAGGTGAGGTAAATCACTCCGTGGGGGTGGACTGGAGTAGTTTAGTTAACAACGAACCAGGATAAAAATAACTGTGCAATTTATTTTTATCGTTCAAGTTTTTAAGACTACACTTATTCAAACCCCCCCTTTCTAAGTGTTTTTCTATCCTTCACATAATTTCTATTCCACTCTTTCCAAAAGCTCAAAGACCTATTAAAAGCAAATAAAAGTAAAAAAACTTAATATTTACAATCAAAACAAATTTTTTATGTATTTACAAAAGTATCATGCATAGTTGAATAAAACTTGGGAAAAGAGTTAAACAATACCACAAAAGCTATGAACAAAATAGGTACAAATTGGCTTCTAACAACTCTCCCCAACTTTGACCTTTGTTTGTCCTTAAACAAAGATAGCTCACAAGCACAAAAATTAGTATTTACAAAAGGTTAGAAACACAAAGTGAATGCTTTAAACTTGACTTACATGCATGCGCAATAACCATCCCTTGCTTGTACAAGATAAAAACATGAATATGAATCAAGTTCTAAACACAAAACATCTCAACAAAAATGCATTAGGAAAATAATGTTCATGCTTGAATCACCTAAGTCTCACTTCACAATTCATGAAGGATAAAGTGCAATGATAGCACAAAGTACCAATCACACTCACTAGCAATTGTGCACATCCAAAACAATTCTAGCATTCATCTACACTATGCACAAGAAATAATAGAAACAAAGATCATGGAGGACTTTTTTCGGTTGTAACTTGGCTCGGTTCCAAACAAAGTATAACATATACACGGTCATTGAAACGGAAAGGGTGAATAATCATAAAGAGCATTTATTTATTTACACAACTTATACATTCTTGTTACCCTTTTGTTCATCAAATCACCAGTGTTTTAAAAATCGAACTGGCTGATCGGACCGGTCAGACTGGGAACTAGAGGGGTCACTGGCCTGGTCTGATTATTGGACCAGATCTGCTATTGAACCGGTGGGAACCGGCCAAAACCGGAAAAAACCAATGAACTGACGGTTTTGGAAAACTGGTGGTTTAAATGCATACTCTTTTTTCCGCACAAAACGATGATGTTTTCATGATTTTTTTATAAAAAATATAATTAGACTTTATTCATCTTATTTGGAACAACTTTTCCCTTGTTTGCAGTTATACTTGGTTTAAAATTGATTTAAATTTACATTTTGTATTATTTTGTTGTGAGTGATAATTATATTTAGAATTTGATTGTAAAAAATAAAGGGTTAATAGTCATTTACCCCCTGCCATATAAGCGAGTTTTGATTTACCCCCCTTTAAAAAAAAGTTTTGGATTACCCTCCTATAATTTTAAAATTTTAAGTCTTTTGCCCCCTAAGAGAAAAAATTACCCCTGTAAAATATTTTTTTATATACCCCTTGGTTTTTACACGCTTAGGGGGTTGCCCAAAAACTATAGGGGGTAATCCAAAACTTTTTTTAAAGGGAGGTAAATCAAAACTCGCCTATATGGAAGGAGGGTAAATGGCTAATAACCCAAAAATAAATATGTGAAATTAAGATATTTTAAAATTGTAAAATTGTGTAGGTGTTGTGATATTTTTTAGAGAGTAAGTCATCTGGTTCGAACAATTTAACAAATATATAGTTTTGCAATAGATACCGGTTTATTCAACCGAGTTATCCGGTTTAATCTGATTTAGTCATGCGGTTGGACCAGTGGCCCCATGGTTCAACCAATGAACCAGTGACCCAGTAACCTCGTCGGTTTGATGATTGGTCCGATTTTTAAAATACTGCAAATCACAATGCATCCTTTTCTTTCTTTGTATCATTTTGATTTTTTTCTTTTTCTCTTTTTCTTTCTTTTCTTTTTCAAAGAATGCATTGTACCACCATTTTCTTTCTTTTTCTTTTCTTTATTAGACCCCTCTCCCTAACTTCAAACATTTCATTCTATCAAAATAGTTATACTCTTCATTCAAGGTTCAATCATCATTGGGTTAAGTGTTTATCAAAGAAAACCTTTCAAGTGAGTCAAAAATTTTCTTTCTTTTTTATCAACAAACTAAATAAGTGGTATACTTATTAATTTGTTGTACTTTTACTTGATCCACTTGCCGAAAAAAATTCCAGGCTCAAAATTGGTTACAAATGAACACACTCTCACATGTAGCCTTTTGGATGGTGGTTTTTCTTGCACTACAAAAAAAATGTCTCGATCACTTCTAAGTTCTAATGTTTCACAACAAAGTAAGATTAAAAATGAATTATCTGAGTTAACACCAATTGTTAGAACCACTACGCCATAAAAGCTATTTAATAGCGCTTTTTCTATTTTTGATAGCGCTTAAAAGTGCTATTAACTGCGCCGCTATTATAAATGATATTTTTTAATAGCGCTATTAAAGTACCAATTTTTAATAGCGTTTTTCTTAAGCGCTAGTGAAGGTGACATTTTGCGCTTTATAATACGTTTTTCAATTTGATTTTGATAGCACTTTTAACCAAAGCGCTATTATAAGGCACATGTTTGATAGCACTTTCGAACAAAGCGCTACTATAAGGCACAAGTATGATAGCGCTAATATGTGGCCCATGTTTGACAGCATTTTCTCTTAAAAGTGCTATCATAGGATATTTCATTAATAGAAATTTCTATAAAATGCTATTGTGGTACAGTTTTTTTTTCAAAATCATTTTTTTGGTGGGCAAATATCAAAAAGTTACATACAATTCAATACCAAATAACATTTTAAACCAAATTCACTTGTTTACAAATATCATAACATTTCAATGTACTAAAAAAAGAGGGCATTTGCATAGCCAAATTTATATATGCATACATTCCAACTAAGAGTACTTTAATCCAAATCCTAAAGCGAACAGTCAAATTCTCTAAACAAAACACCTAAAAAAACAAGAGAGGACAACAAAACAGCACCAAGTAGTAACCTCCCACATATACAATCACTTAGCTAGGAAAAATAACTGCTTCTTGTTTTCTTGTATCATAGAAGGAATATATTGATTATGTATTGTACAATAAAAATTAATTCAAGATATATAGAGTAATCAAACATTTACAATAAAAACCCGAAGTTTAATATAAAAAATAAATTTTAATCAAGCATGAGAGTCCCCATGGTTAATAGTGAAGATTAAAGATAAACCAATTGAACCGCGTTGAAAATATCAATTTGTGACTTACAGTTCACAAAATAAACTAAATAGTACAATCAGGTTCATGAATTCAAAATCGGATCAATTCAAAAAAGTACAATCTAATTCTTTTAAAGGTAGTTATGATATAAAATCACAAACAGAATAAACCAAATTTTTATACCAGTTCAATGAGGGGCAGACTATTAACACGGTTTGATTAACTTTGATTGAACTGTTGCAACAATTCCTCTTTAGCTCGCATAACCATCAGCACAATCACTGCCCCGATAGCCACCTCCAAAACCACCATTGAAGTCATCTCCACCTCTAAGCGACCTATAAGATGCAGGACCATAACCTCTACCGGGTAAGCCTCCATAAGTATCAGCAAATCCACCAAAACCATCGTTGTAAGTGTCATACCCTAATTTTTGACCCCCCTGAGATGACATATCTTCAGGATTTTTCATCAAGTCAAAGCAAGTACCCAGAGCAGCCTGACATTCAATCGAGGGTGTTCAAAGACAAGAAAATTCAGGCAAAGGATCAATCAATAGAGGGATTAGTCTCTAATACAATCATAAGACTCAAAAGCCTCATTATTACACCTATGATTGATTTAGACACCCAGTCATCTAAGTACAGGATTACTCAGATCAACAGACTAGGGTTTGGAGCCTATCAAGGACTAAAATCAGGGATCACTCTTGGGAAACCCTAAAAAAACTCAGGGGACCATTCAAAGACATCAACCATCTTCAAAAAACTCATATGACAAGATCCACTGGACATTACACCTAAATTCAAAGTCTACAGTCATTATTTTCACATGGTCGACAAATTAGGGTTTTGACCTAATTCACCAAGATAGTTGACTTTCAATCAGGGCATGGATCCAAAACTCAAGACATGATTCAAGAATCTCTACTACCTCAATATAATCCATTTACATCAATCCTTTGAGGAAAAGATCTTGTTTCTACACAAAAGCCCAAAAATTCACTTTGTTAGGGAAAAGTCAACTGTGAAGGATCATCATTGACTTTTAAGGTTTTTGGTCAAAAATGACTTTCAAAGATCAATATCATCAATATATGGATATTAAAGTCATTTGACCAAAGAAATTCAAAGAAATTCATCAAGGAGCAAAAAGTCGGGAATTAGGGTTTTTGAGGGCATAGTGAGAACTCAAAATTTCACCTACACAACTCAAAAAACTTCCAACATGAAAGTTGTAGATCTTGCAAAATAAAACAACATCTTACAAAGGAACTTTTTTCAAAAGATCAACCATTTATGAAGTTTTGGAAATTTTGAAGTTTAGGTCATAAACACTTAGAAATTTTTCTAAGTGTTTTAACCTAGTTTTCATCCAACTTTGGGCTCATTTTTCACAAATTTCCCAAATGATTCTGAAGAAGACATAAACTAATGATTTAAAGTAGATGTTTAGGGCTTTCCAAATTGTGTTCAACCTTCTCCAAATTCAATTTGAGCTAAGAGTTATGCTTGTTCAAAGTTGGCCTCATGAAGTAAAATTATAGGTCATGGACACTTTTGGACTTTGCAAATTTTGTGCAAATAACCTCTCTTATGGATGCTACACGACCCATAACACATCTGAAACCATGCCATGCATTCATTTTCACCATGCCATAAGAATTGAAGAAGATTCTAAAAACAAGAACATGTGATTATGTAATGATTACATTTGTGAATTTATGGCAAATTGATGAATCACCCAAGGAATCTTCTCACCAACCAATTAGAGCTCATTTCTGGCTCAGAATTGTCCCCTAAGATTAAACAAAATCGAGGGCTAGGGGATTGTTCAAATGGAATCAAAATTCTCATCATTGCATAAGAGATACTTGCAAACTTCCTTCATGGCTAAGAAAGCAAATCAACTTCACTAAGGAAGCTCACACTCTCACTCAGTACTGAACCAATTGCCTATAAATAGAGGCCTCATTCTCATTCAAAAAACACACCAAAGCAACCATATTCCTTGCTTTCTCTTTCTCTTCTCATGTTCATTGTTTTTCAAAGTTCTTTGGCAAGAAGAATCGATTTCTTCAAACCAGAGCTCATCTTTGGGAAGTGAACATTCTAACATCTCAAGGGAGGTCATTTGAGGTGATCCAAGCACCTGGATCACTTCTGTAAGTGGAGGAACACCATTGTTGCTCCCACTTTGGAGCATTTGCAGTTGGAGGTCCATGGAGTAATTCAGGAGGTTCTGAGCCAAGCCAATCATCCAGGCACACTCCTCAGGTCATAGTGAAGCTAACCAGATGTCTGCAGCTCATCTGTAACTCAAGAATCAACACCCTCCATGCTCACTTGAAGCTGAAATCGAGGGAGGTCCATAGAACGACTCAGAAGGATTCAAGCTCCAATAAGCATTCAGTTAGCATCATTGAGTCTCAGGGAAGCTATTGAGATCATTCATTCAAACCCAGGTGCTCTCTATCATCCTCACGACCTCCATTTTCAGAGGTAAGTTTCTGAACTTCACCTCTCTAATTTAAGCACTCTTTGTGAAATAGCTCGATTCTATCTTGTTCAGCATCATCAGAGGATTGAAAACCCTCTATCATCATTCATTTATCTTTCAGTATAGTCATTTAATTTGATTTCGAAATTTTAGGGTTCTTCACGATTTCTGGTAAATTAGTTAGATATAGTTAATATTAATCCATGTTAGTTACATATTCAAAATCGTGAGTGAATTTAGAGCAAGTTTCATGTTTACATCGTTGCAAATAGTTGAGAAACGAGTAAGTTCAGAAATTCAAAAATGGAGAACTTGAGGTTGAAGACGAAGATGGTGAAGCGCGCCATTTTTGAATTCTCAGGGAAGAGTTTATTTTATTTTGAGTGATAGTTGTTTTATAAACGACTGAACAAACTTGCCCCAGTGGCCACACATACGCCCTTAGTCTCATCATGCCTCAAGTCTGGGGTTCGAATCCCCCTCGCCCCAGACTTTTTTGCTTCATTTATTTTTCAATGTTTTGCCACTTGTTTGAAAATATAATAAGTTGGATGTGCATCTTAAACAAACTGCGCGCGTAGCCCAGATGGTGGGTGTTTTGGCCAATGACTTGGAGGGCGTGAGTTCAACCCCTCTAGGTGACAAAACCATTTTTTTTATCACTTTTCACACTAAATTTCTTCACAACTTCACACAATCAATTCACCTATCAAATTAAATCATTTTCACTTCATTTTTCATACACCTATTATTTAATATATCTATTTTGTGAATAGTCAAAAAAATCATAAAAATATTATTTATTTCTTGAATTTTAATTAGGTTTAAAATAGTATGTTTTTAAGTGTTTTCTTAAATACTTTAAATATATATTATCACTTTATTTTAACCTAATCACTTTGTAAATAAATTTATGATAAAACCCTAATTATTTAGGTCTTAATTGGGTATAGATTTCATCTTTGCCTTAATTAAGTTGACTTTTGTCAATATTCAAAATTGTTTTCAATCTCTGATTAAACGGACGATTAAGGTTTTCAAACAACAAAACCTTGCATCATTCCAAATCATTTTCAAATTTGTCAAAGATATTGATGTGTCAAAGATTCCTAACACTTAGGATCTTTTCCCCATAGAGTCATCCATACTCAGTTTATTTAAGAGTCAGCCACAACCTTGGGCTTTGTACAAGGCAGAAAATAATGTTTTCCTTAGCTAGAGTCAGCCACAACCTTGGGCTTTGTACAAGGCACATAAAATAGAGTCATTCATTCAATTATCCTCAACAGTCAGCCACAACCTTGGGCTTTGTACAAGGCACATAAATAGAGTCTCCCTAAGTAGAGTCAGCCTCAATTCTGGGCTTTGTACAGAACACAAAAATACCCTGTAATTAATCCCCAGTGGAGTCATCTCCCAGAGTCAATAATATTAATTAATCAATCAAAAAGCCTCAAGCTTGGGCCTCATACAAGCCAGCTAAAGTCAAATCTTTTATACAGTAGATAGACATAGCTTATCTCTATAGAGAGATATTTTTACTACTCTACCACATTCAAACAAACAAACATTTCAATTTCAATTTCAATCAAAGTCTCCCATTTAGGACTCTGAAAGACATGCTCTGGCACATCCCCAGACTTGTACACTTTCCCTAATTTGGACGAGCACCTTTCTTTCATTTAATAGGCATATGACTGGCATACTTGCACACACAAGTAAGGTCCCCCTCTTAAATGAAATGAATTCAGTTATTCTGTCACTCTTTTAAATGTTTGTGGTAGAATAGTACAAATACCTCTCTGTAAAGATGATTTCACGTCTCTTTACTGTAAACAGAGATTTAATTCCAAGCTTCAACCTTGAGCTTCAAGCAAGGCACCAAAAACAAGTAATTTCCCTAGTTAGTTCCCCGAACTACATTAAGCTCTGACTTCCACTAGGGATATGTAGGCATGAGGTTCACAAGGAATCTCAGCGAGCTAATAAAATACCAAAAATAGTCAGTCTGTCTGTCTGTCTGTCTTTTCAAATCAAATCAATTCCTTCTCCTAACACAAAGGAGAAACTTTCCCAATCATTAGCAGCAAACACAATCACAAATGACACAGAGAAGGTTCCTGTAGAGTACTACAGATATGTAGGGTGTTTAAACACTTCCCTATGTATAACCGACCTCCCGGACTCCAGAATTTCTAGTCTAGGTGAAATCCCCACACTTAGCAAACTCCTAGGGTTTAGTTGAGATCTTTTTTTCCCTTTCCTACTCGTAGGACAAATAAGAAAGTTCGTGTGATATCGTAGGAAGAACTGAAATAAAATTCATCCCACCACGGGCGCATTCTCCTTCCAAATTTCGCGTGAAGGGTTTAGCGTGCCGTCCTCCCAAGTGAAACGGGGAGGTAAAAGAAAACGACACCACAGTAAGAACGTTACCTAGAGTCACTGCCAAATGGAGGAAAAGAATCTGAACTTGAGGATTTCTTTGGTTCAGCCTTCTTGATCTCAACCTACAACAAATAATTAAGTCATCCTAAATTCATTCATACACAGAACCTTTTTTCCTCGGTTTTGGTTGGGTAAAGAAATAATAAAACCTAAAGTAAGCCCACTACATAAGTAATGGAAAAACACAGAGAGAGACATCTTATTATTGCTAACCAATAGTGAACCCCAATTATCAAATATTTTATTACAACATCCTTTATCACAGAAACAGTTCACTACCTTCCTAAAATCAGCAGCATTGCTAGTTTCAATTTTAACCACCCTAAAAAAACAAACCAAACTCACCTGAGTAACGCCCATATCAATCATGTTCCCATCAGCTAACAAAGTATAAACAACTTTGTCATTATCAAAGACTACAAAACCAAATCCAAGATATCTTTGAGATCTTCTTGAGCTCATCTGAAACACAAACCAAATACAAGCATAAAGTAAGCTCACTAGCTCACAAAACCAAAAAGTATCATTTGAAAACACACAACACAAACTACCATACCACACATAAACCCACCATTAACATTGACTAATTATTTATATTGAATCAAAGCACAAGAAAAACGAAAAACAATTATTATTATTATTACATATTTACGTATACTACATAAATAAATCAAAGTACTGGGAGAAAACCTTCAGTTACTGCTGCTGGAATACCACCTACAAAAATCTTCTTAGTTTTGAAATCACTAGTGTGTAATGCACCCTTTGGAGTGGTCCGCTTAATTTTAACCTGGAAATTCCAAATACAAAAAAATACAAAAAACTATTTGCAATTAAACAACAAAATTAAAAAACAAATCGAAACCCTAACTAAGGTTTACCTGCTTATTATTAATGATGTGATCCTCATGAATAACTTGATGTCCCGTTAAAATGATGGACTGGAGGCACGGGGCATCAGTTGAAATTGCTGCACTCAAGCACGAGTTTACACAAGAAATTGTTGCTTAGCATAAACTAATCGTCGTAATTGTTCTTAGGTTTTATCTTCAATATACAGGGATTAGGACTTTTCAATGTAGAGAGTTTAAATTCAAGCCCACTATCAAACAAGTAACTATAAACCATTGATAATGCTCAGGGCCGGCCTTGGGCCAGGGCAACCAGACCCCCGGCCCAGGGCCTCAAAAAATCGGGGGCCTCAAAATCGGGAAATTGGTTAAAAAATTATTATACTATTAAATTATATATAAATTTTATGCAAAATACGTATTGATAGAGTGCAGTAGCTGAGCGGTTGGGAGAGTATTTTTTTAACGTGTGTGTTGTGGGTTCTAATCCCAACTTAGTCATTTTTTATTATAATTTCATATCTTTACTTTAGTAAAAGACAACATGTATGTAATGCTTTAATAAAAAACAACGTGTTACTTTAATAAAAAAAACAATATGTTTTCACATTATTTTCACAATATGAAAGTCACGTTACTTAAAAAATAATAATTAAAATACAAATTTTCCATGTTTATTTTAAAAATCATAAGATTAATATGTATTCTCATATTTTATAATTTTAAATTTTAGTTGTTATTTAATTAAAACACTTTGATATTAACCTTGCATAAATAAAAATTATATTTGTATTAGTCAAATTCTATTGACACACTACTAGAAATACACGTATTTCCTGCGGAATTACCTGCGGATTTTTGCTAAATTTCCGCAGGAAATGTGTTTCCTGCGGATTTTCCTGCGGTTTTATGTCCCCAGCTAAAACCTTCGTGGGTAATACATTTCGCAGGTAATTCCGCAGGTATTTCCGCAGCTAAATCCGCAGGAAACAATTTGCAGATAAATCCGCAGGTAAATCCACAGCTAATTTCGCAGATAAATCTGCAGTAAATTTATATCCGCAGGTAAATCCGCAGGAAAATTCTTTCTCAATTTAAATAATTTTTTTATTTTAATAAACTTTTGAACCATTATATATATTTAAATAACTATAATATAAAATAAAATTATAATTTTCAATTTAAATTAACCTTGAATTCATATAACATAATTGGTAAGTACTTACATAGTCATTACTAAAAATGATTCAAAAAATCAAGTTATTACTAATCATTTGTCAACCAAGTTAAAAAGATAATACAATCCAAATTACAACCAAGTCAAAATGAAAAGAAAATAGAACTCGGTCAATGATGGATCTGCACCCTTTTCCTTTCTCTACAAATTACAAAAGAAATAGAACTCGGTAAGTTTATCTATCAAAGTATATGCTTTTTATAGTTCTGTTTCAGGTTAATAAACTTTTTACTCTAAAAAATATAATGAAAAACATATAATATATATTATATACCATTCTTTTCCAATGCAAGCGATGAGGAATAGAAACCCCAGTGTGAAGAGATGCGCCACCTTAAAATTTTAAAGCGCAAAATATATGCATTAGCATCATTCTTTTGCAACACCTACATACATAAAAGTAGAATGAAAAAAACACGATAATCAAATAAAAAAGTTATACATTGCCCCATAAATATAATCCTAAAACTTGAAGAAAAAAAAAACACATGCAGTGCAAAGTCACGAGAATGTAAGGACATATTTACAGTTTTGGAACGTAGCTATAGATTGCGAGAACACATGGAGTACGGTTTTTTTACTATAACAATGAAACAATCTATATTTGACTAATTACCGCTTTCAATATTTGAGGATTCTTCCAAATAGTTTGAAAAAAATGAATTACCTTGAAGGTGATATTTCTTGCAGAGAAATAATTAGCGAAAACGGTAACAGAAGCAGTTCTATAAGTCCGTAGCTGTTGTCCATTGGGACCAGGATCACTCGTTCTATCATGCCATTCTATCACTGTTACTTCTCTTCCTTCACCTTCAAACGTTACGTACGGTTTCGTCACGGGAACCACCACTTTCTCTCTGCACCACAAAAAATAATTATAGTGTAAAAAATACAAGTGATAGTGCAAATTAGTAAGACTTATCTATGGACATGGTAGTACTAGCTAGTTCACAATTGCAGCGAATGGAAAAGAGTAGTGTTAACCATTATAGAATATTGAATGCAAGCAAGTTAGAATAGAATGTTTGAACGTAGAATTTGTTTGTACTATTGTATATTTATAATGTAGTATGGGATTGGGAAAAGTGTGATTAAAATAATTTTGTAAATGTTTTCACTAAACATTTGAGAGGTCCGTCCTTGTATAACTAACACAAGTAACAAGCTAAATGCATATGATTTATATACACTCTAAATTGAGGGAGCCTGTTAGAAATAATGTAAGCAGGGTAGCCAATACTTGTAACAAGCTCAATGCATGTAATTTATACATGTGCAGATTCTCTCGTCCCGCTTTCATTGTTCTCTATCCCAACTCTCACAGAATTATTTGAAAGTCGAAGTAAAAATATTAACTGGTTCCCTTGTTTGATACATATCTTTCATTGACATCAAGTGCATGAGCTACAATACAAAGCAATGGAATCTGACATGGGATGGCCATATGTTTCACAGAATTTCAATTAACTTTTCTGATAATTAAAACTAAATCAATTAAAGATGCAAGTAATTAGTACTAATTAAATGGTTATAATTAATCTCTCAAATGTTTCATATAATTAATCTCTCAAATGTTTCATATCTCCCATCTGTCTCTTGTCTATACGGCCAACTACCATCATTCTCCATTAACTGTTAACACAACAGGTGGTCCCTGTCTCTCCATGATATATATAATACCACCAACACCTACCTCTTCATAATCCATATACATATCCACGAAATCAAATTAGATAAGAAACATGGTGTTTTAAAAAGTATTATCCACATACAAAATTAATTTTAATAACAATGCGAGATTAAGATTAAACCAACCAAGGAATCCACTAGTTTGGTTTGGGCCATCACTGTCAAATCAAAACTCTGTTATTGATTTGACCGCTAAAAATACCATTAAACCGAATAAATCCATTAAACTTAAAGATAAATTCTTCTTCACTTTTAAATTAAATAATACTCTTTCAATTTTGAGAGGGAGGGAAAGTAAAAGAAGCTACCAATCTGATCTTTTACTTGAAGAACATAAGTGAAGTTCTTTCCTGGTGGAATTGGACAGTTTGTTCCATATACTCCATCTTGCCATGAATTTCTTCTCTGCTCTACTCCATTCCTAATCAAGATTCATCACATCCTCTTAATATTAGCCTAACACTCAAATAATAGGAGCATTGTACTATTCAAAACTAACTTCGTACACCGAGACCTCTAAAAAAAGATAAGTTGATGTGCCAGTATTGGTGTTGTGCACCAGGATTGATATATGACACCGACTGCGACACTAGTAATTACATTATTTTTTTCAAATTAATACCGGTGTCGAGGTGTCAATGTCGGTATCTATATTTCTTATATCTGAATAAGTAACTATAAAACTATGAAAAAGTAAAACTATGATATTATTTTTGAAGCTAATACTTGAAACACAAAACTAAACAAGAAATTTAGCAGAGAAAGAAACTAACCAAGAAAACAGAAAAGGTTGATCCAAGCTATTGAAAACACTGATAATCAAGTTATCATTAGTGACAGCTTCAATCTGAGGTCCTGGAAACTGTCCATTTATCAATATACCCTACCATTTCATCAACCAAACATTCAATACATCTCATTAGAAAATAAAGTAAGAACAAAAACAAAATAGAACTTAGAAGAAGAATATAAATATAACCTGTTGTTAGTAATATCTATCAACATCAGACAATCCACAATTGGTGATTAGTAATTTATGATGTCACTAATAATTTAGACATCTAGGGATCTTAATAAAACGTAGTCATCCAGATCCAGATCATAAACGTTAGATATCATAGCCTCACAAAATCTCAACGTAGCCACAAATGTCACATAGTAATACTCACTTCAGTCCATATCAGCTCTCCTTATAAAAAAACTAGGTGCGGATGCAACTAAACATTTGTTTAGATCCGCGCTTGCATAGGAAACCTCCCATCCCAATCTAAGTTGGACGCAATATTCATGAAGCTACAATGTAAAGCTTCTGTGCAGCTGTGCTATTTCACTGCAATTTCATAAAATTCCAATGCGGATCCAAACATAGTGTACCTAAATCTTTGGGGAGGGAGACTTATAATCTACAGAAAACTAGAAGGCACCTAATGAACCTATTCACAAATATACACAAACCACAACTACTCCTACAGAAAGCACCACCAAATTATACTTTATAACAAGCACAATTAACCAAAAAACGTATCACTAAAACAAATTTAGTAAGTAGTGTTTAATTAAACCCCTACGTAAATCGATATCTAGTTTCTGATTGATTGTACTAACTCACGCTAGATTTAGCAAGTAACAAAATAATACCATATCATATTAGAGAAGAAGTCACCTAAAAAAAATCAAACACACAATTAATTACCCACTGACCAAAAACAATTGAATTTGATTTAGATCACCTTGCTCCTGTGGAAAATTTAAGTACAACAAGATGTGATCTAAAATATCAGAAATCCCAAACAAAAGAACAATCTATAAACACGGGCAACAGTTTAACATACCACAAATTCTTGAAGTAGCAGCCGTATAATGTTTTCTAGGAAAAGGTTCTCATCTTGGGCCAATTGTTTGTTTCTGTTAAATCACAAATCAAAACAAACAAACAAAAATCACAACCTTTAATAATGTCAAATCAAAGTTACTACAAAAGAAACTAAACACTTCAATTCTGCACCAGATTACAGTTGCATTCCTAACAAGCTGTCATGAACCAGTTCAAATATATAATCATGCTGCTATGTGTGGGATCTTGTAGTTCAGTAGCCACATTGTTCAATCAACAGAATAGGGTATTATGATTGTTCAAACAAGAGCTATAATTCAGATTCTGAAATACATAAAAATGCTATTGAAAATCGTCTCTATTATGAAGATAGAGGACATACTTAGATAATTGATTACTCATATACTGATTGGGCATAATCATGCATTGGTAAACGATCTATTTTAAAAGTAATAAACAAAATGTAATCACGCGATTCAACGCAGAGGCAAAATAAGTGACCATGTCATTAGTAAGAAACAAAATGTACTCGTTTGGTTGGAATACTTCCTCAAAGAGTTTTTGTTTGAAGAGAAAAGGCCAACAACAAGCTGTGTGTATATGAAAATTTCCAGCAAGAATGAATCTTCAAGGTTGCAAACTTTGAAGCCTAAGACTAAAATCATTTCAACAAACACCTTGTTTACAAAAATCACATAAGTTTATATTCAACCTAACTTAAAATCATCTAATTTCAGACAAGAATAGGAACAAATTCACCACATCAAAAAAACAGGAACAAAACCCTAGCTATGGAAACTGAAATTCATGATTTCAATTGATTTTTAGCTTAAGCCATAACTTGATAGTACTGGTATTTCTTATTAAAGTGTGAAGATGCGGTGATGGGACTCCGAGGAACGAAATGTATATAATGTCAAGAGAATACCTGAATTGAAGTGTGAAGATGAAGAAGACCACAATGCTAGGCTCCGGCGAGATTGTGGCAACAGAACACCGGCGAAGACACGGTGATAGCAACAGAACACGGTTGAACACAAGAGAAGTGATTTTTAGGTTTTGCAAATTTTATTTGCGTAAGCGTAAGCGATTGAATATTGTTGGTTTTTGGCGTTTGAAGTCGAGTAGCTACAACGTGAGAGTGAGTGGGTGGTGGTTTCTTAGGTTTTTGAACATTGTTTAAACGTGAGAGTGAGTAATTTGTTGAAGCAATAAATATAACTAAAAAAAACGGAATAACACAGTGTAGTGTCTTAGTGGTTCACATAGTCCAATTAAATGATTTAAAATGTGGGTTCGATTCCCATCAAATTAAATTTTTACAATTTTATTTTTTAAAAACGAAATAATTAATAGTAAAATTAATCTAAATAAAAAACCACCATAAATAAAATTAATAAAATAGAAAAAATAATGATTAAACTTTTACAATTTTATTTTTTAAAATATAAATTCTCATCAAATTAAATTTTTACAATTTTATTTTTTAAAAACGAAATAATTAATAGTAAAATTAAACTAAATAAAAAACCACCATAAATAAAATTAATAAAATAGAAAAAATAATGATTAAACTTTTACAATTTTATTTTTTAAAATATAAATTCTCATCAAATTAAATTTTTTACAATTTTATTTTTTAAAAACGAAATAATTAATAGTAAAATTAAACTAAATAAAAAACTACCATAAATAAAATTAATAAAATAGAAAAAATAATGATTAAAATTTTACAATTTTATTTTTTAAAATATAAATTCTCATCAAATTAAATTTTTACAATTTTATTTTTTAAAAACGAAATAATTAATAATAAAATTAAACTAAATAAAAAACTACCATAAATAAAATTAATAAAATAGAAAAAATAATGATTAAAATTTTACAATTTTATTATATAAAATATAAATTGCCATCAAATTAAATTTTTACAATTTCATTTTTTAAAAACGAAATAATTAATAGTTAAATTAAACTAAATAAAAAACCATCATAAATGAAATTAATAAAATAGAAAAAATAATGATTAAAATTTTACAATTTTATTATTTAAAATATAAATTGCCATCAAATTAAATTTTTACAATTTTATTTTTTAAAAACGAAATAATTAATAGTTAAATTAAACTAAATAAAAAACCACCATAAATGAAATTAATAAAATAGAAAAAAAATGATTAATTTTTTAAAATATTGAAATATGTCAAATCCGCAGGTAATACCGCAGGAAACTTTCCTGCGGAATTACCTGCGGATTTTGTATTACAGTTTGGTTTTAACAAAGGTTAATGTTTCCTGCGAAATTACCTGCGGAATTTATATTATTGATAAATATTTGGTTTAAAATATATGATCCGCAGTAAAATCCGCAGGAATTCCTGCGGAATTTGCTGCCAATCCTGAATCCGTAGAAAATTTATTTATTTTAATAAAGTCCCAGGAAAATCCGCAGGTATACCTGCGGAAAATATTTCGCAGGAAATTCCGCAGGTAATACGTGTATTTCTAGTAGTGACATACTTAAAAGTTAAAACTATTTTTTAGTTTTTAATGTTGTTTATAATTTAAATATAATAAATATCTTCCTTTGATTGCATCAATTCTAATATAAAATTTACATCTCATTACTCAATATATTTTCACATAAATTCACATCTCATTACTCAATATATTTTCACATTTTTTCCGTATTTAGTTCTCTTTTAACTCGTCACCGTCAAACCTTTGACTTTCACGCGCCAACAAACCGCCGCCACCTCCTATGACAACCACCATCACCACCATTTTCTCCTTCTCCTCTCTCTCATAAAATAAAAGGGAAAAATGCTATAAAAAAAGGAAAATAGAAATTCAAAGTTAGATGTGCATTTTTTAATTAAAGTTTGACTTTTATTATTTGTCCAGGGCCTCTAAAAAGTCAGGACCGATCCTGATAATGCTCTATGTTTTTAGTTGTAAAAGGAAAGTTGATGAGCATGATGATATAGACCATATACTATAAAAATTCCAGGTATAGCGAGCTTGGACAATGGCCACCAACACAAACACAAAGTTGGCAAAATAGAATATAAGTACACAAAGGTATTGTTTTTCTAAATTTATTATTAACATAATATTAAGGGGAAAAGAGGGTGGTAATAGTGGGACATTAGATTCTCAACTAGGTTAAAAACAATTGGCAACACATGATTTTTGTTTTGGAGAACAAATGAAAAGAATAGATAGGTGTAGTGTAATGATGATTTATGGCCCTATGTCATGTGATTACATGTTACAAGTTGGGTACTAGTATATCTATATGTTACATGCACGTGTAGGTCTCATGTCATAACAAGTAAACTAGCCAATACAAGAATGTTTCACTCCACTGTTTTCAAAGACAATGGTTATAAAAGTGAAGTGAGTAAATAAGGATTTTCTACTCTAATTTTTATTCAACATTTATCAAATATTAATATAATTTATAATAAAAAATTTTAATATAATTATTTACTGGTTAAATTATATTTTGTTGCATACAACTTTGAAAAAATATTTTAACTACTCTTTTGTTGTTTTTAGATGAGGGACCACTTCTATTTATTGACTTTGATATAAGAAAATAAGTTATCAATATAATAATGGAATATTCAACTATACTATGTGAGTTTTCAACCAGCAGTTTGTATTTATATATTAAATCATAATAACATGATATGGTAATTGAGTACAGGTTTATAGGAATTCAAAACTGATTTTTGTGCTTTTTGATATTTATTTATTTTTTTTATTTTTATTTCTTATCATTTCCATATTTTTGTGACTCATTTATGTTTACATCCCAATTTTTTTTAGTATATAGTTTTTATTAAAATATCTATAATTTATTCTTCTAGAGTCATATAATTATTTGTGATTTTTTTATATATTTTTAAAATTTAATATTAAAATCCATTATATAGGTTGATTTTAATATTTTAGATTTTATTTTTATGAAATAATTAAACTAGACATATAAGTAGTAGGAAATTAAAAACCCATTAATCAAAACAAAAATAATGTAATCAGATAGTACAAAAAGTATCATATTAAAACATAGAAAGAGTAAAACAATTAATAAACATATTTATAAGTTTAATTTTATTTTTATTTATATATTTAAAAACTCTTTTTTTTTTATATTTATGATTGAAAAACTTTTTAAAATATGTTATTGATTTAGAATAAGGATCAGAGGTGGGAATATGTCAGACCAATTAACAGAGGCCTAAGACCTAGTCTACAAAAGTTAATGTCGGGCCATATTTTTTTTAAGTCGAAAAGATGTAGACTTTTTTATAAGCTTATATAGTTAAAAAGACTGGTTCACTGGCCATAAAAAAACCTTTTAAATCGATCAGGCCAGTCTATTTTAGTTAATATGAATAAATTTATTATTTTTTAATTGTATTTTATCCTTTATATTAAAACACAAAAATAAATTTAGTTATCTTGAAAAACATGTGAAAATAAGTCGAAAAACCCTTATGAATAATGTAATAAGTTTTCCTAAACAACTAAGTTCGAAAACTTATGCTACTATGTAATCTCGAATAAATCAATGTAAACAAACATTTAGCTTCATTGTAATTTTGATTATCTAGTATTTTTAAACATTAGTTGAATGATTTATTTATATATGTTCAAATGACATAGGTTTTTTAATTAGGCTAATAGGCTAAACAGGTCTTGGAAAATGTCAAACTCAGGTCGAAAAAATAAACATATGATAGGGCACAGACAAGACTTAGGCTGTGAAGTTTTTAATAAGCCAGACTCAGACATAGCAAAGTTTAACTCGACCCAGCCTATTTACACTCTTAACCAGGATCATTTCATTAATGAAACTCACTCATTTGACAAAATATTTCGTTCGTTATAATGTGTGCAATAATAGAATTTGAAATTCCCTTAATTTTAAAGTTTTTCTTTTATAAACATTAATATATATATATATATATATATATATATATATATATATATATATATATATATATATATAAAAGTTTAAAACACTTCTTCTAAATCTTATTCCTTAATTTTCATTAATCTAACGATTTTAGTTGATTATTTAATATAGGGTCATGCTAACATGTGCCCTTAGGACACATGTTAAGATACTATAAATAGAAAAAGTTAAATATAATTAAATGCAATAAAGTCATATTTAAAATTTCGATACATTAAATGCACGCGTTTCAAAAAACATTTTATAAATATCTCATTAACATGTGCCCTTGGGACACATGTTAGCTTTTCCCTTTAATATATATATATATATATATATATATATATATATATATATATATATATATATATATATATATATATATATATATAGATAATATTATATATTTTATTTAATTGATAATTGAATTGTTTTCATTTCGACCAATTAATTAATATTAAGGCTTAAATAGTTTTTTGGTTCCGGTAAGTTTGCGTGTTTTTGATTTTCGTCCATGTATCTTATTTTTCTTGGAAATGTTCCCTAAATGTTAAAATTCTTTTTGTTTCAACTCCTAAAGTTAAAATCCGCAGAAAAATATGCAGATGTTTTGGAAATTTTCTTTCGAATTTTTCTACGAATTTTAATTTTAAGAACTAAAACAAAAAAAATTATAACTTTTAGCGATATTTTCAAAAAAAAAAAAATACATATACGGAAATAAAAAACAAATCCAATAGACCAAAAAAACTATTTAAACCTAATATTAATATTTTTTTTTAAATATGGACTAATATTGGTATTATTATATCATATATTTATCCAATTTCTTATCATATTTCATCTCTATCTTAATCCTCCAAGTCAAACTGGCCTTAATTGTAGAATTTTGATCAACAATTAAACATTCTTAAACACCGGTTGTAAAGTTGTCATTATAACCATTTTTCATGAATAAAAGTTTCTTATTTTTCCACATTTTTTTATAAAGAAAACTTATGATTTAAAATGTCCTACAACAATTTGGTATGTTTTACGGATAATTCTAACTTATGCACAATGAGCACAATTAATTTAATAAATATGAAAGTTTTGGATTAGAAATTGTGTATTGACTTTCATAATGGTTTAAACTTTTATTTTTCAAGACATGTTTTTCTATTTAAAACTTAAAATTGTTGTTTTCTTGTAAAAATACAACAATTATAAATTGATATGTAATTCACGAAGACTTTTACTTTAAGCAAAAAGGCAAAAGCTCATTTTGAATAGATGAAGAAAAATAGATGCAAAAATGTAGGTAGCAAAAATTTGACCTCAAACTTATCTAACTACTCTATAGCTCGGAAAGCTAATTTGTTTCTATTGAAATTCCTCCTAATCTTAGAATAGATAAAGAAAAATAGATGCAAAAATGATGGAAGCAAAAACTTGACCTCAAACTTATCTAACTACTCTATAGCTCAGGAAGCTAATTTGTTTCTATTAAAATTCCTCCTAATCTTAGAATCAACATCAAACCACCATGAAAAATTAGAGGCTCTTAATTAATCCTAGGTTAGCCAACTTATGTGCATATAATGAATCTTTTCCCTATAAATGTATATAGCCACACAAAAAATTAAAATTGTAATATTGAACAAACAGTGATCTCATCTATTCCTAATCTTTCAAGGAGCAACATCAGAATTTGTAAAAGCTGAAACAACTAAAACGAAATCACCACATTTTAAAATAGGGCAACAAGAACATACTAAGTTATAACAAAATTTTAAAATTCAAACCTCTACATATATCTCTCCCATTATGATAATGAGTTCATGGTCTTTTCTTACCTTTATTTTATTTTCACTTTCTTGTTTGATTAGTTCTCTTTCCAATACACCAAATAATGGTATTAGTGTTGAACTCATTCATCGTGACTCTCCAAAATCACCATTTTACCAACCTTCAGAAAACAACTACCAACGTATTGCCAATGCCATGAAACGTTCCATCAATCATGTCAAAGTTTTCTACAAAGATTCCCTCACCAATTATCCTAGAACTACTGTAATCCCTGATAAAGGTGAGTATCTCATGATCTATTTTGTCGGTACACCGCCAATTAAGCTATATGGTATTGTTGATACAGGTAGTGACATAGTTTGGTTTCAATGTCAACCTTGTAAACAATGTTACAAACAAACCACTAATATCTTTGATCCTTCAAAGTCTTCAAGTTATAAAGACCTTCTTTGTTCATCTAAGCAATGTACATCTGTGGATTTTAGTTCTTGTAGTAAATACAATTATTGTGAATATACTATTAATTATGTTGATGGAACAGTATCAAAAGGAAATATTGGTGTAGAGACTCTTACATTGAATTCCACCACTGGCTCTTCTTTTTCATTTCCTAATTTCGTGATAGGATGTGGACATAATAATACGATGTCTTTTCAAGGTAGGAACTCTGGTGTAGTTGGGATTGGAGGTGGACCTATATCTCTTTTAACACAATTGACTTCATCAATTGGTGGAAAATTCTCTTATTGTTTGGGGCCATCAATGTCTAATTCAACGAGCAAACTTAATTTTGGAAATGCGGCTGTGGTTTCTGGTCCAGGGGTTGTCTCAACTACTTTAGTGAAGAAATCTCCACCAATTTTTTACTTTGTAAGTCTTAACGCATTCAGTGTTGGAAACAAAATAATAGGATTTTCTAAACCACAAGTTGAAGGGAACTTCATTATTGATTCAGGCACGACATTGACAACTTTACCATCCGATATTTATAAAAACGTGGAATCAACTTTAGTAGCACTGGTTAAATTGAATCGTGTGAAGGATCCGAATAAAATTTTGAGCCTTTGTTATTCTGATAAATCAAATAAATATGTGTTTCCTAAAATTACGGCACATTTTAAGGGTGCAGGTGTTTGGTTGAATTCTACTAGCACTTTTATTCCAGTTGCTAATGGGGTTGTTTGTTTGGCTTTTGCCCCATCTCAAGATGGTATTGGGGTCTTTGGAAACTTGGCTCAACAAAATTTATTGGTTGGTTATGACCTTCAACGAAATATTGTATCATTTAAACCTAGTAATTGTACTAAATTGTAAAAAAATGTTATACTTTATTTATAAGTTAATCCTTAAATGCACAACAATAAAACTTTATTTTTTGTTTCTCCTTCTCTTATAATAAATTTAATTCACATTCCATTGATAATTTATTTTGGAAATAAAAATACAAACTAAATAAAATCCTTCTAGCAAGTTATATTAAAGTAAAAAAAAATTACCTTATAAGAACCAAATACTTTTTACCAACTCTCTATTAGATATAACATGCTAATACAATATTAAATTTTTTAAAAATAAAAATTATATATATATAACGGTGTGTGTGTTTCGTGTCGACCAAAGGTCAAGGACCCACTGCTTCATGCCGACTAAAGGCCCAATAACGTATGGTCCATTTATCCAACCTGCTCCATCAGATCTGAGGTATAAATACCTTCACAAAGGGTTTTCAGGTAGGCATGGCAACAAAACTCGTACCCACATGTACCCACCCGAACCCGCCCCAAAGTTGACGGGGAAAACCCACTTTGACTGGGTTTGAGTAATCCTTACTCTCACTACCACTTTCTTGAATATTAAACTAAACCTCACTTACACAATCTATAAATACCCTCTCTTTGATCTGTCGCATCAGAGAGTAACAACACCTATTCAAGATCAATGTCTTTGGTTCAAGAAGCATCATGATCGCGACATTCGATCTACGGTGCTGCATCGTCATAGTGCTCAGGAAACCTCACTCAACTACAATCTCCGCAATCCTCTCCATTTATGGTTCCACACAAAAATACAAAGACACTTAAACAAGTATAATATGTATGTAGATAAACTTCCACACAAACAAAGAGAAGGAAGATCAGAAAAACAAATAACAAAAAAAAAGCTAGTCCACGACACTAAGAACCATAATTAGTAAAACATCATCTTCTAAAGGAAACACAAAAGCACAACTTCTTAGGAACTAGGCCAAAAAAATTTAGACCCTTATTAACTAAAGCAAAGAATATGGTTCTTAAGCTAGCTAGAAAACATACAAGAGTAAACCCATCACCTAACAAGAAGATGATCTTATATTAAAAATCTCCTCATTTGTCTAAGTACCTGTAAATATATTGTCATTCTGAGATTTACATATAATGCTAAATCATGGTGAGATCACCTCTAACCATAGTAAATCTGCCTAAAGAAATAAACATATAATAAAGTAGCGTAAAATCCCTTGATAAGGTATCATACAAACCAATCTACCTGAAAATTCTATACCACCGATTTGCAACCACATTACATGTGACAAATAATTGAGAGACAAACTTAAACGAATCACTACACAACCCACAGGAAAGGCCATCAGTCTTAAGAATTACCATAGGCTTAAACATATTCTATCTAGTAAATATTTATCATAGAAGAGTTTCCAAGAGAACATCATCATTTTAGAAGGGGAAGAACTAAACTAAATTAAGGCAAGGATCTGCTCTAAAATATATGCACAAGAATTTCAACCGAGGTTCACCTCAATGAGGGTCATATAAGTTGATGCAATAGAATAGACATAATCTTTCCCTAGGCACAATGCCAATATTCTCTCTCTACCTCTCTATCTCTCTATCTCTCTATCTCTCTCTCTCTCTCTCTCTCTCTCTCTCTCTCTCTCTCTCTCTCTCTCTCTCTCTCTCTCTTCAAATAGGGAGTAAATCCCTCAATATTCAACAATAGATCATCAACCAACTTCTCCTTATAGACCAAAAAAATATACATCATCCATTAAAAAACCCAAACCATATATACCTCCACCCAGAAACCAACGTCACACACCTTCCCGTCTTGTTGGTTGGAGATAAGATAAACTTTGTGAAATTGACTCTAAGGGGAATTGACCCAATCCACAAATCATCCTAAAAAGAGGTAAGCATACCAATCCTCACCTCTCGTCTTAGACTTTCTACAAACATATTAGAGAATGCATCAACTTTAGATCCTAGAAGAGAGGCCCTTCTCCAATGGGTATAAGAAGATTGGAGAGTAGAAATATTAACCCTTTAAAAGAAGAAACAACTTGGTCCATGTATTTAGAAGACAAAATATGTGTCCATGGACTAGAATTATAATAAGGAATCTGAAATTCTAGCACTTACAATAGATGTCAAGACAGATGTCCTAACAACACACAATATCAAGATAGATGACAGAATGAAATTAAATGACAGAATGATAAATAATACAAGAATTGTTAACCTAGTTCAGTGCAAACAACACCTAATCTGGGGGCTAACAAGCCATGAAGGAAGTCCACTATCAACAGTATTAGTTTAAAGCTAAACCCTATGTTTACAACTTCTTGTCTAATCATTACCCAGTGCTACTTCTTCCTAGAAGTCGATATCTAGACCTGAGAAATCGCCATCCCACTTCCAATCACCATGGTGATAAAACAGTCACACACCCCGTGACCAAGAGAACCCAAATAGAAATATTACACTTCCCAATATACAAAATACTTAGTTAAGAACCCTAGCAAAGAATAATACTTGATCTTGCTTAAAAGCTTTGATCAAGTACATCACTCAACTCTATTGCTTAAAAGCTTCAAGAGTGAGAACACACGTCCACCTCAATATATCAGAAGACACAATAGTGACACAAATAAACAAAAAACATGAAGAACTTTAAGAAATTCCAAAACAGCCACCCTTATTGCTCCCACGGTTTTCCTTACAAGAAATCTTGGTCAATGATCGCGACTTAGTATGTCTATAGATTCATGACTGCAAGTGTATAGTCATATCACGTAGCTTTAAAGATTATCGAACCCAAAGGACAAAAAATCAATCTACCGTTTTATAATGTTACGGTGTAAATCTAAGGCTAATAATATTCGGTTGGCGAACAAATGGGAGCGAAGTAATTAAATAAGTCTAAAAATTGATTATAAGCAAACACCGGTATGTAATTTATCTAACTTCAGGGGTTCGGTAATTTATTGGCACTTGTTTCTAATGTCACAAAACTTCTTTCCGTGAAAATTATCGGTTTAAAATCTTTATATCACACTCTCGTGTTAATTGATTTCGACTATATAATTGGACCTAGATGATCGCTCTTGCTGTGTAATTTAAAACTCCAAAAAATAATTTTTAAAAAAAGATAAAGTTCAATTAATTTTAAAGCACTCTCGCTGTATTCAAAATTAATGTTTCATTCTCACTGTCCAGTTAAAATCTCAAACTCTCGTTCTTATTAATTTTAACCTCTATACTGTCTTTTACTCTCGTAATAAAATAATTTTAATATTAATAACAAGAATCGAACCAGGAAAAGGAATTGATTGTCAAATAAATTATGTCAATTCGTTACCAAATCCCTTCAGTTTAATGTTACATTCCGGGGTTAATAAACTTAGCCAGACATGGTATTTATAACAGATTCAAAGCAATTAATAGCAGACGAAATTTCAGACATATTTTCAGATATAAAATTAAAATTTCAAAGCATTAAAAAAATTTAAACCTGGAAATAAAATTGAAGCTTGAAATATACTTTGAGTATAAGATGCAAATCCTCCATAGACCGGTAGGTTTTTGCTTCTTTGTCTCTCGGAATACAAACCAATTACAGAGAAAAGGGAAATTTGCGGAACAGTAAAAACCTAGACTAATTTTGAAAGTCTAAAAATAAGGCTAAAAGGCACTTGATTTCCGGTGTAGAAATCAAATGCAAAAATGGTAAAATTGGAAAGAACAAAGGGAACTGGAAATTGCAGAAGAAAATAAGATGCTCTGAACTGCATTACAAAAACTGGGTAAAAACTGCCAAACCTAAAATTGATGAATCAGCCCCTTTTTAAAATGTGAGGTTCGTATGAGGAGATCTAGGGGAAGTGGGAATTGGTTTCCTAAAGAATAGCTGAAGAATAGTTCTTGCGGAAATTTTGGAGAGTAATCGTGGCTTTGAACATGTGGAACTTCCGTTGTTGAGTGAGAAAAACCTGAAAATCAGGAAATAAGATTACGCTTGTGGCGGGGTCCACAAGCACGAGGGACAGACGTCCCTTTAATCTAACTGGTGGTGACGTGGCATTTAGGGGGCGAGGGGGGCCTTGTAGGAGAGATGGGCGCCCCCTACTTCATTTCCTTCTTCTTCTGATGCGCGTAAGTGGGCCTAAGGTGGGAACCCCTTGTAGGAAGGGTGGTTACCTTGCTTTATCTATATTTTTTCTTCTATTTGCTCATCAGAAGAATACTCTTATAAAGGGGATAGTTAAAGACTCTCATATTGTCTTAAGATTGGGATTTTCACCCAACATGTGTGGTTCTATATGTTAGAACAAGATTTGTTCTTATCAATTATCTTAGTTTTGATGATAACAATAATATGAATTTTGCTTAAGATAATATGGTACTCTAATCCAATGCAATTTCCCTTTCAGGAAATATATATAAAGAGTACGCATAATTCAGCGCTCAGAAGTTGTGTCTCAAATGGTTCAGCATGCAACATCAGAACATGGTCTGGCAAGACATCAGAAGATGGTCGAAGCAGAATCAGAACATGGGTCTATGGAAGCATCAGAAGAACATGAGATCAGAAGCACTGAAGATCAGAAGATGGTATCACGCAACAGAAGCACTTCAAGGTCAGAAGATCAGAAGATGCTATGCACCAAGCTGTTTGACTCTGATGATATTCAAACGTCGTATTCACAAACATCAGATCAGAAGGAAGTACAGGTGGCAGACTACGCTGACTGACAAAAGGAACGTTAAAGCTACTAAAGGCAACGTCAGTAGACACAGCGTGAACAAGGCTCGAGGTAGTTGACAAAAGCGTATAACATTAAATGCAATGCTGTACGGAACACGCAAAGCATTAAATGCACTCAACGGTCATCTTCTCAACGCCTATAAATATGAAGTTCTGATGAGAAGCAAGGTTACCAATTCTTAACAACTCTGAACGAAAATAAACTTGCTGAAACGCTATTCAATCAAAGCTCAGAATCTTCATCAACTCACTACATTGCTGTTGTAATATCTTAGTGAGGTTAAGCTTAAACGTTAAGAGAAATATCACAGTTGTGATTATCGCTTTTAAGAAGCATTTGTAATACTCTTAGAATTACATTAAGTTGTAAGGAACTATAGTGATCGTGTGATCAGTATACTCTAGGAAGTCTTAGCAGTTGGCTGAGCAGTTTGTAACTAGAGTGATCAGGTTGATCAGTAGACTCTAGAAAAGTCTTAGAAGTTGTCTAAGCAGTTGTTCCTGGAGTGATCAAGTTGTGATCAGAATACTCTAGAAGACTTAGTCGTGGACTAAGTGGAAAACCATTGTAATCCGTGCGATTAGTGGATTAAATCCTCAGGTTGAGGTAAATCATCTCTGCGGGGGTGGACTGGAGTAGCTTCGTTAACAGCGAACCAGGATAAAAATAATTGTGCAATTTATTTTTATCGTCCAAGATTTAAAGTCACACTTATTCAATCCCCCCCCCTTTCTAAGTGTTTTTCTATCCTTCAATTGGCATCAGAGCGCCGGTTCTAAGGTGCAAGCACTTAACCGTGTTTAGAAAAGATTCAGGAAGAGAAAAACGCTTCATTTAAAAGATGGCTGGTGAAACTCCGACAAATCCACCTGCATCTACATCTGGCTCTGCTGAGCAATACAACGGTAACAATGGTTATACAAGACCGCCGGTATTTGAGGGTGAAAACTTTGAATACTGGAAAGATAAACTGGAAAGTTACTTTCTTGGTCTAGATGGTGATCTATGGGATCTTCTGATGGATGGTTATAAACATCCAGTAAATGCCAGTGGCGTAAAGCTGACAAGGCAAGAAATGAATGATGATCAAAAGAAGCATTTCAGGAATCATCATAAATGCAGAACTGTTTTGCTGAATGCTATTTCTCATGTTGAGTATGAGAAAATATCAAACAGGGAAACAGCCTATGATATATATGAGTCCTTGAAAATGACTCATGAAGGAAATGCTCAAGTCAAGGAGACAAAAGCTCTTGCCTTAATCCAGAAGTATGAAGCCTTCAAGATGGAGGATGATGAAGACATTGAAAAGATGTTTTCGAGATTTCAAACTCTGACTGCTGGATTGAGAGTTCTTGAAAAAGGATACACCAAGGCTGATCATGTAAAGAAGATCATCAGAAGCTTACCCAGAAGATGGGGTCCTATGGTGACTGCATTCAAGATTGCAAAGAATCTGAATGAAGTTTCTCTGGAAGAGCTCATCAGTGCCTTGAGAAGTCATGAAATTGAGCTGGATGCAAATGAGCCTCAAAAGAAAGGTAAATCTATTGCATTAAAATCTAATATCAAGAAATGCACTAACGCTTTTCAGGCCAAAGAAGAAGATCCTGAAGAATCAGAATCTGAAGAAGAAGATGAACTGTCCATGATTTCCAGAAGGGTAAATCAACTCTGGAAGAGCAAGCAAAGGAAGTTCAGAGGCTTCAGAAGTTCAAAGAGATTTGAACATGGAGAATCTTCTGATGACAGAAGATCTGACAAGAAGAAGGTCATGTGCTATGAATGCAAGGAACCAGGACACTTCAGGAATGAATGTCCAAATCTTCAGAAGGAGAATCCCAAGAAGAAGTTTCATAAGAAGAAAGGTCTTATGGCAACCTGGGATGAGTCAGAAGATGATTCAGAAGATGAGCAGGCCAACTGTGCGCTGATGGCGACAGAAGATGACGGATCAGAATCTACATCAGAATCAGATTCTGAAGAGGTATTTTCTGAACTTACTAGAGATGAGTTAGTTTCCGGATTAACTGAACTTCTGGAATCCAAGTCTCAGATTTGTATTAAATACAAAAAGCTGAAAAAGCTATTTGAATTTGAAACAAAGAGGCTTGAATTGGAAAATTCTGAATTGAAAGATAAACTTTTAAAATTATCCAATGATGTTGGATCTCCTTCTAATTCAGAAAAATCCACTCCTAGTCTAAACCATATTCTGAAAGAATATGATTTAAGTTTCAGGAAGTTCTTATCTAGAAGTATTGGCAGAAGTCAGCTAGCTTCTATGATATATGCCGTATCTGGAAACAAAAGAGTTGGCATTGGTTATGAGGGTGAAACCCCATACAAACTTGAACCTGTTGATGAAATGAAACTCACATACAAGCCATTGTATGATCAGTTCAAGTATGGCCACTCTCATGATATTAGGCACACTTCACATGCACAAAGTTTTCACATAACACACACCAAGAAGCATGTCACACAACCTAGGAAATATCATGAAACTCATATTAAAAATTATCATGCTGTTCCTCCTATTGCTTATAATGTCAAACCCAAGTTCAATCAGAACTTGAGAAAATCTAACAAGAAAGGACCCAAGAAAATGTGGGTACCTAAGGATAAGATTATTCCTATTGCAGATATCCTTGGCTGCAAGAAGGACAAAGCACAACATGTCATGGTACCTGGACTCTGGATGCTCACGACACATGACAGGAAGAAGGTCTATGTTCCAAGACCTGGTGCTTAAGTCTGGAGGAGAAGTCAAGTTTGGAGGAGATCAGAAGGGCAAGATAATTGGCTCTGGAACTATAAAGTCTGGTAACTCTCCTTCCATTTCTAATGTACTTCTTGTAGAAGGATTAACTCATAACCTCTTATCTATCAGTCAATTAAGTGACAATGGTTATGATATAATCTTCAATCAAAAGTCTTGCAAGGCTGTAAATCAGAAGGATGGCTCAATCCTATTTACAGGCAAGAGGAAGAACAACATTTATAAGACAGATCTGCAAGATCTTATGAGTCAGAAGGTGACTTGTCTTATGTCTGTTTCTGAAGAGCAGTGGGTCTGGCACAGGAGATTAGGTCATGCTAGTTTGAGAAAGATCTCTCAGATTAACAAACTGAATCTTGTCAGAGGACTCCCTAATCTGAAATTCAAATCAGATGCTCTTTGTGAAGCATGTCAGAAGGGCAAGTTCTCCAAACCTGCATTCAAGTCTAAGAATGTTGTTTCTACCTCAAGGCCATTAGAACTCTTGCACATTGATCTGTTTGGACCAGTCAAAACAGCATCTGTCAGAGGAAAGAAATATGGATTAGTCATCGTAGATGATTATAGTCGCTGGACGTGGGTAAAATTCTTGAAACACAAGGATGAGATTCATTCAGTGTTCTTTGATTTCTGCATTCAGATTCAATCTGAAAAAGAGTGTAAAATCATAAAGGTCAGAAGTGATCATGGTGGTGAATTTGAGAACAGATTCTTTGAAGAGTTCTTCAAAGAAAATGGTATTGCCCATGATTTCTCTTGTCCTAGAACTCCACAGCAAAATGGGGTTGTAGAACGAAAGAATAGGACTCTGCAAGAAATGGCCAGAACCATGATCAATGAAACCAATATGGCTAAGCATTTCTGGGCAGAAGCAATAAACACTGCATGCTATATTCAGAATAGAATCTCTATCAGACCTATTCTAAATAAGACTCCCTATGAATTGTGGAAGAATAAAAGGCCCAACATTTCATATTTCCATCCTTTTGGATGTGTATGTTTTATTCTGAACACTAAAGATCGTCTTGGTAAGTTTGATTCCAAAGCTCAAAAATGTTTTCTTCTTGGATATTCTGAACGCTCAAAAGGCTACAGAGTATACAATACTGAAACATTGATTGTGGAAGAATCAATCAATATCAGGTTTGATGATAAGCTTGGTTCTGAAAAACCAAAGCAGGTTGATAATTTTGCAGGTTATGATATTGACATATCAGAAGTTGTTGAGCCAAGAAGCAACGCATCAGAAGCAGAGCTTCTCAGAAGCAAAGAATCTGAAGATCAAGTATCAGCTTCTCTGGAGGATCTAAGTATTTCTGAAGAACCATCTGTCAGAAGATCATCCAGACTCATCTCTGGTCATTCAGAAGATGTCATTCTTGGAAAGAAGGATGATCCAATCAGAACAAGAGCATTCCTTAAGAACAATGCAGACTGTCAATTAGGTCTTGTATCCTTGATCGAGCCAACTTCTGTTGATCATGCTCTAGAAGATCCAGACTGGATAATTGCTATGCAAGAAGAACTGAATCAGTTTACAAGGAATGATGTTTGGGATCTTGTTCCTAGACCAGATGGATTCAATATAATTGGTACAAAATGGGTCTTCAGAAACAAGCTCAGTGAGAAAGGTGAGGTGGTAAGGAACAAAGCCAGATTGGTGGCTCAGGGTTATAGTCAGCAAGAAGGGATTGACTATACAGAAACCTTTGCACCAGTGGCCAGGTTAGAGTCTATTCATCTATTAATTTCTTTTGCCACTCAACATAACATCACTCTCTATCAGATGGATGTTAAGAGTGCCTTCTTAAATGGTTATATAGATGAAGAAGTTTATGTCCATCAACCTCCTGGTTTTGAAGACTCTATGTCTCCGAATCATGTGTTTAAACTAAAGAAATCATTATATGGATTGAAGCAAGCTCCCAGAGCTTGGTATGAACGCTTAAGTTCTTTCCTTCTAGATAATGGTTTCACTAGAGGAAAAGTGGACACTACTCTCTTTTGTAAAACCTTTGAAAAGGATATTTTAATCTGTCAAATATATGTAGATGATATTATTTTTGGAACATCTAATGCTACACTTGGAAAGGAGTTTGCTAAGTCTATGCAGGCTGAGTTTGAAATGAGCATGATGGGAGAACTCAAGTATTTCCTTGGAATACAAATAAATCAAACATCAGAAGGAACATATGTTCACCAAACCAAGTATGTGAAGGAACTTCTGAAGAAGTTTAATCTTCTGGACTGCAAAGAAGCCAAAACTCCTATGCATCCAACATGCATCCTAGGTAAGGATGAGGTAAGTAAGAAGGTAGATCAGAAGTTATACAGAGGTATGATTGGATCTCTTCTATATTTGACTGCTTCTAGACCTGACATTCTGTTCAGTGTTTGTTTGTGTTCTAGATTCCAATCAGATCCTAGAGAATCTCATTTAACTGCTGTTAAGAGAATTCTAAGGTATCTGAAAGGTACTACTAATGTTGGTTTAGTTTACAGAAAATCTAAAGAATACAACTTAGTAGGATTCTGTGATGCTGATTATGCTGGAGACAGAATTGAAAGAAAAAGTACTTCAGGAAGTTGCCAATTTCTTGGAAGTCATTTGATCTCTTGGTATAGCAAGAAGCAAGCAACTATTGCTCTATCAACAACAGAAGCAGAATATGTCGCTGCTGCTGGCTGTAGTACACAGATGCTCTGGATGAAAAGTCAGTTGGAAGATTATCAGATATTTGAGAGTAACATTCCTATATTCTGTGATAATACTTCTGCTATATGTTTATCTAAGAATCCTATTCTTCATTCAAAAGCTAAACATATTGAGATTAAACATCATTTCATAAGGGACTATGTTCAGAAGGGTGTTATTTCTTTAAACTTTGTGGATACAGACCATCAATGGGCTGATATCTTTACAAAACCCCTGGCTGAAGATAGGTTTAAATTCATTCTGAAGAACATCAGTATGGATCTATGCCCAGAATGAGAAGATGAGAAGTTCTTATATATGAGTATCTTCTGAAATGAAATGTGATTTTCCAATCAGAAGTTCTGATTGAAATCTTTTAGAAATTTTGATTCGGTTATTACTAACGTTTCATTGTCTAAGTTGATTCAGAACCTCTTTTAAAGCAAAACAGCTGTTACGTTTTATCTCGGGATGGTAAACCTGTAGTTACTATTCATGGATAAACGTGCGTGCAGTTGAAGGGACACCGACCATAGGTAACTGTGCTAGTCACATCATTTGTCTTTATTATCTCGCCTCACGTCACGTAACATTAAATGCTAGTCATCATTCGTTTCATTTTATTTCCTTTTAAATACTCTTCAAAATGGTTTTTGGTTTCCTATCTCTCTGTTTTCCTCTTAAAGTTTTTTTTTTCTTCTTTCTCTCTCTCTCTCTTCCATATCAAACCCTACTTGTTCATTTTTCTGCAAACCCATCATGAACTCTTCATCAAGCCCAGGAAATAATGAAAATGATCAAAACAACAAAAGAAAAGCTGTTGAAACATCACCTTCCAAACCCAAAAAGATCAAAGTCACCTATGATCCTCTCAAGGTGAATCCATTCGAAGCAATGTTGTCTGGAAATTATTCTAGACGAGTGTTTCATCCTCCTGGTGAAAGCCCTCCATCATCTCCATCTTCTTCCTCATCTTTCGACCTTCAAGACTCAGCTTCCTCTTCATCTAACCTTTCCTCTCCCTTAGTCTCTTCTGAAGAAATCTCTTCATCTTCACCTGCTGGGAATGCTGTCTCTGGTAAAGATGGTGGAAGATCTGCATCAGAACCAAGTCTCCCTGACTCCTCGCCTGAAAGCCCGAGAAGCAGTCAATGAAGCGTTTCACTCCTTCATGGCATGCTGGCACAGACGTTGTCTTAGCTAGGGTCCTAGGATTTGGTCTTTGTAGTTTTCTTTTCCTTGTTGCTTCTGCTTGTTAAACATAGGAATTTCTTGTAAACCTTTTTGATTATCAATGAAAAAGTCTCTTTGATTTACATTCCAGTGATTTTATTTGTCGTTTTTTGCATCTGAATCTTTTTAAATATTCTTTTTGATGTTATGACAAAAAGGGGGAGAAGATAAATGATAAATGATTTGATTAAATCTATCAGTTGCTGGGTAAAGAGGCTCCCACACATTCACTAACAAGAACTGCAAGTTCTATATGGTTTAAGTGTTTTGCAGGTACAGAGAAGTGAAGTGAATCTTCAGAAGCAAACACTAGAAGCAAAACCATAAGAAGCGTTATTCTGTAAAAGGAATAAGCTCTTGGAAACTGAAGCAAGCTGAGTGCTGTCAAGCTTCAGAGTTCAGAAGCAAGAAAGAAGAATGAATCAGAAGCACTGATAATAGAATTTGAATATCATTGTCTATCCTGTTCTGACAAAATTCTATTTGCTCTGATACATATAATGTTATGGCTCTGATACATTATTTGCTCTGATACATTATTTCAGCCTATATGGCTCTGATACATATAATGTGTTCAAACATACATTTTATGTTCTAACTCGTTCATGCTGACTTTTGTCGTTTAGTTTTTGTTCTGTAACATTTCAGGATGTAGAGATGCTCAGATGATGCTCTGGTACATTCAACAATGTTCTGATACAAATCTAGCATGAAGTGATGTTGGTAGAAATTCAAAGCTCTGAAGCTATCCGAAGGAAGCAGAAATCAGAAGCTGCGAATGTTCTAAAGATCCAGAAAACTCAAGTTCTGAAGCTGTCCTGAATGGAAGCAGAAATCAGAAGCTGTGAATGTTCAGAAGATCAAAGAAATTCAAGTTCTGAAGCTGTCCTGAATGGAAGCAGAAGTCAGAAGCTGTGAATGTTCTGAAGATCAAAGAAATTCAAGTTCTGAAGCTGTCCACGATGGAAGCAGGAATTAGAAGCTGTGAGTGTTCTAAGGATCTAAAGAAATTCAAGTTCTGAAGCTGTCCAATGGAAGCAGAAGTCAGAAGCTATGAATTCTCTGAAGGCAGAAGCTTATATGATCGTCTCTACCGAAATAATCAGGGAAGTCTTTTATTAAAGTTCTTCGAGTATTTATTTCAGGGGGAGATTATTTATCTCAGGGGGAGATTGTTAATCTCAGGGGGAGACATATTCATATGCTTATGCTATAGCTGTGTAATTTGTCTTTTGCCGTCTACTCTTTCTGATCGCAAATTCATATCATTTATATATGTTTTTGTCATCATCAAAAAGGGGGAGATTGTTAGAACAAGATTTGTTCTTATCAATTATCTTAGTTTTGATGATAACAATAATATGAATTTTGCTTAAGATAATATGGTACTCTAATCCAATGCAATTTCCCTTTCAGGAAATATATATAAAGAGTACGCATAATTCAGCGCTCAGAAGTTGTGTCTCAAATGGTTCAGCATGCAACATCAGAACATGGTCTGGCAAGACATCAGAAGATGGTCGAAGCAGAATCAGAACATGGGTCTATGGAAGCATCAGAAGAACATGAGATCAGAAGCACTGAAGATCAGAAGATGGTATCACGCAACAGAAGCACTTCAAGGTCAGAAGATCAGAAGATGCTATGCACCAAGCTGTTTGACTCTGATGATATTCAAACGTCGTATTCACAAACATCAGATCAGAAGGAAGTACAGGTGGCAGACTACGCTGACTGACAAAAGGAACGTTAAAGCTACTAAAGGCAACGTCAGTAGACACAGCGTGAACAAGGCTCGAGGTAGTTGACAAAAGCGTATAACATTAAATGCAATGCTGTACGGAACACGCAAAGCATTAAATGCACTCAACGGTCATCTTCTCAACGCCTATAAATATGAAGTTCTGATGAGAAGCAAGGTTACCAATTCTTAACAACTCTGAACGAAAATAAACTTGCTGAAACGCTATTCAATCAAAGCTCAGAATCTTCATCAACTCACTACATTGCTGTTGTAATATCTTAGTGAGGTTAAGCTTAAACGTTAAGAGAAATATCACAGTTGTGATTATCGCTTTTAAGAAGCATTTGTAATACTCTTAGAATTACATTAAGTTGTAAGGAACTAGAGTGATCGTGTGATCAGTATACTCTAGGAAGTCTTAGCAGTTGGCTGAGCAGTTTGTAACAAGAGTGATCAGGTTGATCAGTAGACTCTAGAAAAGTCTTAGAAGTTGTCTAAGCAGTTGTTCCTGTAGTGATCAAGTTGTGATCAGAATACTCTAGAAGACTTAGTCGTGGACTAAGTGGAAAACCATTGTAATCCGTGCGATTAGTGGATTAAATCCTCAGGTTGAGGTAAATCATCTCTGCGGGGGTGGACTGGAGTAGCTTCGTTAACAGCGAACCAGGATAAAAATAATTGTGCAATTTATTTTTATCGTCCAAGATTTAAAGTCACACTTATTCAATCCCCCCCCTTTCTAAGTGTTTTTCTATCCTTCACTATATGTCTTGTGGAGGTATTGTCTTTTAATATTTTGATTATGACAACTTAACATGAAAGGAAATATCAAAATTCTCATCCAATAAAAGAAGCAAACTCAAGTTCAAGTGTTAAAGTTCCAGTTGCAAGCGCTAGAAAAAGTTTAATCAATCAAAAGTAACTGAAGTTAAGTTCCATTTAAAAAAGAACTAAAGTGTGAAATTATGAAATTGTTAAAGCTCGACTGATCTTGCATCTAGCATTTTATCTACTCCTTTTGTTCCAAAATAAATGTCACATTTGAAAAAAAAATTGTCCCAAAATACTTGTCACTTTACATTACCAATGCAACTTTATATTTCATCTTTCAATTGTACCCTCTAATAAATACTCTTAATTTATTGTTTTCTCACTTAATATTAATGTTATTTCAAATATTCCAATAGTTAATCTGGATAATTTGGTAAAGTTGTCATTCTCTCTCTTTCATTTATTATTATTTCTTAATATGTGTGAAGTTGACCATTGCGACAAATAATTTGAGACGAAGGGAGTAGTTTTTTATTATTTAATTTTAAATGAATTAAGAGTAGATATTGAGGTATTAATATAACTCCCACACAATCACGTATTATTTCAAACCTCTCATCTTTCTTATAAATTTTCTTACAACCAATCATTGTTAAGAAGCTTTTTGATTAACTAGGAAGGAAAAATACATTGGTTTATCAATTAAACCTTTGTTCTAATCGGTTAAAAAACTATGTAATGCCTCCTACTTGATTAAGGAGGCCTGTAATTGATTAAGTGACTTAAAATTTCAAACTTTCCTTTTTTTTGGCTTAAACTAATCGATTAAGACATGGATTTGATCAATTAAGCGATAAAAAGTCCATGGATTGTTGCCGATCTAAATGAGATTTTTTCCTATATGACAAAAGGTTTTCCACTTTTCAAAGCAAACTACTTTTCTTACTATAAAGTCTCTCATACCTTTCTATATCTAACTATTTTATCAAGTTAATTTTCACTAGAGTTTCCTTAGTTCCAAGAGAGTGAAAAGTTTCATCTGAGAGTTGAGTTGTACTAGTGATGTGCTATAATTTTTTATTCTATGGTGTATTTATCTTGGGTTCGTTTGGTAATTTATTTGAAGGTTCCAAGAAAAACGTAGAAAAAATTCTTGGTTAAGGTTATTAAGTTGAGCTTGTGTAGAAGATCTAGTTGTTTCTGGAAGGTTATTGAGTTGAGACAAGGGTGAACCAAGTAGATCAAATAAGTTACCTCAGCTAGGGTTTTATATGATCAAAGTCAAAAGTATGATCAACATTGATTCTCAAAGGCTAAATTATCAAGACATGACCTATAATCTTAGGTCATATCATCTTCAAGCATCATTCAATCTAAATTGATTAAGAATTCCCTAAAGATTGGTTGCTTATTTCTCAAGAAGTCAAGGTTCATGTGTTTATTTTCATGCCTTTATCATCAAGAAATCTCAATCTTTAGCCACATTGAATCAAGTTTAAATTAATAATATATCATGAAGAGTTCATATGTGCATCAATGTATCTTGGATTACAAGAAAAACTTAAAAGATTCCAGTTTGATCAAGGAAGTTTGACCTAAAAGTCAATATTTTCAAGGCTAAGTTCAAAGTATCACAACTTGCTCATGGTTAAACATTTTTTAGTGCTTCTTTTTTAAAATGACTCTCTTTAACATCCTCTACAACTACTCTTCACAAGTCAAGAGCTGATTATGCTTGGAGAATAATCAAAGATCGAGATACATTATAGGTCATTTTGCGGATTCAAGTGAATTTTTCCTAACTTCCCAAGATCATAACTCATTCAATATTCAACTTTTTTTAGTGCTTATTTTTGTACAATTTCATTCATGATGTCCTCTACAAGTTTGATTCAAGGATCAAAGGCTAAAAGTGATTGGAAGACCATGAAAGAATTGAAAACATTATAGGTCATTTTGGGGCATTTTGTACTTAGAAAAACCCTGAGTTTTAAGCATTGCTTTTGTACCAATCTTTCTGGGCACATTGTACTCTTTTCCATGAAGGGAGTACACTTTAAAAGCTAAAACAACTAAAACGAAATCACCACATTTTATAATAGAGCAACAAGAACATATAAGTTATAAGAAATTTTTAAAGTTCAAACCTTTCCATACATCTCTCTGTTACCCTAGGATTTCGACTTACCAATAAATGGGCAACTGGGGCTCAAAATTGGTAATTGGGGCTCAATTTGGTAAAAAGGCCCTAAATTGGTAATTGGGCCTCAATTAAATAATTACATTTCCATTTGGGTCGAAGGGGTTCGACTAAGTAATGCTTAGTAGTCGAAGCTGTTCGACTTGAAAGATTATCAGAGACTTCAGCGTTCGATCAGAAGTATGCGAAGACTTAAGAATTTTGCTGCAGAAACTGAAGTGGAAGTCGAGAGGTATTAGAAGTTAAGAGGCAGTTTCAAGCAGTTTTCTGGCAGTTCTTACAGGACGCGTGGAGGTCTCACAATTGAAGATCTTGCATGTCGAAGACACGTGTTGACTGATAACCAGTCGACCGTTAGTAGTAGTTATTTTATTTTTACTATTTAAGCAAGTTCCATAGGAATAGTTAAGGGTCCGCATTTTCTACAAAACACAAGTAAACTCAAATCTCTGTGCAATAATGAGTAACGAGTGCAACCTTGGAATGTATGTATGCATACCAGTTTAATTAATGCAATCATTTTACGTTATATTTCGTCTTTCAGTGCACATTTACTGCCTTTTTTATTGCTTTGATTTACTTTAAAGCCTTTAATTTCAGTGTTTTACTTTTACTTTAAAGTCACTGTTGCATTCAATACAAACCAGATACACATAATATAACAAAATAAAGCAATTAGTCCTGGAGTATTCTAGTTGATTCCGCAAAAGTAACCTTTAAAAAGGAAACTAGCGCTTGTTTACCATTTTTCTGGGTAAACAAATTGGCACGCCCAGTGGGACTCGTCAATTGCTGTTTGTTTTATATTTGTTAGTATAATAGTTATGTATGATATTAAGAAGTGGTCGGAAATTAATTAACATGGCTGACATTAAGACAAATAATTCTGATCTTTCTGGAAATCAATGGGTTGTTCTGACCGGAACAACACCACAAAGTGCCGCAGATTCATCCCCAGTTAGAACAACAAATACTGGTGGATCGACGGCAGCAATATTGGTATCATCACCAACGAATGTACGGTCACCGTTTAATCCGTTACGACCGCCACTTCATGGAATGATGCCTCCACCAGGTTTTAACCCTCAGTTTGGAATGCCCACGTCTATGATGCAAGGTTTGCACACAAATCCTTCATTATATTCTGACAGCATGATGGCTACAAGCACATTAAATCCAGGGGGTCGACCTATAGGCATAGGATATAATCACCAGGCTTTTCCATCTTTAAGTACTACGTCAATGTTGTCAATTCGACAACAAATAGACGAAAGTAATCATGAAATGGTGAATGCCCTTACTCAACAAATGGGAACTGTTTTTACTCCCATGATAAATAACGCGAACCAAAGTTATGAAATATTGGCTGGACAAATGGCCAGAATTGCAGATTTCTTTGGAGCGCCCCCACAACCAAACCTTTCGACTACTCAAGGGTCGAATGTGAGAGGGGTCGAACCTATAGGACAAGGAGATCAAATTGAGCAAGAGATCCCTAGAAATAGTACAAAGGCATCAAGATGCTGACCAGGTTCTTAGGAACATCCAGCAAGATGTTAATGTTGGACACAGTAATATCTCTAATGTAGTCGAACAAATTTTAGTTCAGAATGGAATAAATGTAGGTTTGCATAGACCAAATTTCGTTTCCCCGTTGTCAGAATACGTAAGGCAAACAGAATTGCCTAGGGGGTGGAAAGTCCCAAAATTCACCAAATTTGCTGGTGAGACTGGAGAGTCGACGGTCGAACATATTGCTAGGTTCCAGACAGAGGCTGGAGAAATGGCAAACAATGAAAATCTAAAGATGAAGTATTTTCCAAGTTCTTTAACAAAAAATGCATTTACTTGGTTCACGACCTTATCTCCACAATCTTTGTTCTCCTGGAACCAATTAGAACGATTGTTCCATGAACAATTTTATATGGGACAGTCGAAAATTAGTTTGAAAGAATTAGCTGGAGTTAGGCGAAAGGGTACAGAACCAGTCGATGACTATCTAAACCGTTTTAGGTTACTGAAAGCTAGATGTTTCACACAAATTCCTGAACATGAGTTAGTCGAAATGGCTGCAGGTGGGTTAGATTATTCCATAAGGAAGAAATTAGACACCCAACATTTGAGAGATATGGCACAACTGGCAGATAGAGTACGCCAGGTCGAAAGGCTAAAAGCTGAAAAAGCCAGAGCTAGTAAATATCATAAGAAAGAAAAGATAGCTTATGTCACTACAAGTGAGTTTGACTCTACTAGCGATAGTGAATACGAAGAGAGAGAGGTCAATGTGGCTGAATTAAAGCCAGGGCCACCATATATCTGTAAATTGCTCAAGCCCTCAAAAGATAAAAATCTTATTGAAAGTAAAAATGAAAAATTTTCTAGTAAAACGTATTCATTTGATATAACAAAATGTGATGAAATATTTGATTTGTTGGTTTCTGATGGGCAAATCATAGTACCCCCAGGACTTAAAAATCCTCCTCTCGAACAAAAGAAAAAAAGAGGATTTTGTAAATTTCATAATTTCTTGGGTCATAAAACTTCTCAATGTGTCCTTTTCAGGGATTTGGTGCAGAAAGCTTTGAAAGAAGGAAGGTTACAGTTTGGAGAAAAGCCAAAGTCATCAATGCAAGTTGATATTGATCCTTTGCAAGTCGAAGAGGCTCACTATACTGAGCTTGCTGATGTGATGATGGTCGAGACTACTGATGGTTTCGTTAGAAAGCAAAACGGCGCTACTGATGGCAAAGTTTTGAATATGGTTTATCCTGAACCAAAAGAAAGTCTTTTGAAATTCCTTGAGAGATGCCACAATAACAACTCTCAAGTTGGATTATGCCCAAGGTGTGATGCTGTTTTCAATGTCGATGCTGCAAACAACGTGAGGTTCGATCCTCGTCGAGGCAAGAATCGTCAATTCATGTACACAGGAGAAAACAGTGGTCGAAGGGCTGGAGAATACAGGAAGATGTTTGAAAAACCAAGGACTTTCCGTCCCAAGACGGATGTCCCTGAAGACAAATGGGTGAAACCCATTAACTTCAAAGGTAAACGCCCAGAATGGCAAATTCAAGGCGAGGGAACCAATGCCGAAGGCTCTTGGACGGATAGTGGATCTAAAAGAAAAGATTACATATCTCCAAACTACAAAGAAAAGAACCCCATGACTTGAACGCAGTGGAGGTTGTCATACCCCAATTTTTGACCTAAGATACCACCTCATATCATTGCATATGCATCATTTGCATCTCTAACAAATTGCATAGTTTGTGTTTGCTACTTGTGACTCAGCAGGGATTTAATCAAGAAATCACTCATCAGTACAAGCAATAATCAACTAGGGTTTTGTTCTCCCTTCATCTCAAATGAATCATCTTCATCAACAATCAACATTTGGTCCTCAGAGATTCATTTCAACAAGCTCAAAGGCTCTGAATCGACTGAATTAGGGTTTTGACTAAAGATAGCATACTCTTGACTTTTGCTCAGGATTTGACCCAATGATTTGGGACAAGACCTCAAGACCCCAAGTACCTCATTTTGACCTAATCCATTAGCTCAAGACATCTCCTACACAAAGATTGATCAGACAAATCCTCAGATCAGGGTTTTGAACTATCAGGGACTGAAATCAGGGATCACATTTGGGAAACCCTAAAAATCCCCAGGAAGTCAATCAAAGGTTTCAATCATCCTTAAATAATCCCTCTGACAACATCCAATGGAAATTACATCTCAATTCAAGATCCACAGTCATCAATTTCATCAGGTCGACAATTAGGGTTTTTGACCTAATTCACTGAACAACTGACTTTTTAATCAGGACATGGTGCCACAACTCAAACCATGGCTCAATATCCTCTAATGCTTCAATATGATCCATTCATACCATTCATTTGGTGAGGATAGCCTGTTTCATTTGAAATCTCCAGAAACGCGATTCGTCTGAAAAAGTCAACTGTACAAGATAACCATTGACTTTTGGGGAATTTTGGTCAACCATGACTTTTGAAGTTTTGAATCATCAATATATGATATATGAAGTCATTTGATCAAGAAAAATCAAGAAAATCAATCAAGAATCAAAAAGTCAAAAGTTTGACTTTTCATACTTAGAAAAATTTCTAAGTGTTTTTCATGGTTTTTTCCAAACTTTGGAAGGGAATTTCTCAAAATTTCACCTACAAACTGAAAAAAACTTCCAACATGAAAGTTGTAGATTTTGATCCAATGAACAACTTTGTCACATATAATTTTTTTCCAAAAGATCAACCATTTAAGAGATATGGAGCTTCAAAGTTAGTATCTTTTGAAAATTTCACTTAAAACCTCATTTTCTTCAAAGTTCATGGATCTTTTTCACCCACTTCCTTAAAGATCTTGAAGAAACTTTCAACTAGGATTTTGAAGTGTGTAATATGAGCTTTCCAAAATGTCCAAGAGCATGAAAAAATTTGAAGTGTAGCTATGGTTTTGAATTTTGACATTAGTGAACTTTTCACTTGAAATTTCATGCCATTTTCACTAAGTTATGAGCCAATTTGCCAAATGATCCAAATAATGATGCATAGAGGCAATAATTGAAGATATTTTTCTGATTTGAGATCAGAATGGAAGAGGATAAGAAGCTTGAGTTTTAACCATGGTTTGGTCACTTTAACCATTTTGCATTAAATGTAAAAGATTCTTTTTTATCTCTTAAGCCAAATCACCAATTCTTGATCAACTTGCAAAGGTCTGAGTTCAGAACTCTTGGCCTATAAATAGAGATGCAAATCACTCTTCAAAACACACCAAAACCTCACAATTATAGGTTTTCTCTCTTCTTTCTTAGAATGCAAGTTTCTTAAGTTTCAAAGAGGTAGAAATGTCAACCTCCAAATCCTTGAAGCTATGGCCAAAATGATGATTCTAGCAAACCATAAACACCATATGGGATGTGTTTGAATCACTCATACACCCAAAAACACCTCAAAACTCAAAATCACTACCTCACTTCCATATTTGCATATATTGAACCTTATCATGCCAAAATCCATACCAAGCCATATCTGTCCAAACTAACACTTCCAACACCTCATATATGTCACATATGAACTATCCCAACACTCATCATCAATCAAAAACTTCAGAATCACCAAGCTCGATTCATACTTGAAGCAACTGCAGATCGGGTTCCACCAACTGATCCAGATGTTTTCAATCCACTCCAAGCATCCAGACACCTTCCATATGGTCCATTGAAGCTATCCAGATCATCAAATAACTTCTGTAACACCTCTATTGCAGAATTCGAATCCCAGCTTGGCCGTTTTTGAAGGTAAGTGCTATGAACTTCAAACTCATACATACATGCATCATAAATGAAAAATTGAGTTGCTATCTTGTTTCTGCACTATCATTGATCAATAGCCCTCAATCAATTTCACAATTCATCAATTATACACAATTTCAGATTGAATCATAGGATTAGGGTTCTTCGTGTTCATCAGAAAACCAATGATCTTAGAGTGAAAATAAATGCAATTAAATGATACCATTGTGTTCCTCGTCCAAAACCGAGCAAGATAGACTATCTACTTGATCAAAACAATCCAGTTTCAAAGATTTTCAAAAATCAGTTGAAGGTGTGTTCTTGGCGCGTTTTTTTTGGTTTGAAAAATTCAAATGTTTGTTTTCAAATATAATTAAATGGAAGCGTGTGAATAACAAGCTGCGCGCGCAGCTCAGTTGGCAAGTGTTTTGAGTTGTGAGAGAGAGGGCGTGGGTTCAAACCCTGGCAGGACCAAAACATTTTTTTTGACACTATTTTCTTTCATTTTCTTTAACAACTTCACCAATTAATTTAACCAATCAAAATTCATTATTTTCACTTCATTTTTTGCATACTCTTTGTTTAATATACATATTTTATGAATACCAAAAAAATCATCAAAAAAGATTTATTTAATACATTTTTAAATAGGTTTAAAATGACATGTTTTAAGTGTTTTTTTTAATACTTTAAAATATTGTTTTTCATTTGATTTTTAACCTAATCACTTGTAAATATTTTTTGTGATCAAACCCTAATCATTTAGGTCTTAATTGAGTATTAAAACTTGTTTTAACTTAATTAAGTTGTTTTTTTTTCAAAAATTCAAATCGTTTTAAGACGAGCGATCGCGATTCTCTTTCAAAACGATAAACCATTTCTTTTTAACTGTTGATTAAATCTTTTTGACTAATCAATCAATTTTCAAAACGAAGTGGGGCCTCTCGAATATTAGAGAGTATAAGACCCACTCCTTTTTCCTTTTATACAGTTTTTTTTTCTTTAAACAATAAACTTCTTTCAAAACAAACTTTCAAACAGTTTTTCAAACAACGCGTCTGTAAATAAAACAATCAACCATGTTTTTGTAAATATACAACGGGCCTCCACGTAGGTATAAGTCCCAAGCCCCTTTTGTACATACCCATTCTTGTACATGAAATTAGGTATTTCATTGTACACATACATTTTTGTACATATCTCAATCTATTTTTTTTAACTTTGAGTAACAAACCAAAAAATGAAGGTTTCTTTAAATCTTCCCAAAAATATACCACGGGCCTCCATGTAGGTATAAGTCCCAAGCCCTTTTGTAAATACCTGTTTACATAGCTTTGAATAAACTCAAGTGGACTTCTCCCCGAGTGTGAGTCCCGAGCCCTGTGTATACAAATGGATCATGCTTACAGGTATATTTCCTTCATAAACTCCATTATATACACACACTTTGTCATATATATATGCTTATTCATAACCTGTTCATGTTTGTTCATGTTTGTTCATACTTGTTCATGTTTGTTCATATGTGTGATATGTGTGCTTGTTCAACTTAGTACAACACTAGGTTCCCCATAGCCTCCTATTGGGCTTCGTGCAAAGAATCTCCCTAGTTTAGGTTAGGACATAGAGTATGGTTTCCCGGTGAAATCGCTCTAAGAGCTCAAACCAACTATACCATGCCTCCCCTTGGGCTTTGTACAAACGAGTGACCCTCCCATAGCCTCCTCTTGGGCTTACAATGCAAGGACCCTGGATTGTCCCTCCCATAGCCTCCTCTTGGGCTTACAATGCAAGGACCCTCGGATAGCCTCCTCTTGGGCTTCGTACAAGGACCCACGGGCTTCTTATAAGCATCCCCAATATCCAAAACAAATACCCTAGGAGATTAGACATTTATCATCTCTATGATAGGAGTATCTCTTCTATATCATCACAAACAATCAATCAATCAAACTTTTTGCCACAAGGCTGGCTAATCAATCAAACTTTTTTGCCACAAGGCTGGCTAATCAATCAAACTGTTTTACCACTGTACTGGATGATTAATCAAAGTTTTTGTCACAAGGCTGACTTCATTGAAACTTTTGCCACAAGGCTGGCTGATTAATCAAAGTTTTTGTCACAAGGCTGACTTCATTGAAACTTTTGCCACAAGGCTGGTTAAACAAACAAAAACATCTTTATCATTCTAAGCGCCATAAGTGGCATGGCCCCGGGCTTATAATGAAAAGATTTTCAAACAAAAATCAAACAGATGTATGTGATGATATAGATTAGATACATCGAACATTGAGATGACATTTGTCTCTTATCCTTTGCTTCCACTAGCATAAGTGGGAACTACGATTGCTCTGACTTTCTCAACATCCCTTTGAGAATACGTAGGCACAAGGTCGTATCCTTGGCGAGCAAAACTTCTCTCTCAAACCACTCAAACCTTAGCACCCGTAGACCCCGAGCTACAGATGCTCTGATTCCCTCTAAGGGATATGTATGCAGAGGATCGCGATGATCTTTGCGAGCATAATCAAACAAACACCTTAGGTCCCACCTATTTCACAACAGAACCTCCACCGTAACATAGAATGAAAAACAATAAAGAATCCTATAGAGTACTATAGATACGTTGGGTGCTAATACCTTCCCTTCGTATAACCAACCCTCTTACCCAAGATCTCTCCCCCCACTTTTAGGTTATTGCAGCTTTTTCCTTTTTCTCCTTTCGAAATAATAAAAAGTTTGGTCGAAACAAAGAAAAATCATTTTTTATGAGCACTCGAGCCCAAAGAAGGCATCAGGTGTCTCATCCCACAAAAAAGAGGAACAAAACGATTTTTCGCCCGCGACAGAGGCGTTACCAAAGAAGCCATAAGAATGGACAGGAAAATTCGAAAATGGTGCAGGCAGGATTTTCTCACTATCAGCCAAAGCCTTTTCACAGGAAGTTGACTGAAGAGCAGGCTAAAATAGCAAATGAAAGACTGGCTGCAGGAATGATCCTAGGAAAGAAACTGATTAAAGAATTGGTTGACGATGATGCTCCGACCCTCAATACAGAAAAAAAAGCCTGAGTATTCTCCACTGTCGGACGAAGAGGTCGACGACAACTTTGACATAGAGTCATATTAGTTGCTAATCGACTGTGGAATTGTCTCTGTACTTCCAGTAGAGTTCGACAGAGTATCTGAGGTATCTGAGAACGAAGATGATTTTCTTCCTGACGAGAATGTGGAAGAAACACCTGTTTGTTACTATGTAATGGGAAAAGGAGTGGTAGAAGAGCAAAAGGCTGTGTTTGAGAGGCCAGGTCGAGGAATGATGTATCATTTGATGCCTTTATTCATAAGGGCAAAAGTGGATGATGTTCCAATAAACAAAGTGTTTGTCGATGGTGGGGCTGCTGTAAACTTAATGCCTTATTCCTCACTTCAGAAAGTGGGTAAATCTGACAAAGATTTAAGGCCCCATAATATGGTGTTGTCTAATTATGAGGGCAAGACAAGTAAAACTAGCTGTTGGTTCCACTGTCAGGTCAACCATCTTTATGGTGATTGCATCGCAGGCAAATTTTAAACTGCTGTTGGGTCGAGAATGGATCCATGGAGTTGGGGCAGTTCCTTCGACCTTACATCAGCGTGTGGCCATTTGGAGGCCAGATGGTATAGTGGAGAATATTGAAGCTGACCAAAGTTATTACAAAACTGAAAGTGGTCGTAGACATTTCGACCAACATCTGGCAAATGTAGCTCCTTGCTACAAAGCAGAAGAGGTGTATTCTTCTGATGAAAGTGTGTCTAAGTATTTGAACTTAGACCCAAATTATGGTTTCATTTGGAATAAAGAAGACCCTAATGAACCATTGAACCATGAAAGTCCTCCAGAGCAGAGGACATCAGTCAGAGATGATGACCACTGAGTCAGAATATCTGGCTCGAATAACGGCTTATTTGGCCGAAAACAAAGAAAGAACGGCTTTAGAAGCTGAATTAGAGAAAAATATGGCTATTGAGGCCATGTTGGTAAACAATGAGGACAAGCCTGAAATCGATCACCAAGTAGAACGACTTGATGGGATATACGACGATGAACCTTTAGGTTTCGAAATGGATCCATTAGGATCAGTCAAAAGAATGCAAGCTCAAGATCCCCTGGAAGAAGTTGATTTGGGTGATGGGATCATTAAAAAGCCTACATATGTGAGCACGAAGCTTGCAAGTTGCTTAAAAACCAAGTTGATTCGACTCCTAAGAGAATACAAAGATTGTTTTGCTGGGGATTATCACGAAATGCCTGGTTTGGGTCGACAGGTGGTGGAACATCGACTACCTTTAAACCCAGGTAAAAAACCGATCAAGCAGCTTCCTAGAAGATTTGCGCCAGAGGTTATGGAAAAGATCAAAGTAGAAATTGAAAGGTTGCTGAAAAGCAAGTTTATTCGAACTGCGAGGTATGTCGAATGGTTAGCTAATATAGTGCCGGTCATAAAGAAAAATGGTAGCCTTCGTATATGCATAGATTTCAGAGATTTAAATAAGGCTACCCCTAAAGATGAATATCCCATGCCGGTTGCTGAAATGTTAGTCGACTCTGCAGCCGGATTTGAATATCTCAGCTTATTGGATGGATATTCAGGCTATAACCAAATTTTTATAGCTGACGAAGATGTACCTAAGACGGCGTTTCGATGCCCAGGTGCTTTAGGAACTTATGAATGGGTGGTAATGCCCTTTGGTTTAAAAAATGCTGGAGCTACATACCAACGAGCCATGAATTCCATGTTTCATGATTTTATTGACAAGTTTATGCAGGTTTATATTGATGATATTGTAATAAAATCTAACTCTGAAAATGGTCACTTAAACCATCTTCGACTATCTTTTGAACGAATGAGGAAATATGGACTCAAAATGAACCCTTTAAAATGTGCTTTTGGTGTACATGCAGGGGATTTCCTAGGCTTCGTGGTTCACAAGAAAGGCATTGAGATAAACCAAAATAAGACGAAAGCAATCTTGGAGCTAAAGGCGCCAGAAACAAAGAAACAACTCTAGTCATTGTTGGGGAAGATTAATTTCTTGAGGAGATTCATCTCAAATCTAAGTGGCAAAACGAAGATATTTTCACCACTTGTGAAGCTCAAGAACCAAGATCAATTCAAATGGGAGCAAGAACATCAACAGGCGTTCGACCAAATAAAAGCTTATTTAACTAAGCCTCCTATTTTGTTACCCCCCAATAGGACAAAAAGTATGAAATTATACATAGCTGCATCAGGCTCGACAATTGGGAGTATGTTAGCCCAAGAGGATGATAATGGCGTCGAAAGAGCTATATATTATCTAAGTCGAACCCTAGTAGATGCTGAAACTAGGTATAATGATATTGAAAAATTATGCTTATGCTTGTACTTCTCATGTAATAAACTTAAGCAATATATAAAGCCTGTTGATGTGTATGTGTCCTCTCATTTTGATGTTGTTAAACATATGTTGTCGAAACCAATTTTGCATAGTCGAATTGGTAAGTGGGCCTTAGCGCTAACTGAATTTTCCTTGACATATGTCCCTTTAAAAGCTATGAAAGGACAAGTTGTGGCTGATTTTATAGTCGACCATGGTTTAGTCGAATTGTCTGTAAATCAAGTCGAACGAACTAACTGGAAACTGTTTTTTGACAGTTCTAGTCACAAAAATGGATCAGGCATTGGAGTCTTGATTATTTCTCCCAAAGGACTTCCAACCAAGTTCCATTATAAAATGAAAGAAGTATGCTCTAACAATGAGGTCGAATATGAAGTCTTGATAACTGGTTTGAAGGCCCTAATAGATTTAGGGGCAAAACGAGTTGAGATTCGAGGTGATTCTGAGCTAATAATTCAACAAATCAAAAAAGAGTATAAATGCATCAAAGAAAATCTAATAATGTATTATGCAATTGTGATACGCTTATTAGAAAAATTCGAACATGTTGAGATCTTGCATGTACCAAGATCTAACAATTGCATTGCCAATGAATTGGCACAAATTGCTTCTGGGTATAGAGTTTCTAAAGACAAGTTAGAAGATATGGTCGAGATCAAGAATAAAGAAACCCATGAAGTATTAGACAAGTTAGGTCAATTGTCGACGTCAAAATTTGAGGGGGTAGGTGATAATGTTGAAAGTAAAGTTGAAAGTAAAGATTTGTATGCCTTGGAAATTTTTGCCATCGACAATATGACTGATGCTGATTGGAGAAACCCATTGGTCCAATACCTAAATAATCCAGTCGGAGGAACTGATCGAAAGATTAAATATAGAGCTCTAAACTATGTGATATTAGGAAATGATTTATACAAGAAAACAGCCGAGGGTGTATTGTTGAAATGCTTAAGTGAAGTTGAAGCATATTTGGCTGTGTCAGAAGTTCATAGTGGTGTTTGTGGAGCTCATCAATCAGGCCATAAGATGAAGTGGTTGTTGTTTAGACAAGGTTTATATTGGCCAACAATGTTAAAAGATTGTATTGAATATGCAAGAGGATGCGAAGAGTGCCAGAAATTTTCAGGCATTCAACATGTTCCAGCCAGTGAATTGCATGCCATTGTCAAACCTTGGCCTTTTAGAGGATAGGCTTTAGATTTAATAGGAGAAATCAAACCTGCATCTTCTAAGCAACAAAGATTCATTTTAGTAGGAATAGATTATTTTACTAAATGGATAGAGGCAATCCCACTAGTTAATGCTGATCAAGAAGCAGTGATTAGTTTCATACAAAAACACATTATCTACAGATATGGGATTCCAGAAACTATTACTACTGATCAAGGATTAGTTTTTGTTGGTCGAAAGATGCAAGCTTTTGCAGCAGAGACAGGATTTAGATTACTAACATCCACTCTGTATTATGCTCAGGCTAATGGTCAAGTCGAAGCTGCTAATAAAGTTATTATAAATTTGATAAAGAAGCATGTGGGGAAAAAGCCAAGAAATTGGCATCAAACGCTCGACCAAATCCTTTGGGCTTGTCGGACGTCACCAAAGGAAGCAATAAATACTACCCCATTTCGTTTGACTTTTGGGCATGATGTTGTATTGCCTGCAGAGATTCATCTACAGTCGACAAGAATTCAACGACAAAATAGTCTCTCGTCTGACGAATACTGGAATATGATGTTAGATGAATTAGTAGAATTAGACGAAGAAAGGGTAATAGCGTTGGATAGGTTAATGAGACAAAAAGAAAAAGTGGCGAAGGCTTACAACAAGAAATTCAAAGAGAAGACATTCATGGTAGGTAATTATGTATGGAAAGTTATTCTGCCCATGGATCAAAGGAATAAGTTATTGGGCAAATGGTCCCCAAGTTGGGAAGGACCGTTCAAAATTTTGCAAGTATTTTCAAACAATGCATATGAAATTGAAGAACTAAATTCAGATGGTCGAATCTTGAGGATAAATGGTAAATGTTTGAAAAAATATAAACCTAAAACTTGGCCAGTCATTACAAAAAGTTCCTTCATAAAATGCGCAGTCATTACAAAAAAAAAAACCCCAAAGCCACTAAAATATCCAATATTAGTTAACTCTTCGGTCGATGTCTTCCAAGGATAATAGAGGCAGACTTTCGGCTTCGAACATATCCATACGTCCAGTCTTGCGCATTTTCCTCACTACACCTTGCTTGAGAAATAGGTAGGATAAAAATCTTCCATAAGGAAGATGAGTCACCTTTCCTTGACATGAGGCAGTCAAAGAGACAGCCTCCACAAGTTGCTTAAAAATCAACAGAGGGAAGTTGATTTTCTTCCCCTGAAGGGCACAGGAAATGAATTCCATGTCTCCCACCATGATGTTATTTTCATCATGGTTGCGTGGACGAAAGTTGCCCACCAAAAGTTGGTGCCAAATTTTGATTACTTTGGCACAAAAGGGGTCATTGTCCATGAGGTCCCTTAACATATTAGAAGTGTTCATATCGAAAATATTGTCACCAAAAGTTTCACTGGTATTGCTGCATTTCAACAAATCAGAGATTGTTGAGGGAGTGATGATGACATGAGCCCCTCGAATGTTAGAAGTTATAGTAGTCCTCCCTTCTGGATCTATGCGCAAAGATGCAAATCTCCAGAATTCAATCAGCATGCAGGGATAGATGTTACCATCTAAAATTTCAGGATAAAATTCAAGTCCCTGACTAGCATAAAGAGCACGAACATTGATGTGGTTTGCATCAAACTCTTCTTCAGAAAGTTTAAATTCTTTCTTGATGCAGGATCTTATGTTGGCATTTGTTAAAGGTTGTGCCATGGTGTGAAGACAAAGATTGAAGGATGAAAATGTTTAAGATGTTGTGCGTAGGGAAATGCAAAAGGAAATGGAAGGAATGAGGCTATATATATATAGAGAACATGTAGTTACTTCAGCAAGACAAACGTGGGAAAGGAAGTTAGAAAATCAAAGGTCGTATTAAATATCTTGGAAACTGACACAAGCAAGCTGGGAGCAGTTATAGCCCACTAACCTAGTGTTTAGGTAATAATTAGTGCCTGGGAAAATGAAATGTAATCATGGCGTAATGGGAATTAACAAAAGTCGAAACCCAAGAAAGAACTGAAACGCCATCTTTTCTTTTTCCTAAAGTCAGTCGAAAGAAGTTGCTTGGGGGGCAATTTGTTACCCTAGGATTTCGACTTACCAATAAATGGGCAACTGGGGCTCAAAATTGGTAATTGGGCCTCAATTTGGTAAAAAGGCCCTAAATTGGTAATTGGGACTCAATTAAATAATTACATTGCCATTTGGGTCGAAGGGGTTCGACTAAGTAATGCTTAGTAGTCGAAGCTGTTCGACTAGAAAGATTATCAGAGACTTCAGCGTTCGATCATAAGTATGCGAAGACTTAAGAATTTTGCTGCAGAAACTGAAGTGGAAGTCGAGAGGTATTAGAAGTTAAGAGGCAGTTTCAAGCAGTTTTCTGGCAGTTCTTACAGGACGCGTGGAGGTCTCACAATTGAAGATCTTGCATGTCGAAGACACGTGTTGACTGATAACCAGTCGACCGTTAGTAGTAGTTATTTTATTTTTACTATTTAAGCAAGTTCCATAGGAATAGTTAAGGGTCCGCATTTTCTACAAAACACAAGTAAACTCAAATCTCTGTGCAATAATGAGTAACGAGTGCAACCTTGGAATGTATGTATGCGTACCAGTTTAATTAATGCAATCATTTTACGTTATATTTCGTCTTTCAGTGCACATTTACTGCCTTTTTTATTGTTTTGATTTACTTTAAAGCCTTTAATTTCAGTGTTTTACTTTTACTTTAAAGTCACTGTTGCATTCAATACAAACCAGATACACATAATATAACAAAATAAAGCAATTAGTCCTGGAGTATTCTAGTTGATTCCGCAAAAGTAACCTTTAAAAAGGAAACTAGCGCTTGTTTACCATTTTTTTGGGTAAACACTCTCCCATTATGACAATTATTTCATATTATTTCCTTGCTTTAATTTTATTTTCACTTTCTGGCTTTATTATTACTCTTTTTTATGCACCAAATAATGGTTTTAGTGTTGAACTTATCCACAGTTACTTTCCAAAATTACCATTTTACCAACCTTCACAAAACAAATACCAACTTATTGCCAATTCCATGAATCATTCCATCAATCATGTCAATTTTTTATACAACGATTCCCTCACTAATTATCCTAGATCAATCGTAATCTTTGATAAAGGTGAGTATCTCGTTATCTCTTTAGTCGGTACACCCCCAATTATGTATGGTATTGTTGATACAGGTAGTGGCATTGTTTGGCTTCAATGCCAACCTTGTAAACAATGTTACAAACAAACCACTCCTATCATTGATCCTACAAAGTCTTCAAGTTATAAAGACCTTATTTGTTCATCTAAGCAATCTAAACCTATGGAAGTTAGTTCTCGTAGTAAAAATTATTCTTGTGAATATTCTATTAATTATGTTGATGGAATGTATTTTACATTGAATTCCACCAATGGCTCTTCTTTTTCATTTCCTAATTTTGTGATAGGATGTGGACATAAAAATACAATGTTTTTTCAAGGCAGGAACTCTGGTGTAGTTGGGATTGGAGGTGGACCTATATCTCTTTTAACATAATTGACGTCATCAATTGGTGGAAATTTCTCTTATTATTTGGGGCCATCAATGTCTAATTTAACGAGCAAACTTAGTTTTGGAGATGCGGTTGTGGTTTTTGGTACAGGGGTTGTCTCAACTACTTTAGTGAAGAAATCTCCACCAACTTTTTACTTTGCAAGTCTAAATGCATTAAGTGTTGGAAACAAAATATTAGGATTTTCCAAGCCACAAGTTGAAGGGAACTTCATTATTGATTCAGGTACGACATTGCCAATTTTACCATCTGATATTTATAAAAATGTGGAATAAACTCTAGTAGCATTGGTTAAACTGAACCGTGTGAAGGATTCAAATAAATTTTTGAGCCTTTGTTATTCTCATAAATCAAATAAATATGTATTTCCTAAAATTACGGCACATTTTAAGGGCGCAGATGTTTGGTTGAATTTCATTAGCACTTTTATTCCAATTGTTAATAAGGTTGTTTGTTTGGCTTTTGCCCCATCTTAAGATGGTATTCACGTCTTCGGAAACTTGGCTCAATAAAATTTACTAGTTGATTATGACCTTCAACGAACTACAGTTTCATTTAAGCCTACTGATTGTACTAAATTGTAAAAAAATGTTATACTTTATTTTCAATTTAATTCACATTCCATTGGTAAAAATTTATTTTTATTTTTGAAAATGAAAATTCAAATTAAATAAAATCCTTCTAGCAAGTTATATAAACAAATGCATACTGCAAAACTAAAAGTTCAATGAAGTTTTTTTTTAACTTATAGGGACCAAATACTTTTTACGAACTCTCCATTAGATATAACACGCGAATACTGTTACGCCTGGTAATTTAATTAATATTTAATTAAATATTTTTGAATTATTTGTCGAAATTGTGAAATTTTGTGAATTGTGTGCTATAGTTTACATATTATTATTATTATTATTTGATTAACTAGTTGATTAGTAGTAGTAATAATATTAGAATAATACAAGACAAATTATATGGGCTTGTTTCTATGGTTGTTTGTAGAAAAGGTGAGGGTGTGAGAGTTAGGCCCAATAGGAATAAAAAAAATCATGAGGTTTAGTTAAATAGAAAATTAGGGTAATTAGAAAAGGGAAGAGAAATAATTGGAGAAAGTGGTTAATGTGAGAAGTTGCAGAGAAGAGGAAAAGAGGCAAAGAGCTAGGTTCAATCAGAGAGTTATAGAGCGACCTTCAATCCAAGGTAAGGGTGGGGTTCTGATTGTATATTGGGGTTTATGGTGAATATTATGTAGGGATTGAGTTTGTATAAAATCGTTATTATGTGTATAATGTTGTTGTGTTTATACCGTCATAATTGCTAATACTGTTGCAGTACTCTAATTGATAAATCTGACTATTGGAAAATATTTCTTGATGATATTGTTGATCGATTCTGTGTTGTTCAATGTTGTTTTGGTCTGAGAATAGTATAAGAGTGAATCGCAGGAAGTTCTGAACAAAATTGGAAAAACTGGAAAATTTGGTATACGCCTGCCACTAGAACAAGTGGCGCCTGCCACTAGAGGGAGGGACACCTTCCCATTTAATGTGTGAGAGGAGGAGGGGCGCTCACCCCTAGTGTGAGTGTGGAATAGGGGCGCCCACCCCCTTAGTTAAACAGAGGGGGCGCTAGCCCCTAGTGGTGGGGTGACTGCCACCATTTTTAATACTTTTATTTAATTAATTCATGTACATGTAGTTAGTAGAAATCATTTCTTAATTAATTATAGTGACAATTAGTAATGTAATTGCACATGTAGTTAATTAATGAAACATAAAATTAGTTGGTTGAAAATAATTAGTAACATTAGTAGAAGGTTAATGTTAACTGTAGAATATTAGCTGTAGGTATCAGTAGAAAATAAATTGGCAGAAGAGTAATACAGTAACTAGTAACTAGCAATGACAATCAGTAAGTAAATGACAGAGAAATAGTGGAAGCTAGTTGACAGTAAAACAATAGTATTATTAGAATGATTTTGTTCATAGCAGTACAAAGTAGAAAATATTAGTAATTTTAGCAGAAAATTGCTAAGCCGAATATAGTCGAGTTGTCCGAATAATTATGTGGAATGTTTACAATCTATTTTGCTTGATACGGTGGATTGTATAAGTTGATGTAATATAGATATTAAAGATGTGAATTTGCAGGTGGAGATGAATTATGTTGTGTGCCTCTATTGATTGGCAGAACCAAGTTGTAGGATTATGCTAGTGTTGAATTGTTGTTGTTGTTGTTGTTGTTGTTGTTTGTTGTTGGCTTATGCCAATATGGAATTGTTGTTGTTATTATTATTTGTTGTAGGCTTATGCCAGTGTTGAATCGTTGTTGTTGTTGTTGTTGCATTCATAATGTTGTCGCATACATGGCATAAAAGTTGGGAGCTTGTGCTCTGTAAGTTGGCCTGGATTGGCAAAAGTTTTAAGTTGGAGGCTTATTCCTTGTTGATACCTCTATTAATTGGAAATAATAAGTTGGGGGCTTATGCCTTGTTGGTATCACATGCATGTGCATTGTAACGAGTCCCATCTCGTGTTGCACTTTTATGTTGAATTGTTGTGATGATGAAATAATCGTTTTATATGTAGATGATATTATTGTGATAAATGTTGTTAATTAGCTATGAAGCGATGATTTTGTATGAACCGATTCTAATATAGTATTTATCATACATCCTATTATATTGTTCAATATCTCACCATTTTTGTTTGAATGTTAATCCAATGTTGGTAACATGCAGGTAATCCAGAATGAAGAGTGTCTACCTTCATTCATTCGAGTCGGTGTCTTCGCTCTGATACGTAACACTCGGGGGGGTGAATGCTTGTTGCTTTATTATTGTTATTACTTCAGTTGTTGACTTTTAAATTGATCTTTATTTAGTACTTTGTTGTTTCGAGTTTTTTTTCTGTTGGATAAAGATTTTATGTCTTTTGAGTTGAAATTTGTGATTTCGTTGCTTAATTTGAAAGTTGTTTATTTTGAAGACTAATTTATTTTTTTGTTGGTTCATTTGAATTTAAGTGTTATGTATCTGTTTTACATGCGATTAAATGTCGTTGTTTTTAAGAAGTAAATGTAGCATTCTATTTATATGTTGAAATTTGTAATTCTAATTTTAATAATATTCGCCGGGTAGAATGGGGTGTTACAAATACAATATTAACTTTTTCTAAATGATATATATATATATATATATATATATATATATATATATATATATATATATATATATATATATATATATATATATATATATATATATATATATATATATATATATATATTTGTATGTGTGTGTATGTGTGTGTTTTTCATGTCAGCCAAATGTCAAGGACCAACTTCTTCATGCCGGCCAAAGGCCTAATAACATATGACCCATTTATCCAATCCGCTCCATCAGATCCAAGGTATAAATACCTTCACAATGAGTTTTCAGGTACACAATCTCTAATCCTCACTTTCTCTACCACTATCTTGAATCCTAAACTAATCCTCACTTACACAATCTATAAATACCCTTTCTCTGCTTTGTAACGTCGGTGAGTAACGACGCCTATTCAAGATCAATGCATCTGGTTCAAGAAGCATCGTGATCGTAACATTCAATATACAATTTCGCATCGTAATAGTGCTCAGGAAATCTCTCTCCACTACGATCTCCGCAATCCTCTCCATATCTAGTTCCAGACGAAAATACATAGACACTTATACAAGTATAATATGTACGTAGATAACGCTCAACACAAACAATGAGAAGGAAGATGAGAAAAATAAATGACAAAAAACAAATTTGAAATCATATATTTATATGATGATGACTTGTTGGTAATTAAAAATAGCGTGGAGAACTTGTCGAAGTTCAAAGAGCTGCGAAGCAACTAGAAAACTCATCGAAAAACAATGAAGTCACCATCGAGTGTTTATTTATCCCACGAGACGGGAAAGGAAAACATCGAGTAAAACCTAAAAGAAAACAAACAAGGGTCTTACGACCAAGAGAAATGGTAAGGGAGTCGGTTTTTAGAACATAATTTGGTTCTAATCATATTTTAGTATTTCAATGATAACAAACAAATAAATTTTGTATGAGCAAACATGGTATTCTAATCATATATTTTTTATTTCAGAAGATGTACTGTTACCAGCACAATCAGAACTTGGAATAAATGTAAAGCTGGATAAATGCAAGAGATACTCAAGTCGTCAAGGCAACTTCTGATTCTGCACCAAACTGCTGCGAATACACTTACAACTGAAGTTGAAATACAAGCTGAACAGAAGATCACGAAAGAATATATCTACAACAGAAGCTGAAATGCACAACTAATCAGAAGATCACGAAGACTGATTCAAAATAAAGTCGTTAAAGACATAATCATTAGTAAAACGGCTGCAACACTCCAGAAGCGCAATTCCCAAGGTTGATTGAAGAAGCTACCCACATGCAAATCCTTGGAACAAAAAAAAGTTGAGACAAACACGTAAACCATTTAATGCTGCAAAAAGGAGTTGAAGTTAACGGGCAAAAATCCCGAGTACATATAGACTCATGATCTCTTGAATCAAAATGAATCACAACGAGAACATCATTATTCTGAAAAATCATCAAGTGTGAAGAAAAACTCTCTGAAGCAAATTTTCATATTCATTCTCACAGTTCATTACTTTGTACTTAATCTTAGTGAAATATCACATTGGTGTTTACAGATTTCTAGAAGCAATACTATACATTGTCATCAGAAGTTACGTGGTAACTGAGTCCTTGAGAGACCAGTTGGTTCAGGAGTCTCAAGAAGTCTAGGACTAGTTTAGTCTTAGAAGTTGGTTAGTCACAAACAGTTGGTTTGTGCAGGATTATTAGACACCAGCAGTTTGGCTCGTGCACTGTATTGTGAGTCACGACAGTTGGTCGTGCAAGTGTAATTAGGTTCTGATTATAGTGAATTAAGTCCTCGTTGAGAGAGGAAAATCAGCTTGTTGAGGGTGGACTGGAGGTAGCCTTATTGAGAAGGTGAACCAGGATAAAAATAAATGTGTTCTGTCTATCTTTCCTTTATCAAGTTTTTAAATAACCGCTTATTCAACCCTCCCTTCTAAGAGTTTTCTCAACCTTCACCGGTTACGCAAGAGGAAGGGATTAGCACCCCTCACGTCCGTTGTACCTGACGGTATGCACTCTTGTTAGTTCTATTCTATGGGTGTAAAAAGTCAAAATCTAAAGCTTAATGCTAAGGAAATTCAATGCATGCAAAATGTAAGGAAAATAAAGTTGTGCTCACTCGGGCCCTACCCTAATGCCTACGTATCCTTTTTGAGGAATCAGAGTTACCGTAGTTCGGCTCAATATTTTCTATTTGTTTTTTTAATGAACATTTACATTCACACTCCGCTGCTCGACCTTTGGAAACTTATGCTAGGGAATGGAGCAGAAATAACATGCTCTTACCTAACCAGACAAAGCTAAAAAGCAAAAGAGATTTGGTTGGTGTTTTTTGATGTGGATAGAGGTGGTCTAGAGCCCAATGCAAGGATGCCCACCTTTCTCTACTTTTTAGATTGTTGATATTTATTAGGTGTTTTATGTGTTTTTTGTTGGGTATTTTTTAAAGGGAAATGTAGATAGTTATGAACTGAATCCCAATGCAAGGATGCTCATAGTTCTCTACTTTTTAATATTTATTAAGTGTTTTAAAGGTCGAAAAGAAAAAAGATGACCTAGACTAAAAGGAGACTAAAGAGCCCTAAAAGTTATCATGCTTGGATAAGAGTCTAAGGTCTAGACGATTTACCTTAAACAAGGTAGAATCGTATCCTAAGGGAACATGGTAATCACAAGCAAGAAAGAAGTAAACACTTCACAAATAAGAGATAAACATCTCAAGGAACAAAACAATTATTTAAACAAGTAATGAAATCAAGAGAAATGAGTGAAATAAAAATTTAATCAATTAATTAAAAATTGATTAAATCAATTAATCAAGTTAAGAAAAATCAATTAGTAAGACTAATCGATTTTAATTAACAATAATCAATTAACTAAAGCAATATTTAATTAACTAATTAAAAATCTAAAACATGCATAAATCAACATCAAATAAGAATTAAAATTCTAATCTAATATATTTTGGTTTTTTTGAAATAAAAACAATTAGAAATAAAATCCTACTCTAATATATTTTTGTGTTTTTGAAATAAAATAAAATCTAATTCCTAATATTTTTTGATATTTTCAATTAGAATTAAAAAAAAAGGAAAACATGAAATAAAATAAAAAGATATTAATGGGCTAAAAATACTGAAAAGGAGGGTGTGATAAATAAGAAGGCGCTGGCCCAATGGGACAGAGGCCCAATATGTATCAGCTCCTGGGGGGATTTTTGCACAGCATTAGGGTGTTATGAGCAACATTAGCGTTGGGCTTTTAGTCCCCCATCCCCACTTGAGGATGAACTACCTATTTTAAAAAATGACACGTAAGTGTTTTTGTAAGCCAAAATGGGGATAAGAAACCAAAAGTGTTTAAAAACAAAATAGGGGGACTAAAATCGTGAAAACACCAAAATAGGGGGACTAAAATTGTAATATAGTCTTATAATGATAATAGAATGAATAATAATTATAAATAATAATATTAACCTCAATAATATAACTAATAAGTAACAATTAATATTATTTGATAATGGACACAATATTAATAATTTAAATAATAGTAATAATACAAATATTATTTAATGATTGATGCAATATTAATAATTAAAATAATAAAAATAATAAATATTTTAATAATAATATAGAGCCATAGTAATAAATAATACAAATAAATAATAATTTAAAATAAAGTAAAACTAAATATACATAAATAATATTTTAATATAAATTGTTGGATTCAAAAAAGTAATAAACAATATGTATATATATAATTGATTAAAAAGTAACGCTTATTGACACTACCTTACGAATAAATAATATTATTTTTTTTAATCAATAAACTGATTTGCTTAATTCAAAAAACCAAGGAAAACAAGGCGATCTCAAAACGATCCAGCCCCAAAACATCAAAGCACCTAACAACAATCAAAAACTAGGAAAACAAAACACCCTACACCATTAAAGAAGCTAGGTGTGGCCTGAGTTTTACATGTTCCCAGCACCTGTAAACTATAGTGTCTATAATATCCCTCCCAATTCTATTATTCACAGTATTACCAAAAATTGTATCATTCCTCATCTTCCATATGGAGTAAATAGTTTCAGCAGCCTCACACAAAATAATGCGAGATCTCCAATTTTTCCTCTTGCAACTCTGAATAAGCCAATCCAATTCAGCATCCCACGGTTTTGGCTCATGCTGAATGTGCAACCAGTCCAGAATCTCTTTCCATATGGCTTTGCTCATGTTACATTCAAAAAGAAGATGTTGTATGGTTTCTTGCTTATGGCAAAAGCAGCAACCATTCTCAGTCAACAAACCAAACTTCCTAAGTCTATCTTTGGTAGCCAATCTACCATTACATGCTAACCAAAGAATAAACATAGCTTGAGGTCTAGCGGTGTTATGATAGATAATGCTTCTCCATCTAACACGGCTATTATGCATCTGCAGAATTTTATAAGTTTCCTTCATTTTGAACCTGTCCACCATGGTCTGCTGCACCTGAGTATAGAGAGTCTTCAGATTAAACAATTGATTCATGACCCAAGAGTACCTTGACTTGTTCTCGACCTGCATCACATGTAAAACTCAGGCCACACCTAGCTTCTTTAATGGTGTAGGGTGTTTTGTTTTCCTAGTTTTTGATTGTTGTTAGGTGCTTTGATGTTTTGGGGCTGGATCTTTTTGAGATCACCTTGTTTTTCTTGGTTTTTTGAATTAATAATCAGTTTATTGATTAAAAAAATTAATTTTTTATTTGTAAGTTTTCTTTTATACACATGTGCAATAAATAAATTAAAAGGTCGAAACATAATTATATATGTAATTTCGTTTATGAGTATTATTTATTTATTTTATATATTGTTTGCTATGTATTAGTGGTGCTTAGCTTGAGTAATAATAATGAGGTTGCATTTTAAAAAGAAAAAAAAATATATTTTTTTAGGCTACGATTGTTTAAAATTTAATTGGATTTAAAATAATTGATTAAATTTTAAATAAAGAAATATTGGATTACTCATTAATAAATATGAACTAAAAAATATATAATAAGTAAAATAGTAAATAGTTAGTGTGATAGAGTGATGGATAATAGTGTGCATGAAAAATAATAATAAATTAGAATTGTTACAAAATAAATACTATTAAGTGAAAATTAATATTGTATCAACAAAAATAATGAATAATAAATTACATAATTATAAATTGAATGAGTCAATTAATTTCATATATTAATAATTTGTTTTAAATTTGAAATAAATATGAAACATATAAACAATATGATTTAGGTAAAAAAAACTGAAATTCAAAACATAAACAAAATCAAAATACAACAAAGAACCGATCAATCTGCATAATCTCAAATAAATACTAATCATAATAACCAAAACAAATTGTTGGTATATCGTAAATAGCGGGATACCCTTTCAGAATGAGCCTCCATTAAGATCTTCACTATATCTACAACAAAGAAAACAAAAATTATTGTAAACAAACACTCTGAGTCTTGAAGTCGCCCTTGATCAATCTTAAAATTCAACTCATCTAAACTCTAATTTATAGTATAAAAAGAAAACATAAGTGTAATTCCAATGGAAAACCACATACGCATCACAAAACACAGAAAATTCACCAGCATAACCTGACGTGCTTGTGATAGCCATTCATTTTGAACAGAAATAATTTCAACACTATTTTGGCATTTAGAGTAAGCCCTCAGTAATTCCCTGCAATGGTTAACATACTTCATATGATGCTGGCAAGTGATAAGAATGATATATTCGTTTCCAAAAAAGATACAAATTTATATTCAAGTAGTAGTGTCGTAATCAGTACTAACACAGTCACTGTAGCTATAATATAATACACAGGAAGCAGGCTGGCCATCTCTACCAGCTTGTCCACATTCCTGAAAGGAAAAATATTGAAGTACATGTAAGCCGAGAGAAACTTTTGAAATAGAGGGAAGGCTTTGTAATCTGAATCGACTTTTTCATTTGGATGACTACTGTTCATCTGCATAGCACATAAAAAACACAAGATATTTACAGACATGATTGGGAAGGCTTTGTAATCTGAATCGACTTTTTTATTTGGATGACTATTGTTCATCTGCATAGCACATAAAAAACACAAGATGCTTACACACATGATCAATATCATACTTATTAAAAAAATCAAACAGTACATAAGAGAAACAATTCACATGTCATAACAATTCACAATGAATGATATTCTGATGGTTCATAAACAAACAACAACATACAAACAATACTCACCTTTGGAATTTCCCTATTATTTATCCATGCAGCCCTGGCATCATCCATCAATTTTTTACTGCCGAATTTCACAACAACAAACAAATTACCAATTTCATAAAATTACATAACAACTCATTTTAAAGAGAGAAGCAAAAGCTCACTAAACAAACTTTAAGGGCATATAAGATTTCTCAGGTAGGGCAAAATTGGACATTATCATGCAAACACCATAACCATCCCATTCTAATCTAATCTTTGAAAAGAAGTTTAAAAAAAAGGAAAAATAGTGATAAAAAAGTTAACCTCATATTTAATTTTGGAAATGCCAGGGAAAAACTCCCCTTCCCAATCATCTGAATCCCCGCATTTACCAACATTAGTAGCAGGACAAGTCTCAGGTACAACTAGGGGTGGAAATAGGCTAGGCTAGGCTTTATAAGGCCTGGGCCTGGCCTACGATAAACTTGAAAGGCCTGAGCCTGGCCTGTGGCCTATAATAGGCTCTCTTTTTTTACCTGGCGTGGCCTTTTTAAGAGTCTGGCCTGGCCTGAAAGCCTATTTAAAAGCCTATTTTTCATTATGGTTTTTAATAAATCCATATTATTTAAGAAACCTTATAAGTCGTCATATATATAGCATTTGTTCTGATATATGTGCATATATAGGCTTGCCTAATTAGCCTTTTTTCTAATAAACATGCAAATATAGGTCGACCTATTTAACCTATTTTTAATATACATGAAAATATAGGCCGACCTATAAGGCTTGATAGGCTTTTTTAATAGCCTAAGCCTAACCTATTTTATTAAATAGGCTTTTAAAAAAGCCTAAGCCTGGCCTTTTTGTTAAATAAGTCTAGCCGGGCATGGCCTTATATAGGCCAGGCCATAGGCACCTGTAGGCCGGCCTGGCCTATTCCCACCCCTAGGTACAGCAATCTGATATCGATTAACAATAACAAATCTAAAAAATTGAACAATAACATACACACAAATATATAGTGGAAAAAATATATCGGTACAGTACCACTGCATAACAGAAAACACTGAAACTAATCAACAGTGATATTTTCCCAAATTTCATCATCATAGATTTACGAAACTCCTGCGAAATCGAGAGTAACGAAATCAATAATCAATTAGCACAGTAACATCACAAAACACATCAGAAAAAATTGGAAGGAAAAGAAGCGGTGAAGAGTGGAAGCTTATGAGACTGACGGTGTCGCTAATCGAAATCATTGAAGAATTGAAAGGAGGAACCGTTTTTGAATTTGGGGATGATTGAGAGGGGTGGTTTATGAAGATGGAGGTGGAACGATTTCAATTTCGTAACCGACGTTGGTAGTGGAAGGGTTGTATCTTAACCACCCATGATGAAAGAAGGAAACGAAAAGAGAATTTGAAAGAGAAGCTGATGTGGATTTTTAAGGGAACGGATGCTGATGTGGATGGCATGAGGATTGAGGAAAAGGGAGACTTTTCTTATATGATAGATATGGATTATTTAGAAATACATTTGTCTCTTAGAATTCTCCCACACATTTTTAACCATTATAATTGCATATTATAATAAACACATTTTTTTTACACATTATTTTCATAATTAAATATTTTTTATTTTAAATTTCAATTTTCTATTTGCATAAATCAATTTTTTTTAAATGAATTATTTTTTTCAAATTTCAATGAAAAAATGTTCTCATCATTATAATTTTCAACAATATTGTTTTTGTTTTAGCGCCTTAGATCACTTTTTTTTTATCATCGGTTCCTTTTTCATACTTTGGCTTCCAAGCTCTAATTTACACACCATCACAGGCGGCGGAAGCACCGCGAGCCATTGTCTCTTCCTTTCCCTTTATCGTGCTACTATTCTCCCGCCAAACGGCACCGTACTCTCTCCTTCTCTCAATTGCAATTTCGTGTTCTACTCTCGATTGGTTCCCGCATTTACAAGATTTCTCTTCAACATTGAAACCATTAAGGTAATATATCTTGATTTTATGGTTCCCGCGTGAAGCTTGGAAATGTATTCAATGAATAATCTTTTGTTTTTATTGTATAGAATCATTTGCCATATAAGGCTAGATAAAGTTTTTGCAATATTTATTAAGAATTCTATTTAAAGAATGGCTCTAAGAGTTGTCATATTCATTGCATTATGATACAAAATCTAATTGTAACGCAATATTTATATTTCTCTTTCTAATAGCAAAGATTGTACAAGTATTTATTTACATGAAAGGTATGATCTTTATAGAGTTTAAATCCTCTCAACTCAAATTAATTTGATGAAAATATGTTTCTTTACTGTCTTAGAAATAGTCAAATGAAGATGCAGAAACAAAAAGCATTATGATGGGGACAAATTAGTTTGTAGCCAAGTTAATTAAAATCAGTTAAAAATACATATTGTTTGCAAGCATGACATATTGTTTACAAGCATATTTTATAGCCAGCCTTAGTCTTCTTCTCTGCGAAACCGAACACAAGATTGCTTCAAAAGATTGGACCAGCTGCAAGAATGTCTTCTGTCAATTTGTTGTCTTCACCAATCTTATAGTCAGTGAAGGTTTCAAAATTCTTCTTGAACAATCCAGCCAGCTTCAACAATGTCTCTTTGTATGCTGCTTTGTCTGACCACTGCAAAATAACAAAACATCCAATGCTAAGAAGATTTTGAAAAGTGTTAGGCTCAAATAACATGTAAAAAGCAAGAGTTCAAGGGAAACTAACCGTGTTCTCAGGTTCGAGAATTTCTGAGGGGACTCCCTCCAATTCAACAGGGATCTCAAGTCCAAAAATCTTAGTCTTCTTGTACTCAACATTCAACAGGCTTCCAGAGTGAATAGCATCAATAATTTTTCTTGTATAGGATAGTTTAATGCGATTTCCAGAACCATAGCTGCATTTTGACGGAAGCATAAACCAAGTTAACTTCAGATTCTATATAAAGAAAAAAAATCAACATTTTAATAAAAATCCTGAATGCATACCTTCCACCAGACCAACCAGTATTAACAAGCCATCCAGTAGCACCATGGTTTTGCATTTTTTCAGCAAGCATTGCTGCATATTTTGTAGGATGTAGCATTATAAATGCTGCACCAAAACAAGCCGAGAATGTTGCCTGTGGCTCTTTTATACCCTCTTCTGTGCCAGCCACCTTCATTTATGATCCATATAAGAATTAACGAATGAAAGATATATATTATCCTATTTAACACTAACACTTCAAGTTGAAGGTGTGTCTGAGTATCCATCACGTGTCAGTATAACTGTCATGTCTGGTGTTTTTGTCAGTGATTCATAGACATTACTAAGATATATCGGAGAGTGAGTTAGACATTACCAAAGCTGTATATCCACTGATGAAATGATACATTGTCTGTGACAGGCTTAGTTTACTAACTGGGGGAAGCACGCCAAATGCATCACAGGCCAATAGTATCACATTCTTCGGGTGAGGACCAACACAGGGTAACTTTACATTTGGAATGTACTCAATTGGATAAGCCGCGCGAGTATTTTCTACCATACAAAACAACAATGTTATCATTGCTCAACCAAGAGAGAACGTTGGCAACTAAAGCAACTAAAAAACAAAGTTGTTAGTTACCTGTAACTGATTTGTCTTCATAATCAACTTCTCGAAAATGATCGTCAAAAACAACATTTTCCACGACTGATAATGCAAGTGATAAAAAAACATATCAAACAAATATCTCTCGTATGAGGTAACTAAAGATGAAAATAGATATTAAAGTAGCTTCATATTAATACCTGTACCAAACTTGATAGCATTCCAGATATCAGGTTCTTTTTCCCTAGATAGATCAATGCACTTTGCATAGCAACCACCTTCAATGTTTGAGACACCATCCTCACTCCAACAATGCTCATCATCTCCAATTAAATATCGATTGTGATCCGTTGAAAGAGTGGTTTTTCCAGTACCTAGTATAGACGATGATAAGAAAAAGAAAAGGTTAAAACATCATTGTAACTCTTTCGTTTAACTACGATAATATTTTTAAGGATTATCAACAATATTAGTGTGACCTGGTATGTAATGTGTGTCAGACAAGGGTTATTTAAAATATGGTTTTAAAATATTTTTTTTAATTTTATTTACTTATATTTTTAATTTTTACTTATATATATACCTGAGAGTCCGAAGAAGAGAGCAACATCGCCATCTTTGCCCATATTGCAACCGGAGTGAAGCGAGAGGATTTTACGCTTCGGCATGAGATAATGCATGAGACTAAAAAGACCCTTTTTCATTTCACCAGCATACTGTGTTCCAAGAATCACCATTTCTTTCCTTGCAAGATTAATATCAACGCTCGTTGAAGATGTCATGTAATGTGTATAACGATTACACGGAAACTGTCCTGCATTGTAAATAGTGAAATCCGGTGCTCCAAATTCCTCAAGCTCTGTAGGAGTTGGTCGAATGCACCTGCCAATATGCACATTCGGTTAAATTTCAGTCCACATTCGCAGTTACAGCATGAGCATGCAAATAACAAAGTTAGAACTTACATGTTGTGCATAAAAAGTGAATGATAAGCTCTAGCAGAGACAATCCTAACTTTGATTCTGTTCTCTAGATCCCAGTTCAAGAATTGATCATTCACGAAAACCTGCAAATTCAATTATATCATTCTCTTAATTAGAATCTTCTCCATTTTCATATTCAATCTTAATTACATTTTTAGTCTATAAGTGAGAAATGTGACCTTATCCAAAGAGTTCAAGTAATCAACAGCTCTTTCTCTATTCACCGTGAAACTGTGCTCGTCCATCTCAATATTCGGAGAACCCCTTCAAAACATAACAGTTTTTTAGATAAAATTACACTCGCAGTCCCATAACCGAATTTCAAATTCAAACTAGTCCTTAATATGAAAACGATGCTTACTTTCCCCACCAAAGGTCATTCTCAGTGAGGTCATCCTTCACCACACGCTTATCTTTCGGACACCGTCCAGTCTTGGCCCCTGAAAGCGTGGCCAAGGCTCCGGTTGAAGTTATGAACGAGCCTTTCTCGTACTTTATGGCTTGCTCATAAAGTTCTGCACCATTCTTCCACATTAGCATATAATTTTGATATATAAAAAATGAGTGAAAAGAGAAAGTAAAAGAGAACCTGCTGGGGAGAGATTACAGAGAACATGAGTGAACTTGAGGGCACTGTCACTGACAGCAATGGTTGGTGCGATACGTTGGTGAGGCACGTGAGCAACTCTTTGTGTTTCTGATCTCAAAGTTGGACCTCCTTTCACTACCTTGGGTCCAGTTTCTCTTGTCAATGAAGCTAGAGATGCACTGTTTCATCAAATTAATTCATGTCATTATTCATTTAATAATAATAATAATTATTATTATTATTATTATTATTATTATTATTATTAATATTTGCTTAATATTTAGATATGTTTGCATACTATCTATTTTTTCAGGTATGATCTTGATATGTTTTCATAGACATAATGAACATTCAAAAACATGAAAATTTGTTAGCCATACCACATACCTGATGGATTCAAGTTGTTGTTTGTGACGCTCTTCTCTGGAATAAGTATTTAAATCCACTTGAGATCCGGCCCTGGGTATAGCATTTTTCTTCCTTTGTAGTGAATGAAGCTCATCAATGGTGTTAGCCTTAACCGTTTGAATACTTCCCTCGTCGTCGATATTTTCCATTGTAGCTTTGTCTTTGGTTGGCGACATCTTGCAATTATCTGTCATTAACAAGACACACATCAACACACAAATTTATAACATGAGACTATGCTATGTAAGGTTTATTATGATTCAAAGTTACATAAAATTGTGACAATATATGCATGCATGTGTTACATAACTATAACCTATAAAGTACTGACATAGACACATGACACGGATATAAACATGTCTATGGACGCGACTTCCATTAAAAATATCTATGCAACAACAATGAGGAAATCATAATGTGAGATATTGGATCGAACTCTAGTATGGTCGAAGGGTAGCTTCTTGATTCGACAGGATTAAGCATGAAGTCGAAGATTGTTCACATGCTTGTGTCGAAGATGCTAGGGTCGTTAGCATGTTAAATTAGGTTTTAGTGTTTAAACCCTAATTTGTTAAGTTAGCTTGTTTATTAAGTTGGCTTGTGTAATGGGCCTTGTGGAAAAAGCCCATTAGTGAGTATGTTAGGTTTTATTATAAATAGCATACTAGTCTCTCATCATTGCTAAGCTGTAAATCCTAATTTAGGGTGAGAGAGGTTATTTGTTATTCTTGTAAACTTGTAATCTTGTTTTAAGAGAAAGTAAAAGAATAGCAGTTATAACCAATTCTTGTGTTCTTCTTATCTTCCCTAATTCCTATTATATTTTGTTCTTGACATCGTTTTTCACAACACATAACGTACCTAGTAATGAGATAGAGAGAAAGAAAGAAATTAGAATGAGTATGAAAGAAAGTAGAAGGTTTTGATGTGGGTTTTAAACCTATGATCCCTAAGCATAAGGGCTTAGAATAGAAAATTTCTAACACATTATCCACCAGAAATGTTGTTTGGTTAGTTTCCATGGAAGTATTAGTTGTCATCCATAGACCTATTTTATTAAATGAATTTTATTGTAAGTTTAAATATTTGCTCTAAATTTTAACCCTATCTTTTTTTTTAATCTAACGATTTTAATTGATAATTTATATTCTCAAGAGAGCAAATTATTTTTAAAAAAAATTATACAAATAGAATCTAACATCGTATAAATTTCAATCTTATAAAATTTATTTTATTTTTGTATTTTTTATTTTAAAAAAAAATTAATTTAGAATGTCAAATATATACATAAAAAATAGACTTAAAAAAATTACTTTTAATTCCCGGAAATAAGCGAGTTGAACCTAATAAGATAAACCTAACGAGTTGAACCGAGATGTTCGTGAACTTCTAACAAGTCGAGTTTGGGCTGAAAAAAATTCGTGATGAGTTCGAACACGAACTCGATCAATTCTTAATGAGTCGAGTTTCAGCTGAAATAAAAGTTTGTGATTAGGGCTGTTCATGGTATAGTTCTTTATGAAAATCAAACTGTACTGAACCAAACCACAACAAATAATTATAAGAACTGAACTGAACCGTTTAAATTTATTCAGAACAGAACTGAACCAAACAAATGATTCGGTATACCGGTTCTTAATTCTGAACCATTATTAATTTTTTTTTAAATTGTTTTTATAAGAAATCATTTTTGATTTTTCAAAATAATTTTTATAAGGGTTTTTTTGTCACCAATATATAATATAAAGTATTTAAATTTTAACAGGTTTATATTAAAATCATTAATCTATTTAAAATTTAAAATTATTTAAAATTTTATTATTAGGCCTTATATTACTTATATCATATTTTAGATTAATCTTTTAAAACCAACACATTAATAAAGACGTAAAAATAAAATATATTAACAAGTGAACAGTATATAACAATGATATTCTATTTAATCAAAGATATTCAATTTAATCATTTTTTAAGAATGACACAGTATATAAAAATGACATTCTATTTAATTGTTTTTCAAAGTTTCGTATGTAACAATGACATTCTATTTTAATGACATTTTTCAAAACCAACTAATTTAGAAAGCTTTTTTTTTATCACATTTCATTTGTACATTTTCTCTAAAACAACATTATTGATTATTAGTATTGATTTTATTTTAAATCACTAACACATTATAATATCCACTTAATTTCCATTATCAATATTTAAATAATTTTGTTTAAAAAGAATTTAATTAAAATACACTTGATAATATAAAGATTTTTCACACTGTCAATGAATCACAACCATTGATAAGTATAAAAGGTTTTACTTCTTTTAAAGTAATACAATTGGGTGTTCATGATGTAATGATGGTGTAAAATTTTTTACACTGACAGTATATATCAATTAAACTCGTTTAAAAAAGTTTACTACTAAATAAATAACTTAAGTGTTGAAAAGGTTATTTAATTATGGATTAAGTTTAAATAACTTTTATGTTTAAAAAATTTTTACTACTAAATAATTTTTTAAAAAGGTTACTACTAAATAATTTAAAAGGATAAACTTAATTTAAAAGGTTACTACTAATAATGTTTAAATAATATTGAAAAGCTTACTACTAAATCTAATTCATATTTAAATATTATTATTTATTAGTAATCTTCGGTCCAAGCTTAATTCATAAATAGTTTAAATAACCTTTAGTAAATACATATTTCTACTACTGTTTAAAAAAGTTTATATTTAAATAAACTATTTTTTATATTTAAAATAAACTTTAATATTAAAATATTAATTTGAAGAAAATAAGCTTAACCAAAGTTTCAACATAATCAACTAATACCATATCATGGTTAATTAATTGTGGTTTGGTTTGATTAATCATAGTTCGGTATGATTAACTATAGATCGGGTTGATTATTGAATTATATAATAAATTGTGGTTCAGTTCATAAATGATATTTAATTTATTGTTGAAAATAATCAACATTTAATTTTTTTTGAAAAAATCGAGTTATTTCGAAAAAATCAATCTTTTTATTTTTGAAAAAAATTGATATTATTATTTTTTGGAAAAATCGATTCTTTATTTTCGAAAAAATTTGATTTTTCAACAAAAATTGACGTTTTTATTTTTGAAAAAATCAACTTTTTATTTTCGGTAAAAATCGACTTTTTAAAAAATTACTTTCATGGGCAAAAATTTATCTTTTGAAAAAATCAACTTTTTTATTTTCGTAAAAAATCAATTTTTTTTTTTGAACAAAAAAGACTTTTTTTATTAAAAAACACAACTTTTGAAATTAAAAAAAAAAAGACTTTTTTTTATTTTCAAGAATAAAACTCAATTTAAAAACTTAAGTAACAACGGTTCGGGATTAATTTGAGATTAGTTAATTTCATAACGGTTCGGTTCTTGAACCGTTAATAAAATATAAGTTTGGTTCACTAACCATTAGTTATGGTTCGGTTATTTTAACTTCAGTTCGGTTCGGTTCGACGATTCAGTTCGGTTCATGGTTTGTTTTGAACAGCCATATTCGTGATGAACACGAACTCGAACTCGAACTCGGCTAATTATTAACGAGTCAAACTGAATTGAGGCGAGTTCGACTCGACTCGACTCATTTCCTATCCTACTTACATAAATGAATTTACATTAGATTAGGAGAATTCTTCAGGTTGAATGAAATATAAATTACCAAATTTCTTTTAAATGAATTATTTTTTTCAAATTTCAATAAAAAAATGTTCTAATATTATAATTTTTAGGGTTAAGTAATTTTTTAGTCCATGTAAATATAGCGAATTTCGATTTTAGTCTCACTAAATTTTTCCTTCAAACAATGATCCTTCCAAACTTTTCCGTCCCTAAATTTGGTCCCTCCCGTTAGTTTTCATTAACGGAGACTTACGTGACACGCCACGTGGAGGATAGCTTGGCAAAAATTAAAAAACAATTGATATTGCGGGGGTTTTTAACCTCCCTAAACAAACCCAGAAAAAACAAAAAAGATATTGGTTGTGAACTTTTGTCAAACACTTTGCAAGCATGGTGCAAACTGAACAATGTCATCTTCTTTCTACTACATCTCTTTAGTTTCTTTAATCTCTCTATTCCAGTTGAGAAAAGCTTTAACTCGTAAGTTTTATCAAATTTTCGATAGTCGGAGGAATGGTCCAGAAAGATTATTTGATTGGAGAAGAATATTGTCCAAATCGACCAAGTTACTAATGGATGAAGTTTTGTTCTTTCATAATGTGCAAGCTAATTTGATACTATCCGTTAATATGCAGATTGAGAGGTCCATTATTGAGAGTTTTGGAGATGGAGCAGAGCTTGTATGACAAGTAGAGTTTATCTCTTGTAAGCTATAGTGAAAGATGTCAATCTTTATGTATTCAAAAATAGAACTCAAAGTGTCGTAATCTCATAACTAAGGGCCAGTTTGTTTCAGCTTTAAAATAATGGATTTTTTCTTTGTATTTTTTAAAATAGATTTTCTAAAACCGTTTTTCAAAATATTACAAGTTTTTTTATATTCGTTTTTTCTAAAATGAAACACTTAATTTGACATCCTATAACATAGACATACATAATTGAAGACCAAAACTTAGTCAAAATCATAATTTTTTAAAAAAGTTGTATTTTAAAAATGATTTTTATGAAAATCTATTTCAAATACCTTCAAAATTAAGTGATTTTTTAAAATTTTGATATCCAATTTTTTTTCCACAAATAGATTAAATACCTAAAATCACATTTTAAGAATAACTATTCAAACAAAAATTTCATTTGAAGCTTTTATAAAAACTTTCTTTGTAAAAAAAATTTTCACAAAATTTGATAACACTATAAAAATCATTTTAAAAAAAAGCCAAAACAAACGGGCCCTAAATACTTGGGGAAAATGAAGAAAACAAAGTTTAGCCATATGGAAAGCATATTATAGCTAAATAGAATCTGGAAAGCCATACATTTATTTAGATAATTTGTATGTAATCAAGAAGATCAAGATCATTCCTTGTAAAGAAATAAATTATAGGACAATATAATAGTGACAGCCTAGCTACACTTACTAAAATAAGAACTATCCTTTGCAAAAAGCAATACCATTTTTATAATTGTATACTATTTCATTACCATTGAAGGTTTAATCAATCTTTTGGATGTTGAAACAAATTTTGGATTATGTTATTTAAAACAGAAAACTAAGTATATATAATTCCTGACTTATAAATTTTTTAATATAATTTTTATTTGGAACTATCCTATTGGAATTACATAGCCATTTTGCTTTTGTTGACCTTGATGAAAAAAATTTGCAGCAGCACTATTACTTATGATGATTTCTTTGCTTGTTTTTGTAATAGTTTCTTTTCTCTTAAACAGTAGAAATGGAATTGAAGCATCAACAGATAGTAGTAATTGTTGTGAAAAACGATACCAATAACAAAGTATAATAGGGAATTAGGGAAGGGAATAAGAACACAAGAATTGGTTATAACTGCTATTCTTTTACTTTCTCTTAAAACAAGATTACAAGTTTACAAGAATAACAAATAACCTCTCTCACCCTAAATTAGGATTTGCAGCTTAGCAATGATGAGAGACTAGTATGCTATTTATAATAAAACCTAACATACTAACTAATGGGCTTTTTCAGCAAGGCCCATTATACAAGCCAACTTAATAAATAAGCTAACTTAACAAATTAGGGTTTAAACACTAAAACCTAATTTAACATGCTAACAACCCTAGCATCTTCGACATCTGCATGCTAGACCCATCTTCGACTACAGCATGCACACTTCGACACCAGCATGTGAACAATCCTTCGACTTCATGCTTAACTCTGTCGAACTGTTGAACCAAGAAGCTACCCTTCGACAATACTAGAGTTCGATCCAATATCTCACAAATCTCCACCTTGGACCTAACTCTACAACGTCAAGGAACAAACTAGCTTTCTTCATGCAGCTTTATCAACTGCATACAGTGGAAAAACTTGCAACTCGGCAATGTCTTGGTGATCATATCAGCAGCATTGTCTTCAGTCGAAACCTTCAGCACTTGGACTTCTCCACGCTCGATTACTCCTCTAACGAAATGCAGCCTCACATCAATGTGCTTAGTTCGCTCATGATAGGCTGAATTCTTCGACAGGTGTATTGCACTTTGACTATCACATTTAACAGTACTCAGCTTGAATTGAGGGTTTGTTGGAGTTACAACTGGCTTCGAATTCGACATACCAAACTTTTCAAGAATCTTCCGTAGATATGCCTTTTGAGATAAGCATAACTTCGACTTCTTTCTATCTCTTCGAATGTCAATTCCAAGAATCCTGGAAGCAGCTCCCAGATCCTTCATATCGAACTCCTTATTGAGTTCAGCCTTCACCCTCGTCACATCTTCAACATTGTTGCTTGCTATGAGAATATCATCCACATAAAGCAACAAAATAACAAATGAATTACCAGATCGAAATCTGAAGTAAACGCAGTGGTCGAACTGACTTCTAATGAAACTTATGCGTGCCATGAACTTGTCGAATCTCCTATTCCACTGTCGAGGAGATTGTTTCAGCCCATACAAAGATCTCTTTAACTTGCACACATAATCTTCCTTCCCCTTTTCGACATACCCTTCAGGTTGCCTCATCAGGATCGTTTCATCTAAATCACCATACAAGAACGCAGTCTTCACATCCATCTGTTCCAGTTCAAGATCGAATTGTGCCACCATGGCAAGCAACATTCGAATGGACCTATGCTTCACAACAGGAGAAAACACATCATTGAAGTCGACACCTTCTTTCTGAGTGAAACCCCTTGCAACTAACCTTGCCTTGTATCTTTTCGACGTCACTCCTTCAATTCCTTCCTTAACTTTGAAAATCCATTTACAGCTGACTAACCTTGCCCCAGCAGGTTTCTTGATCAGTTCCCAGGTATGATTATCATGAAGAGATTTTATGTCATCATCCATGGCCTTCAGCCATTCAGTCTTATTTCGACTCCTCATAACTTCCTTATAGTCTCTAGGTTCTTCGTCTAGAACCTCACTTGCAGAGATTAAGGCATAAGCTATAAGATCTGCATATCCAAGTCTCTGAGGTGGCTTGATGACTCTTCTCGACCTATCTCTCGACAATAGGTAGTCATCGTCAGTTTCATCAACTTCAGCATCTTCTGCGTCTTCTTCGACTTCATCTGGGATATGCAATTCAGCATCAACATGCTCCACCTCAACAGGAATCTATACCTGTTCCAGCTCTTCGTCAGATGTTTCTGTACTTCGACCAACATCATCAGTTTTCTTAAAAGTCATTTCAGCTTCATTGAAAACTACATCTCGACTGGTGATACACCTCCTGTGACCTGGCTCTAGGCACCATAGCCTATAAGCTTTGACTCCTTCAGGGTATCCCATGAGCATGCATTTCAGAGCTCTAGGTTCGACCTTGTCTTGCCTAATGTGAGCATAGGCTACGCAGCCAAATACTCTCAGTTTGTCAAGATCTGGTGGATGTCCCGACCAAACTTCTTCAGGTGTCTTCATATCTAACGCTGTCGAAGGACATCTGTTTATCAGATATGTTGCTGTCGAAACAGCCTCAGCCAAGAACACCTTTGTTAACCCCGCACTAGTCAACATGCATCTGACTCTCTCCAAAATAGTTCGATTAAACCTTTCAGCCAAACCATTTTGCTGTGGAGTACCTGCAGTAGTTCTATGCCTTGCAATACCAGAGGCAGCACAAAAACTGTCGAATGCCTCATTGCAAAATTCAAGGCCATTGTCGGTTCTCAACCTCTTGACCTTTCTGCCAGTCTGATTTTCAACCAGAGTCTTCCAACTTTTGAAATTCTCAAAAGTTTCATCCTTAGTCTTCTGGATGAATACCCATAATTTTCAGGAATAATCATCTACTATGGATAGAAAATACCTTGCTCCTGAATGTGATGGACACCTTGCAGGCCCCCAAAGATCAGCATGGATGTAATCAAGGGATCCATGTGTTCTTTGTTTGCCTTTGTTGAACTTCACTCTACAAGATTTTCCAAGTACACAGGGTTCACAAAACTTCAGCTTTTCGACTTTGTCTCCACCAAGCAGATTTTGTTTCCCTAATTCGACCAGACCCCTTTCACTGACATGGCCCAATCTCATGTGCCAGATTTCTGTTTTCGACAAAGGTTTCGTGGATGCAACATTTGTCGAACCACTTACAACTTCAGCCTCAAGGGTATACAAGCCTTGTTTCTTCACGCCTCTCAAGACTTCCTTCGAACCTTTCATGACTCTTAGGATACTTTTCTCTCCTTGGAAAACATATCCTTTCTTGTCGAATTCACCAAGAGAAAGCAGATTTCTCTTCAAATCAGGAACATACCTGACTTCAGTCAACAACCTTATTGACTCATCATGGAGCTTGAATCTCACAGATCCAACACCTACAATCTTGCAAGCCTTGTTGTTTCCCAGCAATACTGATCCACCATCTTGATCACATAATTCCTCGAACAAGTCTTTGTTTGGAGTCATGTGCCAAGTGCAACCTGAATCCATAATCCACTCCTTCTTAGAGTCACTGCTTGAAACCACAAGAACATCAGATGATTCGAAATCATCTTGAACAATGGCAGCGTTGCCATTATCCTTACCTCCATGATATTTCAAGCGTTCAGGGCACACCTTTCTTGTGTGACCCTCCTTTTTACAATGGTAGCATCGAATGCCAGATGCTTCGCCACTGTAAGTCTTCGACTGGCTTTTGCCTTTCTTCTTGTCGAACTTACCATCCTTTCGTAAGAGTTTTCCTTTAACGGCCAAACCTTCACCAACAGTCGAAGGTTTATGCTCCTTTCGTTCATTCAAGTCCTTAGAGTACAAGGCTGATTGAACTTCTTCAAACGTCAGGGACTCCCTTCCATACAAGAGAGTTTCTTTGAAGTGAGCATGTGATCGAGGCAAAGAACACAATAGTAACAGCGCTTGATCTTCATCATCGATCTTCACATCAATATTTTCAAGATCAAGAATCAGCTTGTTGAACATATCCAACTGCTCAGCCAATACTTTGTCTTCAATCATCTTGAATGAATACAAAGCTTGCTTCAGGTAGAGTCGATTTACCAGCGATTTGGTCATATACAAACTTTCAAGTTTCACCCATAACCCTGATGCCGTCGTCTCCTTTGATACCTGCCGGAGAACCTTATCACGAAGGCTCAACAAAATTGCGCTGTGTGCTTTCTCGATCATATTCGTCTTCTCCGCTGCCGTCAATTCTGCATTCATGGCTGCCTGTCCCTTCAACGCTTCCAAACAAACCTGCTGAACCAGTAGGGCTTTCATCTTCAAGCGCCACAGACCGAAATCATTCACTCCGGTGAACTTTTCAATCTCATACTTTGTTGAAGGCATCTTCTCCACGCTCACCGCACCAATTTGTTGTGAAAAACGATACCAATAACAAAGTATAATAGGGAATTAGGGAAGAGAATAAGAACACAAGAATTGGTTATAACTGCTATTCTTTTACTTTCTCTTAAAACAAGATTACAAGTTTACAAGAATAACAAATAACCTCTCTCACCCTAAATTAGGATTTGCAGCTTAGCAATGATGAGAGACTAGTATGCTATTTATAATAAAACCTAACATACTAACTAATGGGCTTTTTCAGCAAGGCCCATTACACAAGCCAACTTAATAAACAAGCTAACTTAACAAATTAGGGTTTAAACACTAAAACCTAATTTAACATGCTAACAACCCTAGCATCTTCGACATCTGCATGCTAGACCCATCTTCGACTACAGCATGCACACTTCGACACCAGCATGTGAACAATCCTTCGACTTCATGCTTAACTCTGTCGAACTGTCGAACCAAGAAGCTACCCTTCGACAATACTAGAGTTCGATCCAATATCTCACAGTAATGATCATGTATCATGGAATTGCAGCAACACTATTAATAACTTATCATAAACCAGGGGATGCTGCTTGTTGGGATTGACTATGTATCAGAAAAAAGAAATCCATGCATGTATCATTATTGTAAAATATGCAACTTGTTTCTTTGGAAACAAAACTGGGATTCATATCCAGTCATAAATTTTACTGTAACAAAAAAAACACAGTTAAGAATGAACTGTACAGTGCTCTCGACAAGCATATTTAACCTTACTAAGTTACACACCACCACAAGCGGCGGAAGTCTCCACAAGCCTTCGTCTCTTCCTTACCCTTTCTCGTGCTATTATTCTCCCGCCAAACGGCACCGTACTCTCTCCTTCTCTCAGTTGCGATTTCGTGTTCTACGTCTCCATTGGTTCCCGCATTTACAAGATTTCTCTTCAACCTGGAAACCATTAAGGTAATATATCTTCACTTTATGGGTTTTTTTTTGTTAATTTAGGGTTTTTGAAATTAGATAGAACCAAATCAGTAACAGAATAAGAAAAAGGAAGAATGATAATACTATTTTTTTCTTATATAAATGCAGAATGGAAACCATGGAAGACAAGTCAATTTTTGATTTGGAGAAACAAATTTTAAACAAATTCAAAGATTTCATGACTGGGTAATTTTGAACTTGTTTTTTCACATAATGTATCTGTATAATTTCATGTTTCTCTATTATAATTTCATGTTTCTCTGTATAATTTCTGTATAACAGCTACCCTATTATAGGTTTACAAAGATTGATGAGTTGGGAACTGCTGGAAGCAAGCTTTTGTCTGGTTTTCAACAAGCATTGGGTATTCTTCAGATATTAGGGTAAAATAATAATATTGCCATCTCTTAACTTTTGGTTTGTCGTGCAGAGTTTATTCGGAAGCCTCCTATAGATGCAAGTTCTAAATTAGTCAACAGTATCATTAAAGCTAATGAAACTGAAAGACTCAAGTCCTATGTCAACTTCGAATGTAAGAACCGCAAAGATGTTGACTAGAACGCAACCAGTTGTAAGTACGACTCTATTTTGTTGGTAGTTAAGAGGAACGGGCAGTTTTTTTCGTTACATGCTTAGGGATTCCGATGATGTCAAATAGTGGTTATAGCATTGTGGAATTTTAACTACTCGCAATTGTTCCATGATACACTGTGTAGTAGAAAGTATTGTTGAATATTGGCTATATCATTATGACGTAGTGAAATTTGAACAAATTGCTTTTATCTGCGATTTACAACACCGGGGCATTTCGCAAATCTCAACGAGTGCTTGCTTAGATTGACATCTAACTACATGCTTTTCAATCTTGTGATCAATAGGATTTTTACAAAGTAATACCTTCACGGTCACTTTAGTTGGATTAACATTTTTGGCTTGCAGTTGTTGTTTTTTTAACAATTATTACAGTTTCCCCTATTCACCCGTTTTAAGTTTCCTAATAATTTACGTATCCACTTTATTTTAGTCACTTCCCCTTCAAATTTTGATTAAACTCCCCAAAATTGACCATATAATGCTCTTTTTGTTTCAAAATACATTTGTCATTGCAGTAACAAGAAAAACCTTTCACACAAGCAACACTGATCAAACAATGTGCAATGTGTTGTCTTGATTTGTGAATCATGTCTCATGACAAACCATATAAACACATCCACACTTGTAATGTCATCATGAAGTATGCATCTATAAATATTTGATTTTTTTGCTATTTCTTTTCCCTGACTGTATTAATTGTTACAATATGGAAAAATATACATATGGAAGTGGGCTCATGTAAACATGGACTTCTTCTCCAGATAAGACAAGGTATGGCGTCTTTTTCAACCAAAAAAACTTATGATTGACTACTTTACGGCTATGGACTGCGTTTATATATATACTGGTGAGGCGTTATTTATGCAGTCTTCAATCTTAATTTATGAAGCTGGACTGATGAGTCTCGTACATTTAATATTTGTGCCTCGAAGAAACAACTTGTCAGCTTAATTTTTGAATATGCAACTACAACTTGGAGTATGCTTCTTTTTTTTCAATATTTCTTTTCATACGTAAGTTGTGTTTGATGAATTGGTTATCATTACGTTAACATAAAGATTCTTACTAACAAAATCAAGCCCCCTTTCTTAAAGTGGGATAAGAAGAATAAGGTTTAGGGTTTAAGGTTCATCTTTTTATTGAGTTTTGTGTTGTATATATTCTCTAGGTGTAAAACCTTATGTATAAGCGTCTTGGTGATGTTGTCTTCTTTCTTTTAGTTTGACAGTTAACTAATTGTTTATGTGTTGTAGTGAAGGTAGTACTGGATGAACTTGAAGATATACAGTCTAACGTAAGAAATATTCTGCAAAGTATACATGGAAAATTATCATCCCTTTCAGATACGGATATTGATTTTGAAATGAACAAGCAAGAGATCTATAATGATTTGGTAATGCTACTAATTTTTTAATTCAGAGAATTTCTTATGCAATTTCTATCTTTTTGAATAAAAATGTATCCACATCTACTAGATTTGTGCATCATTTACACGCTATTTGATAATAACGGAAATTATGGAATTCTGGCTCACTAGATTAGCAATTGCTTCTTACTCAGGACGACCTTTCTGTCATTCTAGAAGTACTGATGTTACAACTACAAAAGTTAAGAAAAATACTGATTCCACACATTTAGCTGCTCTAATGGTTGCCATATACGGTATGGTCCAGCAAGACTACTTGATGCAGGTAATTAATGGTTTGTCTGTTACATTACTGTCAGTCAAATGAAGAACTCTCTTAAAATATTCCACTTGGGTACAGGAAAGGATCGTTTCTGCGTTAGATCTGAACGTGTCATCGGAAGAACTGGAAAGCTACTGCCTAATGTGGTCTTTGCGTCCCTTCATAAACGATGAACTTGTGCATGAAGCTTGGAAATATATTCACTGAAGTTTATTGTATAGAATCAGTTACCATAAGGCTAGATAAAGTTTTTGCACTATTTATTAAGAATTCTATTTAAAGATTGTACACATTCATTGCATTATGATACTAAATCTAATTGTAACTGATCAGTGTATTTTGATACACGATCCTCTACGGTTGTACTTATACATTTCCATGGTTTGCTTGTCTTATTTTTGTATTTTATAATGTTTTTATATTTTAATTTATTTTTATTGTTATTTGATTTTTCGTATTTAATTTTCAGCTTTAACAGTCTGCACGGAAACGATCATATCTAGAGTTCCAGGAGTCCGATTGAGGCGTTCTAATAATCGACGGAAAGCTAAGAGAAAGAGCTACAATTCTTATGTTGGAGTCGAAGTCAGAATCGGACTGTAGAAGAGCCAGAAAATTCGTTGAAGTTGCAGCACTAGTTATAGTTAAGTTTCGGGTCAATTAGTTTTGGGCCTGGGTCGTTTGTTTGACCCAGCTGGATTGTAAAACGGGTTGTGCTATTGTCCCTTAGGTTAGCAGCCGTGGTACAGTAGCAACCATCTTCCATTCACGAAATTTTCCAAGCTTTTGACGATCCTGTAATGGAGAACTAATCCTAAGGGCTAATCTGCCGAATTCGAATTCCACAAAACTTTGAGGTTATTATTACTTTCAATTTAATTCAGTTCCTTTCCAATTTGTTATATGATTTCGTTTGCTTAATTCGTTCTTATAGAATATATTGGATTTAATTCGATTGATGCATGTTCCTTACTTTAATCGCGTTTAAACTTAGCTTATTCGTTAATTCGCGCTATCGATAACCGTTTGCTTAATTCGGTGAACCGTTTGCTTAATTCGGTGATTAGGAACATAACTCGTGTAGTATTGTCGACGCTTGTTTCATCAATATTGCAATCGAATAGGAATTGGTTCCGCTTAGGGAATTGAAATTGTAATAATCAATGATAAGTTGGAAGTAGAACCGGTAGATTAACCTGTTATAATCACTTATTTCAAAACAGCTTATTTTCAGAATCACTTTTGATAATCATTTTTTTCGACCAAACCAAACCCCCCCTAAATCGATTTACCTTTGGTTAATAATCAACGAGAATCCTTGTGAGAACGATATTCGAGTTATCGTTACCGCTAAACTACCATTTTACAAAATACTCGTTTTTGATCTGTGCGCGACAGCGGATCAAATTGGCGCCGTTGCCGGGGATTCTTGTTATTATTAACTGATTTTACATTTTAGAGTCTTAGATTTAGTGTTCATGCGTTTAGGCAGTAGTTTCCTCACGGTTTTGACCAATCCGCGTTTAGAGTCGAAAAATTCAGTTTTTGAAAAACTTGTGTTCGATTGTAAAAAGTTTTTGCCTACTGGAAGTAGAAAAATAGTGCGATCAATACTCCCTTACTCTAGAAGAGTAAGGGAATTCGACCCAAAATTGTCAAATTCATCGTTTTTCTATTTTTAATGAATTTTTTACTGTTTTCATAGAGTCAAAAAAATCCAAAAAAATTCTCAAAATTCTTATTTTATCTAATTAGATTAAATTTTGTGTTTTTATATTTTTATGAACTTATTTTAATCGTGTTTCTTCATTCTATTTGTTTATGGCTGTTATAGGACATTGTTGGCATTTTCGCATTTGTTGCTACATTGCTTAATAGATTTTGATTCTGAACTTGATTTTGATAATATGGTTGATCAAAGAACACTAAGGCAGCTAGCTGCGCTTGATGTTAATTATAATGGTTTATGTATTGAGTATGCTGATGTTGTTGTTCCCTTTGAATCGAAATCTGGTTTAATACACTTGTTGCCAAGGTTTAGTGGTCTTACAGGTGAGGATCCACATAAGCATCTGAAAGAATTCCAGATTGTTTGTTCTACATTATTGAGACCTAAAGGAATAACAGAAGACCATATCAAGCTGAGAGTCTTCCCGTTCTCACTTCAAGGTGCTGCAAAAGATTGGTTATACTACCTTGAGCCGAATTCTGTTACAAGCTGGAATGATCTCAAAAAAGTGTTCTTAGAAAGATTCTTCCCTCCCCAAGTTACAACTTTTGCATCTTCCAGACCTTCATTAGAGGATATTGTCAAACAAATGGCTGCAAATAATCTCCAGTATCAACAACAAATAGATTCTACTCTTCAAACTTTGCAAACACAAATTGGACAGCTTGCCACTTTGATGAATGTCATGCAACAAGCTCAAGGATCACACCAACTACTTTCCCAAAAAGTAGTGAATCCAAAAGGTCCTAATGTAAGTGCGATTTCCTTGAGTTTCGAAAAGAGTGTTGAATCGGTTGAACCAGCACCAGAAAAAAATAAAGAGGTGGTTAAGTCCATTCCTAAACTTGATTCTGAAATTGTTGATGACACTTATAATGATTTGTCTGCAGCTGTCAATTTTCCATCTTTTTCTGGTTTTGATGATGTTTACTCGTGTTCTGATTGCACTGACACTGTGTTGTTTGTGCTGAGATTAATGATGCCTTGCAGGGTGACATTTTTCCTACAGGTGAAGTTGTCGATGAAGTTGTTTATGCCGTTGAACTTGAAATCTCGGCTGCCCAAAACACACCATCCGTTGAACAACCACCTTCTTTAGAGTCTGCACTACTTCCTGAATATTTAAATTATTCATCAAAGACTGAATTTGAGAATGAAGAGAAATCATTGAAGAAACATAGAAATGGAATTGGATGGACTTTGATTGACATTCTTGATATTATTCCATCATGTAATGAGCATAAGATCTCACTTTCAGATGAAGAAAAATTAGTGAGGCAGCCCTTTCAACCATTGATCTTTGATGTTGTGATAAATGACATCACTTTCACATGCGCATTCGACACTTTTACTTTTCGGAGATTGTTATTTGATCCTGGAATAAAAGGCGAAGGCACTAAAATAAATTTCAAGGTCAATGTACACCGTATTAGGCTACTCCATGAGAGCCCCACTTTGGAAGAAGAAAATGTAGAAGATATCTCTTTGAGAAAGGATGCTTATGTGATCACCTATCCTCCTTAACTACTCGGGTGTGTTCTTTCCTCTCTCTCCTCTCTTTTATTTTATGTTTGTTTCTTTCATTGAGGACAATGCATGTTTTAAGTGTGGGGGAGGGAATCATTTATTTTTCTTTGTTTTTGTTCTTTGTTTTGTTTTATTTTTAGTTATTATATTAAAAAAATGAAGAGAATACTTTGTTTAATTTTCTTTTGTTTTCTTGTTTTGTTTTCCGTTTTAAAAAAAAATATGCATCGTTTTGAAAGTTTTAGGCTATAGATTGATTTGAGTCGAGTTTGCGGAGACATTGGAAAAATTCACAAGATCGATATCGTTTTAACACCGTAAGTCTCCTGTATATGGAAATTGATTTGAATTTTTTATTATGTTTTAGCCTTAAATTCTCATTCTCTGACAGCTCTTGAGTAGTTTATTTCAGCAGTCGGCACCATCTCTCACACACTTTACGTAGGGAAGCCGATGAATATAAGTGAGTGTTCCGAAAAAAAAGAAAAAGGAAATGCACCTTCTAAGTTTGGTGACCCTCACCCGGTCTCTTAACCCAACGGTTGTGGAACCTTCAAAAGAAAAAGTTGAAAATAAGACTCTTTGTTAGTTGGTTCAGCGGTTTCTGGTGCTGAACTTGGTAGGGCGGATTACGGTTCGATCCCCCGCAACTACAACTGAGTAAGCAAAGGGTTATGCCACGTAAGTACCAGAACCCCGTGCAAAAAAGGATCAGAGTCACTAACCGGTCGTCCTGCTATAAGTGTGTGGAGATAACGGGCTTAATGTGATTGCGCCTGAATGAAAAAGAGCAAAAAGAATGAGTAAGTTAGGCTATGGTATAATAATATGATTTGAATTGGTTTGTGTATTTAGGAGGCTTATGTTTGCATATCTGTGGTTAGTGTTCTTACGATATCCTTAGTGTGCAAGATTAGTACCTGTCGATGCAAACTTACCCGAAGAAGAGTTATAGCCTAGAATGAGTAACTAATGATGTATTTGTGCGTTCCTTATTTTGTTGTTCAGTTTGCTCGGAGTGCAAAAGTTCAAGTGTGGGGGAATTTGATCAGTGTATTTTGATACACGATCCTCTACGGTTGTACTTATACATTTCCATGGTTTGCTTGTCTTATTTTTGTATTTTATAATGTTTTTATATTTTAATTTATTTTTATTGTTATTTGATTTTTCGTATTTAATTTTCAGCTTTAACAGTCTGCACGGAAACGATCATATCTAGAGTTCCAGGAGTCCGATTGAGGCGTTCTAATAATCGACGGAAAGCTAAGAGAAAGAGCTACAATTCTTATGTTGGAGTCGAAGTCAGAATCGGACTGTATAAGAGCCAGAAAATTCGTTGAAGTTGCAGCACTAGTTATAGTTAAGTTTCGGGTCAATTAGTTTTGGGCCTGGGTCGTTTGTTTGACCCAGCTGGATTGTAAAACGGGTTGTGCTATTGTCCCTTAGGTTAGAAGCCGCGGTACAGTAGCAACCATCTTCCATTCACGAAATTTTCCAAGCTTTTGACGATCCTGTAATGGAGAACTAATCCTAAGGGCTAATCTGCCGAATTCGAATTCCACAAAACTTTGAGGTTATTATTACTTTCAATTTAATTCAGTTCCTTTCCAATTTGTTATATGATTTCGTTTGCTTAATTCGTTCTTATAGAATATATTGGATTTAATTCGATTGATGCATGTTCCTTACTTTAATCGCGTTTAAACTTAGCTTATTCGTTAATTCGCGCTATCGATAACCGTTTGCTTAATTCGGTGAACCGTTTGCTTAATTCGGTGATTAGGAACATAACTCGTGTAGTATTGTCGACGCTTGTTTCATCAATATTGCAATCGAATAGGAATTGGTTCCGCTTAGGGAATTGAAATTGTAATAATCAATGATAAGTTGGAAGTAGAACCGGTAGATTAACCTGTTATAATCACTTATTTCAAAACAGCTTATTTTCAGAATCACTTTTGATAATCATTTTTTTCGACCAAACCAAACCCCCCCTAAATCGATTTACCTTTGGTTAATAATCAACGAGAATCCTTGTGAGAACGATATTCGAGTTATCGTTACCGCTAAACTACCATTTTACAAAATACTCGTTTTTGATCCGTGCGCGACAGCGGATCAGTAACACAATATTTATATTTCTCTTTCTAATAACAAAGATTGTACAAATATTTATTTACATGAAAGGTATGATCTTTATAGAGTTAGAATCCTCTCAAATCAAATTAATTTGATGAAAATATGTTTCTGTACTGTCTTAGAAATAGTCAAATGAAGATGCAGAAATAAAAAGCATTATGAAGGGGAAAAATTAGTTTGTAAAGTTAATTAAAATCGGTTAAAAATACATATTGTTTACAAGCATTACATATTGTTTACAAGCATATTTTATAGCCAGCCTTAGTCTTCTTCTCTGTGAAACCCAACACAAGATTGCTTCAAAAGATTGGACCAGCTGCAAGAATATCCTCTGTCAACTTGTTGTCTTCCCCAATCTTATAGTCAGTGAAGGTTTCAAAATTCTTCTTGAACAATCCAGCCAGCTTCAACAATGTCTCTTTATATGCTGCTTTGTCTGACCACTGCAAAATAACAAAACATCCATTGCTTAAAAGATTTTGAAAAGTGTTAGGCTCAAATAACATGTAAAAAGCATGAGTTCAAGGGAAACTAACCGTGTCCTCAGGGTCGAGAATTTCTGAGGGGACTCCCTCCAATTCAGTAGGGATCTCAAGTCCAAAAATTTCAGTCTTCTTGTACTCAACATTCAAGAGGCTTCCAGAGTGAATAGCATCAATAATTTTTCTTGTATAGGATAGTTTAATACGATTTCCAGAACCATAGCTACATTTTGACAGAAGCATAAACCAAGTTAACTTCATATTCTATATAGAGAAAAAAGATTAACATTTTAATAAAAATCCTGAATGCATATACCTTCCACTAGACCAGCCAGTATTAACAAGCCATCCAGTAGCACCATGGTTTTGCATTTTTTCAGCAAGCATTGCTGCATATTTTGTAGGATGTAGCATTATAAACGCTGCACCAAAACAAGCCGAGAACGTTGCCTGTGGCTCTTTTATACCCTCTTCTGTGCCAGCCACCTTCATTTATGATCCATATAAGAATTAACGAATGAGAGATACATAAAAACATAAATGTATCCTATTTAACACTAACACTTCAAGTTGAAGGTGTGTTTGAGTATCCATTACGTGTCAGTATAAGTGTCATGTCGGTGTTTTTGTCAGTGATTCATAGATATTACTAAGATATATCGGAGAGTGAGTTAGACATTACCAAAGCTGTATATCCACTAATGAAATGATACATTGTCTGTGATAGGCTTAGTTTACTAACTGGTGGAAGCACGCCAAATGCATCACAGGCCAACAGTATCACATTCTTCGGGTGAGGACCAACACAGGGTAACTTTACATTTGGAATGTACTCAATTGGATAAGCCGCGCGAGTATTTTCTACCATACAAAACAACAATGTTATCATTGCTCAACCAGGAGAGAACGTTGGCAACTAAAGCAACTAAAAAACAAAGTTGTTAGTTACCTGTAACTGATTTGTCTTCATAATCAACTTCTCGAAAATGATCGTCAAAAACAACATTTTCCACGACTGATAATGCAAGTGATAAAAAAACATATCAAAACGCATATCTCTCGTATGAGGTAACTAAAGATGAAAATAGATATTAAATTAGCTTCATATTAATACCTGTACCAAACTTGATAGCATTCCAGATATCAGGTTCTTTTTCCCTAGATAGATCAATGCACTTTGCATAGCAACCACCTTCAATGTTTGAGACACCGTCCTCACTCCAACAATGCTCATCATCTCCAATTAAATATCGATTGTGATCTGTTGAAAGAGTGGTTTTTCCAGTACCTAGTATAGACGATGATAAGAAAAAGAAAAGGTTAAAACATCATTGTAACTCTTTCGTTTAACTACGATAATATTTTTAAGGATTATCAACAATATTAGTGTGACCTGGTATGTAACGTGTGTCAGACAAGGGTTATTTAAAATATATTTTTAAATGGTAGTCTGCAACCGCAATTACGATTCTAGAAGGTATATATATACCTGAGAGTCCGAAGAAGAGAGCAACATCGCCATCTTTGCCCATATTGCAACCGGAGTGAAGCGAGAGGATTTTGCGCTTCGGCATGAGATAATGCATGAGACTAAAAAGACCCTTTTTCATTTCACCAGCATACTGTGTTCCAAGAATCACCATTTCTTTCCTTGCAAGATTAATATCAACGCTCGTTGAAGATGTCATGTAATGTGTATAACGATTACACGGAAACTGTCCTGCATTGTAAATAGTGAAATCTGGTGTTCCAAATTCCTCAAGCTCTGTAGGAGTTGGTCGAATGCACCTGCCAATACGCACATTCGGTTAAATTTCAGTCCACATTCGCAGTTACAACATGAGCATGCAAATAACAAAGTTAGAACTTACATGTTGTGCATAAAAAGTGAATGATAAGCTCTAGCAGAGACAATCCTAACTTTGATTCTGTTCTCTAGATCCCAGTTCAAGAATTGATCATTCACGAAAACCTGCAAATTCGATTATATCATTCTCTTAATTAGAATCTTCTCCATTTTCATATTCAATCTTAATTAAGTTTTTAATCTATAAGTGAGAAATGTGACCTTATCCAAAGAGTTCAAGTAATCAACAGCTCTTTCTCTATTCACCATGAAACTGTGCTCGTCCATCTCAATATTCGGAGAACCCCTTCAAAACATAACAGTTTTTTAGATAAAATTACACTTGCAGTCCCTTAACCGAATTTCAAATTCAAACTAGTCCTTAATATGAAAACGATGCTTACTTTCCCCACCAAAGGTCATTCTCAGTGAGGTCATCCTTCACCACACGCTTATCTTTCGGACACCGTCCAGTCTTGGCCCCTGAAAGCGTGGCCAAGGCTCCGGTTGAAGTTATGAACGAGCCTTTTTCGTACTTTATGGCTTGCTCATAAAGTTCTGCACCATTCTTCCACATTAGCATATAATTTCGATATATAAAAAATGAGTGAAAAGAGAAAGTAAAAGAGAACCTGCTGGGGAGAGATTATAGAGAACATGAGTGAACTTGAGGGCACTGTCACTGACAGCAATGGTTGGTGTGATACGTTGGTGAGGCACATGAGCAACTCTTTGTGTTTCTGATCTCAAAGCTGGATCTCCCTTCACTACTTTGGGTCCAGTTTCTCTTGTTAATGAAGCTAGAGATGCACTGTTTCATCAAATTAATTCATGTCATTAATCATTGAATTATTATCAGATATGTTTGCGTACTATATATTTTTTTCACGTATAATCGGATATTTTTTGCACGCAACTGAATAAACTAATCCTTCCAACCGAACAAACTACAATAGACCGTAAAACTCTGTCAAGAGAATTTAACAGTAACATAATAGAATATGCAGTGTGATTTAAAGCCAATGACAGAAGTGTATTCCGCTAAATTACGATAATATTTTATTTTATTAATTTATTTCTCTAAAAAAAATACTTAAAAAAATACTATTAACAAATTTATATAATGAAGTGATTAATTAAGAAATCAAGTTTTTACATAATGAAAATGAAATGCTTAGATCATGTAACAATTTATTATAACATAATGAACATTCAAAAACATGAAAATTTGTTAGCCATACCACATACCTGATGGATTCAAGTTGTTGTTTGTGACGCTCTTCTCTGGAATAAGTATTTAAATCAACTTGAGATCCGGCCCTGGGTATAGCATTTTTCTTCCTTTGTAGTGAATGAAGCTCATCAATGGTGTTAGCCTTAACCGTTTGAATACTTCCCTCGTCGTCGATATTTTCCATTATAGCTTTGTCTTTGGTTGGCGACATCTTGCAGTTATCTGCCGATAACAAGACACACATCAACACACAAATTTATAACACGAGACTATACCAGGTAAGGTTTACTATGATTCAAAGTTACATAAAATTGCGACAATACATGCATGCATGTGTTACATAACTATAACCTATAAAGTATGACACAAACACATGACACAGACACAAACATGTATAGACACAACTTCCATTAGAAATATCTATGCAACAATAATGAGGGAATCATAATTTGGAGGTTGTAGCATGAAGAGAGTAAGTACCTAGTAATGAGATATAGTAATGAGAAAGAGAGAAAGAAAGAAATTAGAATGAGTATGAATGAAAGTAGAAGGTTTTGATGATGTGGCTTTTAAACCTATGATCCCTAAGCTTAAGAGCTTAGAATAGAAAATTTCCAACACATTATCCAACGGAAATGTTGTTTAGTCAGTTTCCATGACAGTATTAATTTTCATCCATAGACCTATTTTTGCAAAATGAATTCACTATTGGTTGTTTCTTGTTTGTATACGCGCATTTAGTTAAAGCTAGAATACAAAGTATTGTCAAATAGTGGCTATATCACTACAACGTAGTGAAATTTGAATAAATTGCTATTATTTGCAATTTACATGCCTGGGGCTTTTTGCACATATTGACATCTAACTACATACTTTTCATTCTTGCGATCAATAGGATTTTTACAATTATTTTTTTAGTTGGATTAACATTTTTGGCTTGCAGTTCTTATTTTTTTAACAATTATTATAGTTTCCCCTATTCCCCCGTTTTAAGTTTTCTAATAATTTACGTATCCAGTTTATTTTAGTCACTCCCCCTTCAAATTTTGATCGAACTCCCCGAAATTGGCATATAATGCTCTTTTTGTTCCAAAATACATTGGTTCTTGGACTAAAAACAAAAAACCTTTCCCACAAGCAACACTGATCAAACAATGTGCAATGCCATCATGAAGTATGTATCTATACTTATTTTAGTTTTTTTATATTTCTTTTTCTTGACTATTTTTTTTTGGTTAAGTATGTTTTTGGTCCTATAAATATCTCAAATTTTATTTTTAGTCTCTATTAAAGAAATGATATATTTTGGTCCCGTAAAATTATTATGCACGTAGTTTTAGTCCTTACTGTTAAACCGATGTATATTTTTGAATAATTATTTTACAGACGTGTTAGAAACGTTATAAAAATTTATCGAAAAAAAAAAGAAATTCAAAATTTGATTTTTAAATCAAGATTTGCATTACTTTTCTCATTATCTTTTAAATTTTAAAAAATTCATATTTAATTCTTCTCATTATAAAAAAATCTACAATTTGATAAAGAAATATTTTATAATATTCTAAATATGTATGAAAAAAATTATTCAAAAATTTAAAATTTTAAGAGTAATTAAATAGTTTTCAAAATTTTAAAAAATAGCAGAGACTAAAACTGCATGCATACAATTTTTTATAGAGACTAAAAGATGTCATTTTTTTAATAGGGACTAAAAATGAAATTTGAGATATTTATAAGGCAAAAAACTTACTTAACTTTTTTTATGGGAAAATAATTTTCATTTAAGAAGAGAAGCCAACATCTGGTACAAGTGCAGAGGCCTCCATAGATGGATAACCTCCAATTCAGATCCGAGACCCAACAACATACGCAAATCTTTCCAAGTTATGAGCTTGCACATTATAGCATCTACGATGAAACAAAAGAGAAGAGAAATTAAAACTATTGAAAAGTGCTCTAATATAAAAAACAACGGGCTCCAAAACTGCAATCTTTCAGATAGAATTGACGCAGTCTACAATCGCCTTAGCATCTGACTTAACCACTATCCTTTCAAGCTGCAGGTCTTTAGCCAAACTCAGACCCCAACAAATTTCCACTGCCTCTCCCAACGCAACCTCGACTGTGATATCTTCTCTTTTGCTGGCCGCTATTGAGATTGATTGATGTTGATCTTTTATGATGCATCCCATAGTCAAGAATCCTTCTTCAGAAATGCTAGCATCGATATTATGGAATGTGAAATTCTGGTAAGTCAGACTTCAAATGTCACACAGGATGCTAAGACATCTGATCCAACTTTCAGGTAGCAAGGAATAGACGTAGTAATCAGAAAAACAATAAACAACACAAGAATTGTTAACCCAGTTCGGTGAAATCACACCTACTATGGGGGCATACCAAGCCAGGAAGGAGAATCACCATCAGTAGTACTATTTTTATGTAAACAACCTCTGGTTTATAGGTAAACAACCTCCGGTCAACCTAGTCCCTTCCCAATCTAAGACATGAGAACCTCTGCTCACTCCCAACCATCGCAATAGTGTTGTATAGTTTCTAGTCCTAGGAATTGTATCAACGACTTAATATCCTTCTCTCCTGCTATTATTTTTATTCTCCAAATTCCTATCTTGAAGTTGCTTCAAAGCTTCCTTTAAGAAAAATACTCCTCTTGCCCGCAGGCTTCGAGGATCACAATGGTAACCTTCCCACAGGCCGCGAAGTTTACCTGACCTAACCCTAATAATTACATTATTTCTATTCTCGGATGGCCTAAAATTCTAGGTTACAATGCTTCTACTTATAACGTATTCCCAACTGGATTTGGTCTTCTAATTGCAGCATAATTGCTGTTACAAACCAGTAACAACTACTGCTAAAAAATAAGTCTTCAATCAAACCTTTCTAAATTGCATCCAATTATAGAAAGTCTTTTATTCTTCAATATTCTTCTTGATTCTTTCGAACTTTAAATTTATGCCTTTCAAAGATTGCATAATATTCTTTGAATGTTCTGCATTATTCAAAACAGACTGAATCTTCCAAATCAGCGGGCATGATGTCTTGCGCTTCTTCAAACGACATGTTATTCCAGATGTTAACGATCTTCAACTTAACATGTTATGACATCTTGTAGGACATCTTCTATACCTGCTCAATAGTAAATATGTCCTATCTTTTTCTTTCATATTATTTGTTTTACAAAAATCTGCCAATCATAAAATACAGAACCAACAATCTCCCCCTTTGGTATATTTTTGGCTAAAATAAATAACACCTGACAATGTCATTAGCAGCAGCTTCAACTTCCAAGAATGTCATCAGCAGCAGCTTCAACTTTCAAGACCTCTTCTTTCATATTACAGAAAGAAAGGTCTAGTCTAGAACCAGAAGCATCTTTAACTCCTGTGTTGTCAAAACATCTTGTCTGACATCTTGAACAAGCACTCTGACTCAGCACCATCTACTCCAGATCTTGAACACCGAGGAACAGCAACCTCAGGATTATTAGATAGAAACTCCTGAAGTCATTTGGTGTACACGAGGAAGAAGATATACAACTCCCCCCTTAATTGAAGAACTACTTGCATGATATGTAATAATGAGTACACAAATGGTGTAACTCAGACCACAAGTCACAACAATTCTTCATAACTCATATCATAGGTCACAACTAGATACCATACAGTCTTAAGGTAGAGCATTTTTTCTACAAGGTTTGGATATCAGATGTGGGTACCAACACCTGAATGAGTGAGTAACACACCCGTTCTCCCCCTTTTTGGCCAAAAATTGACAACTAAGGCCATTGTAACACCCTTCTAAACCCCACGACAATTAAATAAATTAATCAGAGTAAAACATAAAAACAAGGGTGCCACAATTCTATTTAAACCAATTTATCATAAGTCATTTGTCATGCCACTTGGGAACAAATCATCACATTATCATAATCATGTTTCTACACAACGGAACATTCTTCAAGGATAAGCATAACATCATCTATGCAAAATCCCATAAAATAAATCCAAAACAAATAACTAGAGTTACAATCAAAGCTCTATACTAGCGTCCCCCCAGTGTTACAATATCAGAGCATGACATCGACTCGAACTAATGAACTAGCCTATCATCTATCCTCACTAAAATCGGGTCGCTACTCCTCAATCTGAAAATGTCAACAGTAAGGGTGAGTCTCATTCAAATTAACAAATGTTATAGAGTCATAAACAATAACACATCATAGTCACATTATTCACCCAATTGTATCATATACAGATATTCAGACAAGTTTCATCATCACAACAACCAACACATCTTCAATATTCATAACACTAGAAAACATCCAATCATGTTATAAAATCATGCATATGAATGAACTGACACTAAGCATGTGGTACTAACATCATCAATGGGAATAACCCACCGACCGATCCAACATCGTCAAGATACGGCCCTACCAGCACAAATTCCACACAATGGGAATTATGCCCTTCATTGAATTCACTACATCATCTGGATTCAGCCCTCAACATATGATTATGAATGAATGCAAACATATATGAAACATTCTTATACCATCGTCAAGTATATGAGTAACATCATCCAATACTCAAACTATCATCATCATCATCATCATCATCATCAAAGCATGTTTATATACATTAGCATCAATCAAATACAATCATATCATCATCATCATCATTAAGAACATACATGTATCCGCATTAATCCTCATCCTCATCATCCATAAAGAACATACGTGTATTCACATCTTCCAAAACAAACCAATCATCATTATACAATTCTCAACAATCATCACATAATCATGTTTTCAAACACATCTTATATTGTCACATTTCATCATATATGTCAACAATACATCATTCATCAAAACGAGCAAATCATGGTTTAAAAAAATAAATTTGAGCTACTGCTCATTTCATCATTATAACACAAAGAATATTTCATAAGCTTCATCATGCTCGAAACGACACTTAAAACGAATATGTGAATCAAAAGATACGTTATTTCAAAGTTTTAATAATTTTCTGCACTACAGGGTCCGCTTAGCAACCACTAGCGCGCTTATGGGGTAAAAATTCAACAATCCCGCTTCAAGAGAAGCATCACAGAGGCGAACCACTTTGGGACCTCCGCTTAGCGGACTGGCTCCTCTTAGAGAGCCCTTTTATTTTCTAAAAAATGAACAGCATCCGCTTAGCGAGCATAGCCCCGCTTAGCGGACGGGCGATTCTGCAGATTTTTAGGTCTGCGACAAACCTGCGATTTCACACATCCTCAACCCAAAATCGATTCAAGTTGATCAAATACCACAAAATAGCCACACAACATATATCATACACACCTATAACATATATTATGCATCATCAAACATCATACAACACCAAATTCATGGGATTCATTAAAACAGATAATTATCAACAACCATCCCAAAAATCTAAACTCTATCATACGACTCAATTGAAATGAAATAATATACCTATATCAATCCTATTATCCATAACCCGATGATAGATGTTAATCGCAAGAGTCCCCCCTTACCTTAGCCAAGAATCCGGACTTTTCCCCTTCTTCTCCATCAAACCCATAAGCCTTTTTTCTTCAAATTCAGCAAGAATCTCCAATCTTCAAACTCGCTTATCTCCCTCATCAAGAACTTCCGTGAAACGAATTAATATATTAAATTGAAGGAAATTTCGTGTAGAATCTGAATCTTCAAGAATTACTGGATTTGGAGCTACGAGCAGAAAATTATGACTCATTTTATGAGGGTTGCACCATGAATACGAAAATGGTTTTTGTCCATGAGTTCTTCTTCTTTCCCTCTTAGGTTTTCCTCCACTATTTATCAATTTCTTCTTATTTCTTTATTTTATGAAAACATAACATAATTTAGTAATGGGCTCAACAACTTAACACCCCCTCATTACTAAATACCACACTTGGCCCAAAGACCAATATTCCATAATTCCTCCAATTAGTTCAACGAAAATACTAAATAATTCTAAATAAAAATTTAATTTCCGATTAAATTAAAATTAGAAAATATGGGGTGTTACAGACATCACTAAACCAAATCCAAGAACAGTTTTCCCAGACCCGTAAGAACCTCATAGTGATTCTCACTTCAGCACACTGTGAACAGATGAATGACAAAGGATTTATAAATAGGCTGATAATGCGCTTAGGAAGTAACGATCCATGTAAGCATGACACTTTAACCGGTCAAAGAAGGCGTTATTTGTAACACCCCGTATTTTCCATTTATTAATTTAAGTAGAATTTAAATTAATTATTGGGATTAGTTGGTATATTAATCGGACTAAATTGGAGAATTATAGAAAATAAGATAATTGGGCCAGTGTTGTGGTTAGTAAAGGGGAGGTGCTAAGTGTTAGGCCTTTACTAAAATTATGTTCTATTTTTCATAAAAGAAGGAAAATAAGGAAATTGGAAAATAGAAGAGAAAAAGAGCAAAAGAGAAGAAAGAGAAGAACATGAAAGAGCTTTCGAAGAGGAAGAGGAAGAATCCAAGAAGTTGGCTAAGGTAAAGGGGACTCTTCCGATTATCATCTTCTATCGGTTTATGAATAGTAGGATTGAATCTGTGTGTTGTTTGATTCAATTGGGATGTGTGTTAGGTTTTGGGGTTTTGAAGCTTAGGGTTCAATTTCATAGATCGTATGCAATTGAGTGGTTGTAAATGATTGGTGATGTTTGATAGACTTGTTGTCTGATAATATTGTGTGAAACATCTGAAATTAGCTCTGTAATTGTGTTATAATCGAACTAGTACTATTTGGATTGAGTGGAGGGGATGAAATGTTGTCAAAAGCGAAGTTGATGTTGCAGAAGGGGCGTAATCGGTTACGGTAACCGGTTACACTGAGTGTGTTTTCCAAAGAATTGAAATTTCGAGCTCGTAATCGGTTACGGTAACCGATTACAGCATGTTTGGAATAATAGCGAATAGGTTATGTTACGCGTAACCGGTTATGCTATTTCCCGTAACCGGTTCACTGGGATCATTTTGAAAATAACAACATTTTCGTGGGTATAATCGGTTACACCCTTTTGGTAACTGGTTACACTGTAGCTTTTTGGAAAAAAAATTAATATTTTCTAAAACTCATAATTTTCAAACCGTGTACCCGTTTTAAGCGTCGTTTTGGGTGTTCTGAAGCTAACGAAATATTTTATATACTTAAATGGTGTGTCGGACGGTATTCGATTTTATTTAAAAACTCGATATTTATGGTGGTGATTTATACCTTGTATGCATAAATGATAAATGTGTTTATGCGGTGGTGTTGTGGCAATATATTTGCTCTGTTGATATTGTTTTAATGCGATGAATGCATGAAATGATTGTTGCACGGTGTTGAAGTATGAATGCATTATTCGGTGTTGATGATTAGCATGCTATAGGTGGGCATGCATTCATATTCATTTGGAGTTGTATCCTGGTGGTGTTTGGATCACCGGTAGCTAATTCCGATTGTGTGGAATTAGTGAGTTGGCAGTAGCCGTATCCTGGTGGTGTTTGGATCGGTGAGATGGGTTAATCCCATGAATTGGTACCACATGCATGTAGTTTCATTGCATTAGTATGTACACATTATTATAACACAAATGGAAGATGTCCAATGTTATGATGTGATGTGATTGATTTTATTATGTGTGGTTGATGAATGTTGTTGTAAATCTGAATATATTGCAATTGGGTGAGTAATATGCTTATGATGTTTTATTGTTTATGGACTCATAAAATTTGTTAATTGTGAATGAGACTCACCCTTACTGTTGACATTTTTCAAATTGAGGAGTAGCGGCTTTGTGCTTCGGTGAGGATTGTAACACCCCATATTTTCTAATTTTAATTTAATCAGAAATTAAATTATTATTTAGAATTATTTGGTATTTTCGTTGAACTAATTGGAAGAATTATGGAGTATGGGTCTTTGGGCCAAGTGAGGTATTTAGTAATGAGGGGGTGTTAAATGTTGAGCCCATTACTAAATTATGCCATGTTTTAATAAAACAAGAAAATAAAAGGAAATTGAGAAATAGAGGAAGAAAACCTAAGAGGGAGAGAAGAAGAACTCATGGGCAAAAGCTATTTTCGCAACCCTTTGGCAGCCTTCACAAATCATGTCATAACTTTTTGCTCGTAACTCCAAATCAGGGAAGTTCTCGGTGAGGGAGATAAGCGGGTTTGAAGATTGGAGATTCTTGCTGAAAGTGATGAAAAGAGGCTTACGGGTTTGATGGAAAAGAAGGAGAAAAGTCCAGATTCTTGGCTAAGGTAAGGGGGGACTCTTCCGGTTAATTTCTATTATGTGCTTATGGGTAATATGATGGATTAATGTACGATTCGATTCGATTGGGTATATTGGGATTTGATATTGTTAGGTATGTTATGATTTGGGATAATTGATGAATTTGTATAGATTGTTGGTTATTGATGTGTTGTTTTGATGTATAATGATGTGTGATGAGAAATTCGATATTTGTATATCTGTATATGATGTCTGGAATCGTTTTTGGGTGAAAAGGGTGTGAAATCGCAGGTCTGTCGCAGACCTGAGAATTGGTGAAATCGCAGGTCCGCTGAGCGGAGGGGGCCCGCTGAGCGGAGGTCCCAACATAGTTCGCTTCTGTTGGACGTCGCTAGAGGTCCGCTGAGCGGAGGTCTGAAGGATTCGTTTCTGTCGGGCTTCGCTGAGCGAACTTTGCTGTGTTGAAATTTTCTAGAACTTTAAAATAACGTACCTTTTGATCCGTGTATCCTTTCTTGGTGCCGTTTGGGACGTTGTGAAGCAAATTAAATATTTTTATGATGAATTGGTGAGATGGGCAGTGACCCGAATTATTTTTAAAATATTATTTAATTGCTTCGGTGATATACATTGTGTGTATGTGGAATTGTGTAAACATGACAATGTTTTCGTGGGATGATGGAATGAACCGTTATTATTATTAATGTGATGATTATATGTTATATGTGGACATGTATGATTGAATGTAACATTGTGTGCATATATTTTTGAATGTGACAATGTGTTGATGCGGTGATAGATTTGTTGTGACTATTATCATGATTGTTGTGATAATATGACGGTGATGATTGAATGATATATTTGATGTAAATATATGTGAATAATTGAATGATTGTGCGGCGTGTACATACTTATTCGGTGATGAAAATGGTGAGTTATGATGAGACGATGCGGTGCATCGGATCGGTGATGTTTTTAAGTATGGTATATGTGTACATTCATTCATATGCATTTGATGATGTATCCCGGTGATGTTTGGATCGTTGGTGGACATATTTCCCATTGTACGGAAATTGTGTCGGTGGGCCGTATCTAGATGAGGCGTAGATCGGTTAGGTGGATTGATTCCATGGTTTATTGGTACCACATGCATAGTGTCAGTTGGTCATATGCATCTTTGTCATAACATGATTGAATTGAATTTCAGTGTTATGTTTGGTGTCGTATTTGTTGTAACTGTTGTATTTGTTGTGATTGATGAATGATCATTGAATATCTGAATATATGATAAATTGGGTGAATGATATATTATGATGTTTTATTGCTTATGAATGCATAACATTGATTAATTGAGAATGAGACTCACCCTTACTTGTTGACATTTTTCAGATTTGAGAAGTAGCGGCATTAGTGCTTGGTGAGGATGACTCATAGAGTTTATCCGTTGTTTTGGGTCGTGTCGGTCATGCTCTGATCTTGTAACACTGGGGAACGATAGTTTTAGAGTTTTAAGAGATTAATCTATTTTATTTGGTGTTGGTTTATATTTCCATTTGGTTGTATTGACGTTGTTTCCCATTCCGCTGTGATATATATGATTATGTTTTGGTAAATCGTTTCCTAATGAAGCATGACTTTGACCATAATTAGTTTATTTGTTTTTAAATAATTGTGGCACCCTTGTAATTATATTTTTACTCTGATTATTTATTAAAATTTCTGCGGGGTTTAGAAGGGTGTTACAATAGTGGTATCAGAGCAGGTCGGTCCGTCCGGCCAATTGTCGAGTCAGTTGAGTTGCGCGACTGTTGAATACTGTCGGCGTATTATCCCTTGGTACGTGACATGTGAGTGAATCACTGTCGGTACTTGGTTGTTTGTTGTAGAAGTTGGTTTGAAACAAGTGGGGGAGAAGCTTCGCTTCTCGGTTATGTTTCAGTTGTAAGATTATTGATTCAGCAGGCTGTTGTTGGCAACAGTGTAAGCGTTGTTGGAGTTGTTGTTTTTCGAATTGAAGGTGACTTGGAATTAAGACTTGGCTGGTAATTAAGTTGGAGCATCTTGAAGGAGGATGATTATATGAAATTGATGATTATTTGTAGGAGAGGAAAATTAGAAAGTTGCAATGTATCAGCTCTGCTGGTGTGCTGCGAAGTTGTCAGTTGAGTAGCCTTACGTCTCGGAAGAGGTTCAGCTACAAGTTTACAAGGAGGATTGATGTCGTAATGTTTCAGAAATCGCACTTCGGCGATGGGATGTGTTGCTCAAGTTATAAGAATGTTTGGAAGTGAAGAGATATGATAAGGGGCTGTTTGGAATGTGATCGAGTTGAAGATAATGAGTTTTGGAGTGAGATTTTCGTAAGCAAAACGCAGGAAAATTGCTGAATAGGTGCAGAACTTCGAAAATTCATAACTAGAGTTCTGGACATCCGATTTGAGTTCCGTTTGAAGTGTCGGAAAGCTAATGAGATGAACTTTGTTATCAAAATGCTTGCAGAAGCTGTAACATAATTAATTGCGACAGGGAGACGTTGGAAAGAGGTGAAGTTACGGTTACTCTTGTTCTTAGAACTAGACTTATTAGTACCGCACGGGATGTCAGTGTCAGCGTTGGACGGATTGAAGGAATAATTAGAAGGTTGTTGAGAAGTAATTTTAAGAATAGAATATACCATTTGAAGAGTTTTGCGAATATCGTATAGAGCGTCGTTGCATGATGTCGATGTTGCATTTCGGATAATGATTTGAAAACTCGTATCTTGAAGTTCTGAGTGTCGGATTAATGTACCGTCTGAACCTACGAAGAGGTAAAATTATGTTCTACCTTATGGGGGAGTTATAAATACAGTAAAGGTGATCCTATGAAGAGAGATTTTGAATTCGGTTAAGGAAGCGTGAAACTTGTTGAATAGGAATGCCTACTACCGTGATTGTTTGAAACGAAATTGAGTAGAACATGTTGTTGATGAATAAGTTGATGAGATGTTCGGTAATAAAGATGATTTGAGTGCTGATGGATTTTAGTGAGGAGTGAATCAGTAGGAAAGGTGAAATAAACTTTAGAACAGTTGAAGATCGTAATTGTGATGCCAATGTAACGACATGTATAAAAGAAGAATTGTAGAGGATTTCTGACACCTATTGATGTGAGGAAGACTTTGTTGAGACTCTGAGTGGAATAATACTTAGACGCGAAGGATGCCATGAGATTTAGAGTAAAACCACGAGTTATGAATGTTGTCGCGGTCTTTTGCTAAGATGAGGATTTTGATTTGGAACGGGATGAATAGTAATGTACGAGTATGTTAGTGATGACGAAGTTTGGAAGTACTTAACAAGTGTGTGATGCTAAGTGACTATGAAGCGGATTATGTGAAATGTTTGGATGTTGGTGTCTCACCGACAAGATCCAATAAGAGGGAAATGTGCGAGTTGTAAAGACTCAAAGTGAATTATTGAACTATGACGATGTTAATGAGTTTGAGTGTTGACTCGAGAAGGACACTATTATGTAGTAACGACGGTTTATGCTTACATATGGTTGTCGGCTATCTATTGACAAATTGAGGACTTGATCACCCTTAATCTCTTGTTGATAGTAGACGGAATCATATAGATGGGATGAGCTTGTTTGTTGCCTTAATGGTATAAGATGTGATGGATATTAAACCGTGAGAATAAGCACTCACTATGTTGTGTGAACTTATGAAGAAGTGAATATGAAAGAGTGAAACATGATGGACAAATGACTTAAGACGGGTAATCAGAGTCGCGCAGCGAAAGTGTGATGTGGAGTAGTGTCACGAGTACTACTCGTGGCCAGTGAGGAATTAATATGTCGGGAGCCTACATAGAGAATATGTATTGATCTATATGCTGAATATAGAATCTAGTGGATGTAAGGATGTCGTGTCGAAGAATTAGAACTCTTTTGAATAATTTCCAAGATGATGAACATGTTATTATGGTTGTACATGGTTGACGAGTATGCATTCGGCGGAGTCAAGACGATGAGTTGATACTATATGATGCTATAATAACTTTGTGCTGTTGAAAGGTGTTATTGTAGATTTTCATATATAATGAGGAAATATACTCTATGAAGGATGAAGTTGATTTAATTCTTGGAGAAGAGTGGGACTCAGTTGAGCTATTTTGTAATCAATGGTATATGGAGGTTGATGAGTATGATTATAACTACTCGTGTGTACTCGTTCTGATGATTAAAATGTCTTAATAGATGTAGTAACTCAGGAATTTGTTGTTGAATGAGTATAAGTATTGCTAAGTGGTAAATTAGTACCATGTATGATAAAGGAGGATTTTAAACAAATGAGTAAAGAGAGTTGGAATTGGGCAAAACTAAGAAATCTAATTGGGAATGATGATTGTAATGAGTAATAAGGATAGTGCAGCAAAAGAGGAATGTAACGTGTTGGATAATTGCTGGTGTGACTTGAGAGGAGTCAGATAGTTGAAACTCCATGATAGAGGAATATTGTTATTGAGTTCCTTGAAGGAAGCGGTTGGTGAAAAGTGTAAGTATTATTTTATCGCTCTGATGGGAAAGTGTGTCTAAGGTTGGTAAGTTCGGTAGATGGTATGCATTACTGCAGTGTTGATCAGGTGTGATCATACCACGGGTTGTGTAATTATATTATTCAGTTATTGAGCATATTGTATGAGTTGTACCTCAATGTACTATTGCTGTTAACCTTTTGGGGGTATAACGAGTAGTGCACCTTTGGGTGGTCAATTGCGATGTAAGGGTTGAGATTGAATGCGTGAGATGTACTTCCTGTTGGTTATGTCAGAGGGATTTTTGAGGATCGACTGATGGAAATGTTACCTGGGAACTGGAGAGTCAGATAAAGGACTCCTATCCGAGACTTTTCACTTGAAGTATCTTTTCGAGGACGAAAACTCTTTTAGTGGGGGAGAGTTGTAACACCCCATATTTTCTAATTTTAATTTAATCAGAAATTAAATTATTATTTAGAATTATTTGGTATTTTCGTTGAACTAATTGGAAGAATTATGGAGTATGGATCTTTGGGCCAAGTGAGGTATTTAGTAATGAGGGGGTGTTAAATGTTGAGCCCATTACTAAATTATGCCATGTTTTAATAAAACAAGAAAATAAGAGGAAATTGAGAAATAGAGGAAGAAAACCTAAGAGGGAGAGAAGAAGAACTCATGGGCAAAAGCTATTTTCGCAACCCTTTGGCAGCCTTCACAAATCATGTCATAACTTTCTGCTCGTAACTCCAAATCAGGGAAGTTCTCAGTGAGGGAGATAAGCGGGTTTGAAGATTCGAGATTCTTGCTGAAAGTGGTGAAAAGAGGCTTACGGGTTTGATGGAAAAAAGGAGAAAAGTCCAGATTCTTGGCTAAGGTAAGGGGGGACTCTTCCGGTTAATTTCTATTATGTGCTTATGGGTAATAGGATGGATTAATGTATGATTCGATTCGATTGGGTATATTGGGATTTGATATTGTTAGGTATGTTATGATTTGGGATAATTGATGAATTTGTATAGATTGTTGGTTATTGATGTGTTCTTTTGATGTATAATGATGTGTGATGAGAAATTCGATGTTTGTATGTCTGTATATGATGTCTGGAATCGTTTTTGGGTGAAAAGGGTGTGAAATCGCAGGTCTGTCGCAGACCTGAGAATTGGTGAAATCGCAGGTCCGCTGAGCGGAGGTCCCAACGTAGTTCGCTTCTGTTGGACGTCGCTAGAGGTCCGCTGAGCGGAGGTCTGAAGGATTTGTTTCTGTCGGGTTTCGCTGAGCGAACTTTGTTGTGTTGAATTTTTCTAAAACTTTAAAATAACGTACCTTTTGATCCGTGTATCCTTTCTTGGTGCCGTTTGGGACGTTGTGAAGCAAATTAAATATTTTATATGATGAATTGGTGAGATGGGCAGTGACCCGAATTATTTTTAAAATATTATTTAATTGCTTCGGTGATATACATTGTGTGTATGTGGAATTGTGTAAACATGACAATGTTTTCGTGGGATGATGGAATGAACCGTTATTATTATTAATGTGATGATTATATGTTATATGTGGACATGTATGATTGAATGTAACATTGTGTGCATATGTTTTTGAATGTGACAATGTGTTGATGCGGTGATAGATTTGTTGTGACTATTATCATGATTGTTGTGATAATATGACGGTGATGATTGAATGATATATTCGATGTAAATATATGTGAATAATTGAATGATTGTGCGGCGTGTACATACTTATTCGGTGATGAAAATGGTGAGTTATGATGAGACGATGCGGTGCATCGGATTGGTGATGTTTTTAAGTATGGTATATGTGTACATTCATTCATATGCATTTGATGATGGATCCCGGTGATGTTTGGATCGTTGGTGGACATATTTCCCATTGTGCAGAAATTGTGTCGGTGGGCCGTATCTAGATGAGGCGTAGATCGGTTAGGTGGATTGATTCCACGGTTTATTGGTACCACATGCATAGTGTCAGTTGGTCATATGCATCTTTGTCATAACATGATTGAATTGAATTTCAATGTTATGTTTGGTGTCGTATTTGTTGTAACTGTTGTATTTGTTGTGATTGATGAATGATCATTGAATATCTGAATATATGATGAATTGGGTGAATGATATATTATGATGTTTTATTGCTTATGAATGCATAACATTGATTAATTGAGAATGAGACTCACCCTTACTTGTTGACATTTTTCAGATTTGAGAAGTAGCGGCATTAGTGCTTGGTGAGGATGACACATAGAGTTTATCCGTTGTTTTGGGTCATGTCGGTCATGCTCTGATCTTGTAACACTGGAGAACGATAGTTTTAGAGTTTTAAGAGATTAATCTATTTTATTTGGTGTTGGTTTATATTTCCATTTGGTTATATTGACGTTGTTTCCCATTCCGCTGTGATAAATATGATTATGTTTTGGTAAATCGTTTCCTAATGAAGCATGACTTTGACCATAATTAGTTTATTTGTTTTTAAATAATTGTGGCACCCTTGTAATTATATTTTTACTCTGATTATTTATTAAAATTTCTGCGGGGTTTAGAAGGGTGTTACAAGGATAGGTAGTAGAGTAGTTCTTTTAGTTACGTCATGTCAGTGTCATGCTTTGGTCTTGTAACACTGGGTAACGTTTGCTTTAGAGTTATTCTCATAAACTCTTGTTTTTAGTTGTTTGGTTTATTCTGATTGGATTACGAGTCGATGGCTCTTTGGTGATGAATATTAATCGTATTTGAGTTATTCAGATTTTGAAACTATTCTGTTGTGTTAAATATGCTTAATGAATAACGTTGTTTTATGTTCCTAAAAAAGGCATGAAATGATTGAATGTTTTAATTCTTTTGGAGTTGTAATTCCCTTGTACATGTTTTACCCTGAATTTATTTAATATTCCGCGGGGGTTTAGAAGGGTGTTACATTATTCAATGAACAAAACCTTACAACCCAATGTGTACCATCCAAGATCTTTGAATGCTTTTAACACATTTGGATTGTTTCTTTAGACAAGATAACACATCCACGTGCATAGTCAATCTGAAAAATTATTCCAATTCCAAGATTCCTTTTTTACTACCTTTTCGGGTTGTGGACCAATTCTTCTTGAAGAACCAATTTCCTAAGATAGCGCATGCATAGTCATGAACACTCCCTCCTGACTAGGCTTTGAGATTATCTTCGAATATGTTCCTTAGCAAGATTTCCATTCTCTGCTTGAGCCTGAGAAACATGTGAATTAGAAACTCTTGCAGCAACCTCCCACAATCCTTTGGATAGCACAAAATCATAAAGTTGGAACATTCTTACAAACCAACTGCAACGATGGACTCCAAAATTCTGGACTTACATAATGCCATACTCAACCAGTTATTTCAAGATGTAAAAACAAACAACAGACTCGAAAAATAAACAAAATACACGACTCTAATGTCAACTGCCACACAACTAGACTCAACAACATTCTTTTCTCCCCCTCTTTAGTCTATCTTGACAAAAGGTAATAAGAGAAAAAGACAAAAAAACTTTAAAACAAGAACAAGCAAACCCTTAGAAACCAAGAGTAAGTCTAAGTTTCTCCCCAAAAATGCCCAGGAAACTAAGAGTAAGTCTAGGTTTCCAAAAAACAAAAAGACTTTAAACAGACAAAAATTATATACAAAATTACCTCCACACCAGATACACTTGATTATGAATTTTTCACATATTCCAGAACAAATGTTCCCAGCTATCTTGCTACACAAGGTCCAGACTGCCACTATCTGGAACTCAGAGTAGAAAAACCATGTATTCATCAGCCATTCTGCTCTTGTCTTCAATATGATAGCAATCATGTTTTTCCAGAACATATTACTATAATTAAGATCAGATACACTTCCATACCATCAAAACTGCCACTTCTAGTACTACCAAGTGCCAAGATCTCCCTTTTATTCCTAGACAACTCCATCCCTGATGTTATAACAATATTTGAAACATTACTTTTTAGAATCTCACACTTTCTGTAGGTCAGTCAACTAGTTACACATTTGAACTCCATAGAGGAGTAAACACTCAGAAATCAGCATAGCCTTAACAACCTCTAACATATGATCTTTCTAACACAATGGACAAATACAAAGTCTCTCGTCAATATAATTTGCGCACAACATCCTAAAAATGGATAAGTACTCATTCTCTCGTATGAATAGTCATCCTTACAAAATAATCATAGACATGCTTTCTTCATAAATGCTAATTCTCCTTTGATTTTAAGCTTCCCTAAGAGTCACTCATACTTTCCTGGCTGAAAACAAGGATACATATTTGAAATGATGCTCCAACCTCATATTAGACATCACTCTCAAATACTTGTGAATGGTCTCTACTATGGCTTTGGAGGAGCCTCCATAGTAATTTGTGCCCAACTCTTTGCTGGGGACATACAAGCTTACTCACAGCTAATCACTCATTATGATCAGGTCATCTTCCACCTGACATAATGTTCTTTGAGATATGAACTTGACCTTCATATTCAAGAATTTAGTTTCATCTTAAATCGGAAATAAACTGAGCTAAGTGGTGGACGACTGATTATGTCAATTTCGGAATTATTCTGACACAACTGCAGTCGTGAATTGCCAGATCACCATCTTAATGGTCAGAATATCAAGTATCAACCACCCATTATGATGTCAAGACATCATTTAGAACATGAGTAACCTCATATGAAGTTTCGCCATAGCACCCTTTCTGAACATAGATAGCCGAATTGCATAGTAGCTCTAGACAAGAACTAAGTCTCATGACAAAGTTCATAGTTTCAGGCATATGCACCTTCCAGATAAATGCTTAGCTCTCGTCAAACTATTTATCCTTATAACAACAGATTTACCTTCTCACACAAGGTAGAGCCTTTTGTCCTATCTTGCTTATCTGAGTGAAGTGGATACTTGCTGATATATTATCTTTCCAGAATTGAGCCTGGTTATGAGAATAACACATCCCAAGTGTCGCACCCCAATTTTTGACCTACAATATTTCATTCATTTTGTCAAATCACATTCATGTTTCATGCGCATTCATCATTCATTCATCGCATCGTTGCATATCGACTTTCATCAAAGTCAACAAAAACAGCTTATATTTCACATTTTTTGCATATTTTTAGTCAAGTTACTTTGTTATCGAACTTTTTTTTACTTTTTACATTCCATAGATTTTAGTTTTTTACCATCATCATTTTAAATACAAATTAGTTTTAGACTTAGTTTGATTAATTTTCATTTTTTTAATATTACTTTATTTATTTATTTTATATTTTATTTGGGTTAATGTATAGTTTTCATACTCCTTTTTATAGTTTAAATTTATATTTAGATTAATTTTTATTTTATTATTATTATCCTTTTAATTATTATTATTTATTTAGTAAAAGAGTATATAACAAAAAGTTTTTATATATATAGTTTGGGCCCATTGTTTTTATTACTTTTATTTTGTTAGCCCATTTCTTTTTGTCACAATACAACAAAGTCAAAAAATACAAAAAAATCTTTTAGCTTCAGCTTTTCCTCTATCCCACGCCTCTGATAGCTGTCCAAACCCTCCAAAATTCTGCACTAAGCCATGCCATGCCAAAAAGATTAGTCCAAAAGAAACCCTGCAAAAGGCTGCTCAAACCATGCCACAAGGGTCCAAGAAATCTACAAAGATGCATCCAAATTTTTCACCAAAATGAGCATACAATCCCTGCAATCAAAAAGCAAAAGATCAGACTACCAAAAGTGTTCAAAAATCCATCCCCAATTTCCCCCCAAAACCATTTCATTTTCTCTATAAGAAACAGAAGTAACAGCAAGAATAAGGAGGGAAGCGACACGAAAAAATCATAACAAAACTCTGAAAAGAAAACCGAAAAAAGAACTTCTGCCAAGAACTCACTCCACATAACCTTCAACTTTTAGCCTTCAATCATCATACTCCCTCATTCACATACCACGACACTCAGTTTCCATCTTCTGTTCATCTTCATCTGTTACTTTACAAACCAAAATAGAACCACACTCACTCTTCGTAAACTCAAATCTTCAGCCTCTAAACACCTGCCAAAACCGAATCACTCACTAAACCACCACACCCAAAACTTGCAAACTTTCTCCATAGATCCTCACCATCGTAGCATCTGCACACAGCCAACATAGCAGAACAATAGAGACGAAGAAGATAACTGAAGGAGGAAAATATTTCATCATAACCAAAGTAGCATTCAAGAACGTACCTGAAGGTTATTGTTGATTTATATTTTCATTTAACTTCTGTTGTTGCTTGAAATTGCTTGTGACTGTAAACTTATGACTTAATGGATTGGGGTTGAGGTTTATGCTGGGATTTGGGTTTTGATTGTTGTTGTTTGATCGTGTTTGTTGCGCCAAGCTTCTGTTAATTTTATGAAGTTCTTCGAATACGAGAAACTGAGAGAAATCGCGAGAGAGTTTCGAGTTCTGAGATTTCCGTCCATGGCAGAATCGTAAGAAAATGAGGTCGAGAGAGTTCGTGTGAGATGAGAGCGCGAGATCGAGAGGGATGAGAGGTTTTTTTTATCGTATTCGTTTTTGTTGTTTCTCTGAAGAAAAAGCGTGTAACATGAAAACAGGGAACGTGCTTGAGATCCTTGGAGGCTGGTTCTTTTCCTTAACATTCTAGGGTTTACATTTTTTTTCTAACTAGGAGTTATTGGGCTAGCCGAATTGGGCTTTCTGGATCCATGTTTATTCAACCAGCACATCCTCATTTATTGATCACACCCCACATTTATTTGTGTCCTAACTTAATTACCTTTTATGAATTGATAATAATTAGTAAATAATTGGTTTTAATTTAATATTTTCAAACTAATTTTCATTCAAATGAACCTTGGTCCAATACCAAGTCGTGTCAAATAAATTTCTCGATCCAATGTCGAGTTTTCTTCTTTTCAAAAACCTTTTTCTTAAATCAAAAGATCGGGTGACAAGGGGTGAACACCTCTTGAATACCTCGATTCTGTTGAATCAAAACACATTAATAAAATCAAAGTGATCTTGTGACAAGAAGTGCACACCTCTTGAATACCTTGATCCTTTGAACTAAAACACTTTAATTAAACCAAGAGGTTAAGTGACAAGGGGTGAACACCTCTTGAATACCTTGATCTTTTGGAACTAAAACACATTAATAAAATCAAAGTGATCAAGTGACAAGAAGTGCACACCTCTTGAATACCTTCGATCCTTTGAATCAAAACACATTAATTAAATCAAAGTGATTAAGTGACAAGGGGTGAACACCTCTTGAATACCTTGATCCTTTGAATCAAAATACATCAATCAAACCAAGAGATTGAGTGACAAGGGGTGTACACCTCTTGAATACCCTGATCTTTTGAATTTAAAATACATTAATCAAACCGAAAGATCTTGTGACAAGAAGTGCACACCTCTTGAATACCCTGATCTTTCGAACCAAAATTAATTAACTTGGACAACAAGTGAAAATGGGGCTCGCTCCTGTTCAATACCTTGGGTAAAGACGCGCTAGGTGAACACCTATGCTCAATCCTTTGCTAAATGTCCGTTTAAAACGCAACTTCAATTTCATTCAACCTTTTTGCCTTATGGCTTTTAAAACTCTTTTCATAAACGATACACTTATTCAATTTTCAATACGAACATACTTCCACATGTGAAGATCGAACATCTTCCACTCGAATGCGATGATGGCCAAAATCATGTCTTATCTTGATTTAGTCATCCATTCTTGTAGTGATCTCATATCCATGTGCGCGTAGTATTTCCATTTGAAAGCGATCGAGTACCTCTCGCTAAAATCAACCAACAAACTTTTCGTGGTTCTTCGCCCGAACTACGATTGCTCTGACTTTCCCATTGCACTAGGGAATACGTAGGCACAAGATACAAACGTCTTGGCGAGCATAATAATAAAAAATCTTTTCTTTTTCCTCACAATAATAGAAAACCCTAAAAAATATTTCTTTCATCTTTTCTCGGCTAATAAGCTAAAGAACACAAACAAAAAACACTAACACTCAAACACAAAACTAACTAAATGGGTCCCATCGAGTACGATGGAGGTGAGGGGTGCTAATACCTTCCCCTGGCTTAACCGACTCCCGAACCCAAATTTGGTTACGAATGACCATCTTATCCATTTCTTTCCTTTGTGGGTTTTATCGATATTTTCCCTTTCCTTCTTGGAATAAATAAAGTTCGGTGGCGACTCTGTTGTACTTCGAACGCGCGATTACGCTCGAGTCACATTTTTACCGCTACACCAAGCTTTAGCAACAACAAGGCTTATAGGTACCTTCCTAGATAGGTCAAGTATTAGGAAGACTTATTTAGAGACCAAGATGACTTGCCCATCAGAAAATACCTTCAAGAAGAAACTTGAGAGATGATCCTCAAGTATCTTTGGCACCTTCACTGAGATGGTTGAAATAATCTTGAACAACTGTCATCATTGTAGAACACACAGGCTTACATTAGATACCATGCAGCAGAACTACACATCTCATTATCTCCTCAACAGTCTTCAGCCCTTGCACAAACACATCATTCCAAGAATACCAAGTTAGGTTTGAAAATAAATCAAACACTAACAGAGTGAGGCTACCACCTTCCTTACATAACATAGTCCATCCTCCTCTTCAAGGGACCATGTATCAATACCTTGATTTAACCAGAAAGTGTCTTCCCAGGATCTCATCCAGAGATAGAACAGGATGTCTGTTCTGATACCAATTGAAATTCTGGGAAGTCATACTTTAGATGTCACACAGGATGCTAAGACATCTGATTCAACTTTCAGGTAGCAAGGTATAGACGTTGTAATCAGAAAAACAATAAACAACACAAGAAATGCTAACCCAATTCGGTGAAATCACACCTACTTTGGGGGCATACCAAGCCACGAAGAAGATTCACTATCATTAGAACTATTTAATGTAAACAACCTCCGGTTTACAAGTAAACAACATTCGGTCTACCTAGTCCCTACCCAATGACATCTTTATCTTAGAATCCCCCATCTAAGACATGAGAACCTCTGCTCACTCCCAACAATCGCAATGGTGTTGTACAGTTTCCAATCCTAGGAACTGTATCAACGACTTAATATCCTTTTCTCCTTCTAATGTTTTCATTCTCCAGATTCCTATCTTGAAGTTGCTTTAAATCTTCCTTCAAGAACAATACTCCTCTTGCCTACAAGCTTCGAGGATCACAATGGTAACCTTCCCACAGACCGAAAGGTTTACCTGACCTAACCCTAATGATTACATCGTTTCTATTCTTGGCTGGCCTAAAATTCTAGGTTACAATGCTTCTATTTATAACGTATTCCCAACTGGATTTGGGCTTCTAATTGCAGCATAATTGCTGCTACAAACTAGTGACAACTACTACTAAAAAATAGGTCTTCAATCAATCCTTTCCAAATTACATCCAGTTATAGAAAGTCTTTTATTCTTCAATATTCTTCTTGATTATTTAGACCTTTAAATTTATGCCTTTCAAAGATTGCATAATATTCTCTTAATATTCTACATTATTCAAAACAGATAGAATCTTCCAAATCAACAGGCATGATGTCTTTCGCTTCTTCAAACGATATGTTGTTCCAGATGTTGAAGATCTTCAACTCAACATGATATGACATCTTGTAGGACATCTTCTGTACGTGTTCAATAGTAAATATGTCCTATCTCTTTCTTTCATATTATTTGTTTTACAAAAATTTGCCAATCATAAAATACAGAACCAACATAATAGACATCCTTCTTGCTCGAATATGAACTGACGATCTCCCTATAACCCCTAACTCTAACAGAGTTCCATTTGTTGAAATAAACTACACTATCCACAGCTTCCTCCACGACCGTCACCGTCGATGAATCCTTTGATTGATACAGTTTGAGTTTTCTTCCTAGACAGACTTTATAAACGATAGTACAGATTAGTTGTAAGCTAAAATCATCTCCACAAGCGAGTATACTTAGGAGCTAGTCATTGAAATCAAGGGAAGTCGGAATTCTGTAACTCAGAATAGAGGAGAAAAGGGCTTTCTTGGCAATCTCACAGTCCATAAAAAGATGTATAATATTCTCAACATACTTATTGCAAACTGAACATAAAGGATCTAACCTGATGCCTTTTTTCTGCAAATTGTCCTTTGTAGGCAATATGTTCATTGCAGCTCTCCACAAGAAGTTTCTTATTCTGGTATTGACTAGAGCTTTCCAAATTTGTTGCCAAAGTTTCTAGCAAGGTGGATAGGAAGGGCCAGGAGACTTTGAAGCTTTTACCTACATAAAAAGGTGATAGGCAGATCTAACAGAAAAATTCCCATTTTTTCAAAGATCCAAATCATTTTGTTACTCAACTTACCCCTAGGAAGAGGGATGCCGACAATTTGACATGCTTCATCATGATCAAAAGCTTGAAAAATTAAGTCCCGTTTCTAGGTTCCCAATTCTTTATCAATGAGGTCCATTACCATGCAATCATTAGAAAGAATTATTCCCTGGGATCTGACTTTGAAACCAGTATTAGATGGCAGCCACCTATTCTCATAAACTATACTCTGTTGCCCATTACATATTCTCCACCTCAAGCCATTGTGAATAAGATCCTGTGAACTCAATATACTTCTCCATACAAAACATGGGGCACATCCACTACTGCTTTTATCCATTGAGGCCCTTGGGAAGTAACTTCCTTTCAATACCCTGCCAACTAAAGAATTCTCACATTCCATCAAACGCCAGTACTGCTTCCCTAGAAGGCTTTTGTTAAATTCACTAATATTGCGAAAACCCATACCTCCACTATTCTTTGACCTTGGAAGTTTTTCCCAACTTATCCAATGAACTATTATCTCCCCATTCTTGGACCCCCACCAAAACTTGGCCAACATCAATTCAATCTCACTGCAAATAGCTTCTGGCATTTTGTAGCAGCTAATCACATATGTTGGAATTTCCTGAGGCACTACTTTAATTAAAGCTTCTTTCCTAGGTCTAGACAAGAATTGTTCCTTCCAACCCTTAATTTTCTTCCACACTCTCTCCACGACAAGTGAAAAAACCTCCTTTTTCAATCTTCCAAAGTTCACTGGAAAGCCAAGATATCTAGAGTGATTATCAACAGTCTTTACCCCCATCCTTGCATGGATCATAGCTTTATCCTTTTCACGCATATTTTTACTAAAAGATACCTTCGACTTGTCGAGATTAACCAATTGACCTGATGAAAGTTGATAAGATTTCAGAGTTGTCATAATTATGCCCGCTTCCTAACATGTAGCTCAAAAGAACAAGAGGTTGTCATCCGCAAAAAAAGAGATGTGTGATCACCAGAGCCTGTCTCGCTACTTGAATACCATGAACCCTCTTTTCCAAAGCTTCCTTCTTAAGCAAACCTGAAAGAACATCAACACAAATAATAAATAAGTACAGTGAGAGTGGGTCTCCTTGACGAAGACTCCTCTCCGGAATGAAACCTTTGCTTGGCTGCATTTGATAAGGATTTTGCACCATCGAGATACACCTCTTAATCAAGTTAACCAAGTTGGCTGGAAAACCCATTGAAGAGAGAACCTCCAAAGCCTTTGACATATCTAGATTTAGGGCCATCACCCCCCCCCCCCCCTTTCCCGTCTTCTTCTTCTTGAGCCATTGAAAACACTCCATAGCCACCAAGGCATTATCTGTAATTAACCTCCCACTTACAAAAGCACTGTGGTCTTCGTCCACTATCTCCGGCAGAATTTTCTTGATGCGGTTTGTGATAAGACGAAAATGTATCGTATATTTGGCTTAATTTACATAGATTATTTCCCTATTTTATTTTAATTATGTTGCTTTATGGTGGTATTATGCTAGTATTTTTATTTTATTTCAGGTATTCAATAATTTTAGGCTTGCAAAGAAAATAATAAAAAAAGGAATCAAAGTGGAGAGAAAAAGACTAAAAGAGTAGAAGAAGTGCAAAAAGGGGGTTGAAATAGCAAGAGGTGTGTGGAAATAGCAAATGAGCAAAGCCCAGTAGCTAGAGCAAGGCCCAAAAGACACAAAATGAGAAAGTGACAGACGTCACTCCCCCATTGCCGATCGACACCCCCTCCTAAATAAAATGTGACGTTTGTCACACATGCTCAGGAAAAGAGAAGCGTTTCAATTCAGTTTCTGTGCGTCCTATTTCCCCGCCACCTATATTTACGCCTTGGACTCCATTGCAAACAAGAATCACCACAAGCTACTCCAAATTTTTCTCAACCTAGATGTTTGGCAAGTAGTATAAAAACTGAAGTAAGCTTTCAGAGAAAGGGCTAGCTCTCTCGCCATCAGAAATTTTAAGCAATTTTTTCAGTTTCGTTCAATTATTTCCCTACCGTTTTAAGCAATAGTTTTCTACACGAGAATTCGATTGCAGCTTTATTTTACTTTCCAGCTCCAGATTTTTGTTTAGTTTTAGGATTCAGTTTATTTTTCAGCAACCAATTCGTGTTCTGATCAAGGCAAAACCTACCAGTCTGTGGAGGAGTGCTTTTGGTACTACAAGATTCCGAGTTTAAATTTCATATTAATTCCAGGTTTTTATTTTTCAGTATAATTATTGTTTTTCAATTTGTTAATTATGTCTGGATTGTTGCCTATATGATGTTTCTGTTCGGGTTTATTGTTTGAAAGTATGTCTGGCTAATTTAATTATACCAGTATGTAAGGTCACGAAACCTAGGGAGTTTAGTAATACTATCGGCGTATTAATTAATAATTTTTTTCTAGTTTCAATTCTCTAATATTAAATGTCAACCGTTTTGTTACGAGAGTAAAAATGATAGAAGCTAAAATCAATAAAAATGAGAGTTTCAGGTTTTAACTGGACAGTAAGGATTGAGCATTAACCTTAAATACAGCGAGAGCGCTTTAAGGTTAATTAGTCTTCATTGTTTTCAAACATTATTATTAGACTCTAATTGATATAGCCAGAGCGCTCACTTAGGTTTAACTATAAGATCTAAATCAATAAACACGAGAGTGAGAGAGGAAGGTTTTTTAAATTAATGATTTATACCGAAAAGTGTTTTAAAAATACAATTTGCGTTGCGTCCACAGTTTACCAAATTCCCGAAATCCGACCGTTGCAAGCCGGTATATCCCTTTGATAATTTAATCTAATTTAATTTAATTTAATTTTCCCTTACTATTCCCTCCTAATCCTGACAAATCATACCTTTAGCCTTAGATTTACACCGTAACAATAGATAACGATAGGATCGATTCTTAGTCCCTTGGGATTCGATAATCTTTAAAGCTACGCGATAAGACTGTGCACTTGCAGTCAGATTCCTTAGAACACACTAAGTTAATGCAGATCATGTTTTTGGCGCCATTTCCAGGGACTAATTTAGTCGATATCATAACTCAACTATTACATAGTATAGACTAAGGCAATTTTATTTACTTCCGTTTGTGTAGGCCAAGTACTCGCTCTCGAGGTAAAGACTTAGTGCTACATATTCCTGAACCAGAGCGTTCTATAACCATAACATGTTGAATACGGAGAAATCAAACTCCTATTCTTATACCAGTTGAAGAACCAGTCATGCGTGAACAAACGCGTCCTCTCAAGTACTGTGCTATTCCTTCGCAAGCTGAGCTGCACAATAGCATTGCTGCCCCTGCCATTGAGGAAAATAATTTTGAACTAAAACCTTCCCTATTGTCATACCCCAAAATTTTCCCTCCATATTTTCATGCAAGACTCGTCCAAGCATCAAAAGCTCAAGACTCAACTGAGTACACACCCTCCTAATCAAAGGCTCCTAAAACTAGGGTTTTGAATTTCTTGGTGAAAAAGGATAAGTCAAGGTCTCCAATGGACTTCATATGACTCCATATGCTTCAAAGTATCCTCATGCCAATTTTCAAGCCCTGAGTCACAAGATTGCCCAATCAACTACTCAAATGGTCAACAGTCGATCAGTTTGACCTAAAAGTCAACTATGGTCAAATTACAGTCAAAACTCCTGATTTTTGGTCAACATCCTTATTTTGAAGTAATATTCATCATTTGATCAAGCGTTGATCATGATTCATCAAGGAAAGCTCAGAAATCAACAAAACTCACAGTTGCTAAATTAGGGTTTTGTAAGAGAAAGTCAACTAAACTTTGACTGATCATATCTCCCACATGCTTTATCAGAAATTCCCCAACCAAATCTCATTCTCAATGAAATTCAATTCTCTACAACTTTGATGTTGGGCCCAAGGTCAATAAGTGCTTCCGCCTAAGAGATATACGTCAAAACATTACAGGTCCTTCTAGAAGCTCGCAAAAGCTGGTTTTTGTCAAGGGCCATATCATCAAGATAAAATCACCAAATTCAAAAAATGTTCCAAAGTGGCTTGTATAGGACATCTTGGGCTTTCCAAAAAGACCTAGAACACTTTCCTATCTTAAAAATTGAGGGAGATATGCCTTGTCAAAGTTGGTGAATTATTGGGTGAGATATGTGATACAAATAAGGGCCAAAATGGATTTTCTTACAAATGGGACCAATCTTTTGTGATCCAAACTTGTTCCCCGAGTCACTAATAACCTCCAAACCCAATCCCACAATTATTTGATTTTTATTCTATTTTTTATTGGATTTTTTATTCATTTAAAATACAATTTCAAATAATTGAGAGAAAATATAAAAGATGTGATTTGCTTTTATTTCCAATCAATTTCAATCATCCAAATATCATCTTTTTTATTCAATTTCGTGCTAATAGAAATTGGGAAGAGAATATTGGATTTTGGCCAAGTTTAGAAGGTTTTGAAGCCATATTCAAATCAATCTCCCAATCTTTGATTCAATAAGATTTAATCAAATTTTGTTGACCTAGTTGGTTGTGCTATATAACCATGATATGTCCAAGGTACAAAGGGAGGAGTTCATAAGGAGTGCTGCTACGAAAATTCGTAAAAGAACTTCAACAAGTTCAAAGAAAATCCAAATCGGTTTTGGAATTGGAAGGGGATTCAAGGACTCTTGGAGACTCAGAAACAATCCTTGAAGGTTCAGGAAGCGTTTGCGATCATTCTCGAGGCTTGTAGCATTTGGAATCGACTCAACCAAGCATCACGGTTTGTCTTTTTTTTCATGTTCGATTACGGTAATTCATAAGTCATAAACATGTTTTGATTGTATTTTCCTGATTAGAATGATGTGAGAAAGCTTTCTGGGCAGATTGATTTAAGTTTGGATGCAGAATTATAGTGATGCCATTGTTAGGGTTTGTCACCTTCAAAAGGGGATTTTTAGGTTAGAGGCGATTTCAGGTTAAATTAACGAGTCCAATGGATTCGTGAGACCATGTTTATATAGTCTGGGTTATTTTTCTGTGCGTATCAATGATGGTTTGCAGGTTTTGAGGACAAGGGTTATGGCCACACCAAAAAATCGTGGCTAAAGGTGTCCCTGTTTTAAGAATTTTGAACGAGGAAGATGACCTTGTGGCTCGTGGTAATTGGAGCAGGCAGCGCGTGTGTTTTCAATTTTTAAATGTTCGTTTTTTTGTTTGTTTTAATTTCGTTTGTTGATACTAACAAATAAAGCAGGCAGCGCGTTTGATAGTGGAAGGGGACTTGTAACCAACGAGACCTGGGTTCGAATCCCAGTGTCTCTTATCCAGCGCCCCCTATCAGTGTTTTGTCTTTCCTTCTTCTTCTTCTTTTATTTTCAGTTTTTATTATTTATTTATGTTTTGTTTTATTTTCTTTGTTATCTAAACTAACCATTTAATTAATTAACCAATAATTATTATATAATTAGGTTATGTATTTAGGGTAATTAGAATAATCATCTAGAAATTAGGATTGACATCATGATTAATTATAATTTTGTTTTCTTAATTATTTTTTATTTTAATTAGGTAATTTAGTTAATTATTTTTAGTTAGTAATTTTTTAAATAAATTAGAATTAGCTTTTAATTTTAGGATTTAATTAGTTTAATTAATTTAGTAATAATTTTTAGGTTAAAACTAGAATAGTTTAATTTAGGATTAATTAATTAATTAGGCAATTTAGGTTTTAATTAATCAGGATTAGGCTAATTTTTTAGGTTAAATAATTAGAATTAATTTTTAATTTAAATAGGTTTAGATTTTAATTTTAGGTTTACAATTAGGTTTAGCCTTTAAACTTCACAAATCATAGCTAAACCATAGGTAAATATCAATAAAGTAAGAGTTGTCTATTAACTGTAGATAGATTTTTAACCCATAGGTTTTAACCTTTAGGTTTGTCTAGGTTTTTTAGCCATAAGATTTTTAACCCTGATTTTTCTAAACTTATAACCCTGATTTTTCTAAACTTATATTTTATCCGCGAATTTCTCTTCTCATCCCATACTCTGTGTATGTCGCATGCCTTTAATTATTATTTTCCGTCATTTCAATTTTAGAAATTATGTGTAGGTCGCAATAAGTTTTCTTGTAATAGTTTAAGGTTTCCTTTTCTGCCGTTTAATTTCTGCCCTCGTTTAATTTCTGCCCTTTTATTTTCTGCGTTCACGGGTTTTTGGCTATGTAATCCCCACCCGAAGCCTCCTAATAGTTTAGGATTTACTTTTCCGCTTTTTAATTTAGCTAAAATATAGCTGTGTGGTTAGTAATCCTAGGGAGTGACAAGATTGTTAATTAATTTAGATCACTAATTTTACAAGATAAAAATATCCGAACTGAATCACTTGATTGTGGCACACACACCTTTATGGTAACCCTTCTTATGCTGCCCGTTGCCTTTCGATTTAAAAAATAGTCAAGTCCCTCGAATACGAGGATACCTTAGCAATGTTGCCCTCAGTTCATTATCATCATCAAAGATCATAAGTCCCTTCGAGTTGCCTACGATAAATATGATCTTGTCCCTCGATGTTGCCTCAATTAGATGATTAGATGATGATCGTCCCTTTTCGAATGCTAAAGTATCCTCACTGGTTGCTGAAAATGACTATTGTATCCTCCCCTAAAGACTACCGGCCCTCTTTATGGTAGGGACAGTCTTATGGCGAACAATTATCCTCGAATATAATAAAGTATTTTGCCACTAACATTAATAATAACAATAATATAAAATGATTATTTTATAAATTATTTTATCTTAATAGTTTTGTATAATATAATCCAGACAAATATTTAATAACGTTTACTCAATTAACGACATATATAAATATCATAAAATATTAATTTAATTGAATAAATATAAAAATATATCACATAAATATTTGATCTTTTTTTTCTTTCAATTTTGTAATTGCTGCTGTTTGATTACCATTCATTTAATTATTGTATTTATATAAATATTTATTAATAAGTTATAATAAGAAATGACTTTAATTCACATATTTTATTTTTTGTAGTCACATTAATTAATTAAAACTAAATATTTTACTATATCATTTTAATTAGAAAGTAAACTATACATTAAGATGGATATTTTCTCATTTTTTTTTCATATAAATTTGACATTTTTATAAGTATAATAAAATAGTTACATGTTTCTATTCAAATAATATATTTATTTTACTCAAATTTATCATATCATATATTAAGACATTAGTTTGCAATATATTTTAATATAAAAGAAATAACAATTTGTTTTTATAAATATTTCATAACTATTTGAATGTTTTTATTTCATTTCAATTATGTAACTGCTACTGTTTAATTAGAATCATTCACTCATTTAATATATTATATAAATTTAACATTTTTTATAAATATAATAATAATAATAATAATAATATAGTTACATGTTTCAATTCAAATAATATATTTATTTAACTATATTTATCATATCATATTTTAAGACATTAGTTTGCAATATATTTTAATATAAAAAATAACAATTTGTTTTGATAAATATTTTATAACTATTTGAACTTTTTTATTTTCAATTCAATTCTGTAATTGCTATTGTTTAATTAGGATCATTTACTCATTTATTATATTATATAAAATTGATATTTTTATAAATATAATAAAATAGTTACATGTTTCTATTCAAATAATATATTTATTTAATTCAAATTTATCATATCATATATTAAGACATTAGTTTGCAATATATTTTAATATAAAAAAATGACAATTTGTTTTTATAAATATGTCATAACTATTTGAACGTTTTTTTTTCAATTCAATTTTGTAATTGCTATTGTTTAATTAGGATCATTCACTCATTAAATTTAATTAATATGTTATTATTTTTATTATTTGTTATTGTTTTATCCATATCCAAAATCATTGTGTATATAAATATGTGATAATGGTTTATCATCATTTTCTACAAAAACAAATCTTTGATGGTGATCTTCTTTTTTTTTAATAACGGTTTTTGTTTCCCTTTACATATATGTCTTACATTTAGTTTGTGTGGCATAATAGAGACTGAGTTATTCTATTACAATTATTTAAATTCTCTTTTTTATTGATATTATTTTTTCTATTTGAATCAGGAGAAGATGATAAATTTATGTTTGATCATTGCTGCTTGGGAAGTCTGCAGATTGGTCACTTATGAATGTTTTTATTTATGTAATTTTTGTTATTTTAGTTGTAATTTTTAAATAATTGTTATATATATATATATATATATATATATATATATATATATATATATATATATATATATATATATATATATATATATATATATATATATATATATATCTTTATCCCTAATATCTTTATTCACCATATTGTTATTGTTACTATTGTTCCATTTGTTACTATTCTATTGTAAATTCTTTGTTACTATTGTTCAATTTGTTCTTTCATTTACCTTTAACGTATAAATTATTAAACTAATAATACTTTTAACTTCAATCTAAGAGTTGATCGTGCATATGTTCCTTAAGGTAATATTGAGAAACTTTTTGATTTACTCGGGATTAAACACATAACATTCTCAAAGTAATAAGCCTGTAATAAGTCTTTGGAGTATTCTGATTTAGAATTTATAGCTGAATATATTTATGTTATTAGAATATCTATTATTGTTTTATTACAAAAAGTAATAAGTCTTTGGAGTATTCTGATTTAGAATTTATAGCTGAATATAGTTATGTTATTAGAATATCTATTATTGTTTTATTACAAAAAATAAAATAAAATTGTAGGTTATTGTATTTGGCTTCAATTTCATATATGGCTTAACAACTAATAATTATTTGGTTATTTAGTTTTATAATGGTTCAATTTTGAAGTTTTCTTTGTGTGATGTTCTTTCACGTGATTGTGTTAGGATCGGAACTATTAATGATATTACAATGATAGGTAAGTCATTTGAATATTTAATTTTTTATTACATAAATTTAGATGATGGTAATTATATTTTAAGTTTGTATATTTTTTTATTATTATATCAAAATAACATGTCAGTTTATATAATTTTTGTTATTATAGTTTAGATGTTTCTATAATTTATATTTGTTTTCAATTATTTATTTGGATAAATGTTGTGCATAAAATAATTTTTTTTAATAAGATCTTATTGAAACAAAGAAAACGGTACAGAAAGAGCATGGGACTATACCAAAATCTCCTCAAGAAGAAGTGAACCTAAACAATAAGGAAGACCAAGCCTATTCTTTACGAAATCTGCCCGCAAGAAGCCACAATTATTCTGATACCATTTGTCTAATATTTACCATATAATCCGCACAATTAATCTCTTCTCTAAAAATATGAGAAGCCACAAAATCCATACTATTAGTGATATTAACACAGTTGACCTATCGGTTCCGAACTTGCCAAGGCACAAAATCCATACTATTATCTTATAAATTTATAAGATAAATTTTACGATTCCTTACAAATAAATGTCTACATATTTTTGACTACATGAGTAGTTATAATATAAACATGTGTTATTTAATCTCCATATTATTAACTAAAAAGAAAAATAATAATTTATAGTTTTTCGAATTAAAAAGTTAATAATATAATTGTAAATATAACTTCAGTGACCTACAAAATAATTTTATATCTAAATAAAAAATTAAATATCAAATATATATATATATATATATATATATATATATATATATATATATATATATATATATATATATATATATATATATATATATATATATATATTTTTATATTGTGACAGGTTGAAGCTATGCATTGCGAGTTGAAGAGGAGATCATGGATGAAGGTGACGTTGTTGCGGAACTGATGAAGTCGTGCAATCGATGGTGGTGTGATGATTAACGTGATGTTGTTGTGAGTTGCTGGGAGTTTACATGTTCATGTTGCGATGCTCGATTCTCGTTCCCTTCTCTTGCGATTCCTGTAGGTTCAGAAATTGATGAAGATGATGATAAGTTTTTGCGAATTTGGTTTGAAGAGAGAAATTGTTGTCGTGTGTTGTAGTGAGCACCGATACTGTGCGTGTTGATTCACGTTGGTGTGATGCTTTATGAAGTTGATGCGTGGAGTTCAGTAATGACATATAACAGTGTTTGTGACACGAATTTGATAATGGAAATGTTCGGAGGTAAATTACTATGCAGTTATGAGTGGCTTTTTTGTAGGTTTTCAAATGGTAATGAACTTCAGAGATTGTTATGATGTGTTCTGCGATGTGTGAACAAGATGGATGAAGTTCGTGGTTTTAAATCTGATGCTAGGTGAAGAAGGATTATGAAGGATTGCAAGTTTGATGATGCTGATTGTTCAAGAGTATGGAGGTTTTGATGTTATCATGAAGGTGAGAGTTGTAGAGGGATTGGTTAGGCTGAGGTACAAGTTTCTTTTGGAGGAAGATTCTGCAAATTGATTGTAGCAGAGTTTTTTCTTTTGTTTTCTTCCCCTCTTGAATGAGAGAATTGAGACCCTTTAAATAGGAAGTAGAGAGTGAGTGTATATAAGGGATTTTGTGTGAGAAATGGAATCAAAACTTTGCTGAAAAAGTGGAGTGGATGAAGAGGAAAACGTAAAAATTGGAAGAGGGAAAGAAGTTTGTTATTTGGTTTTGTTTGTAGTGAGCAAGGAAAGTGTGATCTATTTGCAAGTGAATTTTTTTTGTGAAAGTTTGGTGGAAATCGTGACTGAGTAAACCGTGTAAACTTTCTCTTGTCCAATTCAATTTTTTTAGGCTATGTTTGAGAGTTTGGAGGGGAGGGGAGGGGAAGGCTTCCGAAAATGAATTTTTAAAAAAATATAGAAAAATATTTGACATTTTTTGAAAAAATGATTTTGTTTAGAATGATAAAAGAGTCATTATCATTACAAAATTTTTCATTTTTAAAATAGTATAACAACCTAAAAGATATTTGGATAATTTATGTAAGCCCTCCAAAATCCTCTTTCAATACAATTTTTGAGTTCCCCCATTTTAGGTTATTTTTGGTGTTATGAATAAAATCAAACCCTCCAAAACCCTCCTACCCAAAATCCTTTTATTCTTTTCACCCAATTCTTCCTATTTTTCAAAACCCTCCCCTCCCTTCCACTCCAAACTCCCAAACATTTAGAGAATTTCTTTATCCACCTCCCTATCTTCTTGGTGACCCCTGGTGAAAACCCTTAAACGCCCCTATACTTCCGAAGTGCAAAAAAATGCTGTTTTCGGAGATGCATCTCCGAAAACAGCTTTTTTATTCAAATCTTTTCTTATTTCGGAAATGCATTTCCGAAAACAGCATTTCGGAAGTGCATTTCCGAAATACTGCGTGTTTTGCAGATTAAACAAAACAACCCCTTCCCCCAAATCATTTACCCCAAACCAATTTCAAACTCAACCTCTATGAGATTTTCTGCAAACTAACTTCCAAGGATACATCAAAGGCTCCATCTACTTGTTTTACTACATTCAAAAGCATCTCAATCACCTTCAATTTGTAAGTTTCTAAAACTTTAGATCTATGATTGAAATTCATGTTAGGGTTGTTAGAAATTAGAAAAATGATATAGGGGTAGGTTGTTAGTAGTCTTTAGGGTTATTTAGAAGCATATAAACTATTTGAATAAATGATTTTGGGGTCTGCCATGAAACCTGCATAAATGGTGTTCGCAGGGGTGTTTCAGAAGTTCATTTTCGAAAACAACTCCTTCACCAATTTCGGAAATGAATTTCCGAAATGCGTCCAGAAGTGGTTTTTTTATAATTATTTCGCATTCTTATGGATTTCAATTGTTTCAAGAATATGGCAGGCAATCCAGCACATATCAGACAGGGGAGAGAGACACAGACAGCGTCGGCTAGAGGCGAGCGTACGGCGCAGCTTGCATCGACGCAGGGATGGGGTGGAGTACGAGCACCCGTACAGACAGATGAGCCTGGTTCCTCTCCTGGATCGAGGAGTTGGCTGACTCGGGAATATTCTTCCCGTCATGAGGAGGTACGGGAGGAGGTGAGATACCAGGAGGCGGAGGAGGAGGTACCGGATGTTGACCCTCCGCACGGGGAGGAGGAGGAGGAGGGCTACCCGGGAGGGCCTAGGGACACGTCCGTGCTGATTTTCTACCACGAGCACGTCGCTCGACGTGTCTGGGAGGGAGAGGTATTTTTTATAATTTATCCGACTTTATTATTTAACCGTTTTTTATTTAGCTTTTTATTCCACATTTTCTTAACGGTCTAATTAACAATGTTTTTGTTTTTGTTTTTGTTGTAACAGGAAAGGATGACTTTAAAAATGGGGAACCACGCGTAGAATATTTTTGGTATCTTTAAACCAGAGGCGCAGTGGTTTAATGATGCGGTGACTGCTTTCGGGCTAGGTGTGTTGTGCATGACCGGGTATACCACCATCAGCCATGGCATGCAGGGGGCTTTTGTGGAGCGGTGGCATAGGGAGATGTCTTCTTTCCACTTACTGTTGGGGAGATGACGATCACCTTGCACGATGTGCACTGTCTTCTCAACTTACCGATTAGGGGGATGCTGCTGGACCATTCCCGAATCCAGAGGGTCGATGCGATTGAGTGGATGGAGATCTATCTGGGTATGGACCCAGATATGGCTGATTTTGAGTGCCATACGAAAAATGGGCCTCATATCCGATTCTCCAGATTGAGCGATTATTATGAGCACCACTTGGTGGCGGCGGCCGAATCCGAGGAGGCGGGTAACGACCTATTTATGGAGTATCATCGTGCCTGCGCTCTCCGGTGCTGGTTCATGTTTTTGGTAGGCACTCCACTCTTTGTGGACAAGAGTGCAAGATACGTCGACGTGACCTACTTCCGCTACTTGATGGACTTGACTACCATTCACCAGTGGAACTAGGGGTCAGCTATTCTGGTATACCTATACCAGAAGCTGAATGAAGCCTCTAACTAGAGGACCAGGCAGTTGACTGGATCTGCCACACTCCTAACGGTACGTTTCATTTTAATGGTTTCACATTTATTTATGGTTCGTATTTATTTTTAATACATTATCGTGTTTGTGTTTCAGGGCTGGATCATCTCCTACTTCCCCCGCATCCACGGCTTCGCCATTGATCCTGCGTACCAGGACGCCATGCCCAGGGCCGCCCGATACGTTCTCCAAAGGGGGAACAATGTAGTGGGACCATATCGTGGGTACCTCGATGGCACAGCTCACGATGACATTCGTTGGAGGCCATTCAGTGACTACACTACTGTTGTCCCCTTGGACCGCATCGCGTTATATTCTGACTGGTTAGCATGCGGGAACAACACCATGGTGAGGTATCTCCCTGAGCACTGCATGCGGCAGTTTGGACATGTGCAGATGATACCGAGGTCACCGTTTGAGGCTGCTCACGACACAGTTACCCGAGTGGAGCTCATTGCCATATTTGCGGACTGGGAGCGTCATGTGGTCCCGGATGAGTATCGTCGCATGCAGGCCACCCAGGACTGGCATTGTGTAGAGGGGTACGTCACATGGTTCTATCGGGTGTCACATCCTCTGATGACACCCGACGCTCTTGGAGCTCCTAGGCCAGCATACGAGGAGATCCTGGAGAACCAGCAGGTCGAGGATGACCATGTCATTGATCTCTTGCCGATCTGCCAACGGATAGAGATGCTTGGGAGGGACGCGTTGGAGTGAGGTATCATTGATCAGGACGGTCCAGAGGCAGTCGCCGTGGTGGAGAGGATGGTTGGTGATGCGGGCCATGCGGCGGCATATAGGAGGCAGATGAGGTCCTAGGGAGAGAGGGTTAGGCATACACAGTAGGGGTTCCGGATTATTTTTCTTGTATTCGGCTTGTATTTCGCACACTATTACTCAGCTTTTATATATTATTCGGATTGTATTTATTATATTAGTATTTTATGTTGATATGTCGTTTATTTTATTTTGCGTTTTCGTTTAATTAAATATATGGGATTGTTAAGAAAAACATAAAAAAAAAACAATTTCTGCATAATTCGGAAGTGCATTTCCGAAAACCCCCAAAAAATGTGAAAAGGGTGTTTTCGGAAGTACATTTCCGAAGTCTGGAAAAATCTTTAAAAAAATACTTCGGAGATACATCTCTGAAGCAGGGGCAACTTGGGAAATTCGCTGGGGGTCGCCCCCATAGGGGGGTCAATAAAGAAATTCTCTTTTTTTATTCCACATATAAGATGGCTTGCAAAATATGGTTCAAAAATGACATGGGCTTTAGCAATTAATTTGGCCTTTTACCTTGACTGCCCCTCACCTAAACAATAAAAAAACAAAGAGAGAAAAAACAAATAAAAGAAAACTTGATTCATTAACTTTAATTTAAAATTCAACTTAAATTTGAATTGAATTTAAAATTATAAATCAAAAGGTTAGTGACAACAAATATATAAAATGAACGTAATTTTTTTTAATTTTTTAATAGTATGAAAAATAATGACTTAATGGAAAACATGCGGAAAAAACCTGATATTGCTGATCTTTTGAACCAAAAGTGCTTCATGGACACATGTATATTATGTTGATGAAATGTGAAAAATAAGCCAGATAACAGCGAGGTAGGAGGGAAATTTTGGGGTGCAACAAGCTGATGATGAGGGAATTTGAAATGTCGGATCTAGGAAACTTGTCGTATTTCCTAGGCATGAAACTTTAAGTTACCAAGAAAGGTATGGTGTTGTATCAAAGCAAGTATGTCAAAGAGACACTCAATAGATTTGGGATGGATGATTTGAATCCTGCATCATCGCTTGTCGAGCCAAATTTGAAATTGGAGAAGCATGGAAAGGAGGACAATGTTGAAGTAACTTTGTTCAAACAAATTGTCGGATCTCTGAGATATGTGTGCAATAGTCGACGTGATATAGGTTTCTCAGACGGATCCGTGAGTAGATACATGAGTAAACCAATGGTGTCACACATGAAGGCTACAAGAAAAATCCTGAGATATTTAAAAGAATCAGTAAATAATGGAATTTTGTTTCCACGAGATTTTGAGACCAAAGAAGCTACGGTTACTTGTTATTCAGATGTTGATTGGTATAGAGATAAGGAATATCGGAGAAGCACAACTGGTCACGAGAAAGCAATTTGTGGTGGCATTATTATTATGTGAGGCTGAATATATAGCAGAATCCTATAAGGTCGAAGTGGAGAAACCTTTGATGATGCAGATCGACAACAACTCAGTCATTAATCTTACAAAGAATCCATTTATGCATGGAAGGAGTAAGCATATTAAGGATGTGTTTCATTTCCTGAGGGAGAAGGTAAATTAGGGTGAACTTGAAGTGAGACATTGCTCAAGTGAAGCATAGTTGCACGACATTTTCACCAAAGGATTAAAGATCGAAAGATTTCTGAATTTGAGAAAGAAATTAGGAATAGTTCAGATTGACTATGATTAGCGTATATTCGATAACTTGGGTTATATGAGGTATGTTAAGATATAATATATAATCCAAGTTGAGTAATCCAAGACAAAGCCCAATTAGGGTTTGTTAGCCTACTTAAGGTACAAGTGAATAGTGTATAAATAGACATGGTTGGTAATCCAGTCTGTATATCAATCCTTATTTCTTTATTCTCTCTTTCTCTCCTCACTAAAAGTACCTCACGCACTAACATTTCAATGGTATACTATGATTGATAAAATAATTCCAAAAAGAAAGAAACAAAAGCTAACGTAATAAATATCATGTCTCATGTCCTTGGTTTTCAATGAAACAAAGTGGAAAAATCAAGAAGTTGCAATGAAAAAGAGAATCGATATGACGAAGTGCATGGAATCAAAACAAACATTGAATATGTGATTTCACCAAAGAACTGAAGATAGACAGATTCCTAACTTTGAAAAATAAATTAAGAATTTTTTAGATCGACTACGATTATTTTGTTCGACGACTTGGATTATATGGGGTATATTGTGATATAATCGAAGTTGTAGCCCAAAACCAAGTTAGTTAGGGTTAGGATTTGTTATGTTAGCTACTTATTATACAAGTAACATATATATAGTTATAGTTATGAAACTATATAAAATAATATAGAGATCAAAGAAAGGAAGAGAAGAGAGAAAGTAATGTTGTATTATCTTCTCCAAAAGTACCATTTACATTGCAATGTGGGTCTTATTATAGGACCCAAAGGAGATGGAAAATCACATCTATTAATAGTGAATAGGAAGATAAAAAAGGAGAAGATGGATGGACATAAACTTTTATCTTTATTCATAACACTAACCCTTGGATGTCCATTGGGGATATGCCTCGTTAAAACCTTACTAGAAAAAACCCAGTGGGAAAAAATCTATTGAAGGAAAAAGAGTACAATATCCTTTCGTTTCTCCCCCTCATTTGAACGGTCATTTCTTCGATGAAGACCAAGTTTTTGTACTAGTTGATAAAAAAAATTTACTTGAGAGTGACTTTGTGAAAAGGTTTGCAAGGTTATTACATGAACAAACTTGTTGGATGCTTATATCACCAATCTTTTGAAGGTCATGAGTAAAAAGAACTTTGGAGAAATGTGTTTTGTCTAATCTCATTTAATATAAACATCTTTCAATTGAGCGATGCATGCTATATTATCTTCATATATGGTCGTTGTATTTAATTTTTCAAAAGTTAAACCACAAGTACTTTGTATGTGCTGAATTAAGGATCTCAACCAAATGCATTCTTGACTTACCTCATGTAATGCTGAAAGTTCTGCATGATTAGATGATGTTGCTGCTATGGTTTATTTCACCGATCTCCATGAAATAGATGTACCCCACATATAAATAAATAAAATGTTTGTGATCTACCATTATGAGGATCTGACAAGTAACCTGCATCTGCATAGCCCGTTAATTCGGATCTGGATATTTTTGTATTAAAAAACTCCATGTCTATTATACCTCTAAGATAATGAAGTATATGTTTGACTTGGTTCCAATGTATTCGTGTAGGTGAAGAATTGTATCTTGCTAATGGATTTACAACAAATGATATATCAGCACGTGTATAATTAACAAGGTACATTAGTGCTCCAATTGCATTGAGATATGAGACTTTAGGACCAAGCAATTCTTCATCCTTTTCTAGAGGTATGAAAGGATCTTTCTCCGTATCTAATGATCTAACAACCATTGTGTCATATCCCAAAATTTGCCCTATTGCTATTACATTTTATTAACTGGGACGTAGTACAAATTCTACAAGGGGTGTAAATCAAACTAGTGGGCTTGACATCTTTATTGGCAAGCCCATTTCAAAAGAGTAACCATTCTCTAAATTGTCCAATTAAAAAAGATAGGAGTATACATTAAGTAAAAGTGTGTATTTAATTGGGCTTATTATTCATAAGAATATGAGGCCTAATTTTAGGATTCAAAATTATTTTAAACTTGGGTTTTATAAACTTCCTCGGTTTATCTACAATATTTTGGATTTTGTAATTATTTGTTTCTATCAAAATTATAATAGTTTACTCTTAAACTATTTATATTTTAAATCTAAAATATTTGCCTATGTTTCATACGCTTTCAATTGGCTTTTTATTACAAATAAATAACATAGCACAATTGGTAAGGAAACAAGACTTGCAAATAAGAAGTTGTGGGTTCAAATCCCATGAGTGACATTTTCAAACTTTTTGACAAACCCTTTCGAACGCCATGGTCATTGTTGTCTCGGACAATGACCCATCAAAACCTTTAAGGTTTTGCCCTTTTGGCGAAAGGCATATTATTTTTAATTTATCAGTGAACAATGGTCATTGTTGTCTCGGACAATGACCCATCAAAACCTTTAAGGTTTTGCCCTTTTGGATAGGCATATTATTTTTAATTTATCAGTGAACAATTGTCAACACTTTTTTTTAAAAACCTAAAATAAAGGCTAAATGGGTCCCCTTGAGTACAAGGGAGACAAATGGTGCCTAACACCTTCCCTTTGCATAATTAACCTACTTACCCAAAAACTCAATTTTTCTTTAATTTTAAAGTTTTACCCTTTTTTCCTTTAAATAAAGGGTGGCGGCTCTGTTTTTTATTAAAAATTTTAAGCCGGTTGCCATAGCTGGCGACTCTGCTGGGGACATTTAAAAAATTAGGTTTACCCTGATTTAGTCTTTAGGTTTCAGATTTTGGGTTTTATTTTGATTATTGTATATCTAATTTATTGCTTTTAAATTATTGTTATTGTAACATCCCTATTTGTCTTAGCATAATTTTATATACAAGAAGTTGCTAAGAAGAATTAATGGATTAGTTGGAATCAAAAGGAATTGATGAGAATCTAACTAAATGGCAAACTAGTAAATATTGCATGGTTTGAGGGTAGGATGGACATTCCATTTGACATTTACTTAAGTGGAGTTCTTCTACTCTACTTCACCAAAATTCAGATTTTGAAGAGGACTTTGGGAGGTAGAGAGAAAGAGCATGTGAATTGGAAGAGGAGAAGGAAGAATTGGGAGATCAAGCTTTATCATCATCATGCATGTGCTCGGATTTGGCAATTTCGAAAGAAGAATCATGATCAAGCATGAAGAACACCATCATCTCCATCCCTCAATCAACAAAATTAGAGTCTTCATCTCAACTCAAGGTGAGTTCCATAGTTAGAACTTGGGGTAGGAATTGGGGTTTTGTGAATTGCATGTTTGGGAACAAGGATTAGAATGAGCAAATTGTTGATGCATGTTGGTATTGATAGTTGTGTTGATACATGTATATGCTGCTATAGAATGTTGTTACATGTTAGGGTTCGAATTTGGATTGTTGGGGAACCTATGGATGAGTTAGAACACTATTGGAACTGGTTTTATGCAAGAAAAACGTGATTTTTGCTTCTGGTTCAGTAAGCAATCGATTGCAGGGGTCAAGCAATCGATTGCACTGTGAAAAATTGACTTTCTGCGCTTCTGGTTCAGCGAGCAATCGATTGCACACCAGTGCAAATCGATTGCACCTGACAGAAAATCATCCCTTTACTGTTTCGACCATAACTGGAGTTTCGTAACTCAGAATTGGGCGCCGTCGGAGGCATTGGAAAGCTAATGGAAAGTGCTACGAGATGTATAAGCTTCCACATCCTTAGCATACTATTAAGTACTAATTAAATCCATGTGAATATTCTTGTACCTTGGTTACTAAAAGATAATACTCGAATAATTGATTCGTTAACCGTCCTAACGGCCGTAGTGCCCAAGTGTTCCTTTAAGAGGGTAGTAGGCATCATAGAATGAGCGGTGATGAAAATCAAAGCTATCCATGTTCACTAAATATGTTTAGGTATTATAGCTTGTGAAGCTAAGCATGTGAACTAAGAGGCGGGGAGGCCTTACAACTTGGTGAAACTTGTGTACGTCGATAAACAAAATATGGATATGGTAAACTGAGCCTTAGGATACCTAAACTAAGATATATGAACATATTATAGCCTGATATTCCTTCTTTCCTATCAAGCGACTTCTTCTGAAATTCTACAATCTAATGGTGTAGTAAGTATGTGACGAGGGGTTAGAGGACATACAAAAGGACAGTAACTGCGAGTAGGCACGTTACATATATGTTGGCTACTTCTTGTGAAGAAATTCCAAGGATGCCCCTGTGCCACATATATTGCAGGCATTCTCGGGCTTTGGTCTCGGGAATGGGTCGACTCCTTAGTTCAGGAGTTATTCTTCGGGGATGAACTCTCGGGGATGTGTACCTCACCTTCTCCTTTTGTTGTTTCCTTATGGGTAAATTTCTATGTGAGATTTGGACCCAGGAAATTGGACGAGTTGAATCGTTGTAGCGATTCAATGTCGGTTCCATGGTTCTCTATAGTCATGTGAGTTACTTACCATGTAGATTGAAAAGGTATGATTTGGGGTCTTGTTTCGAGAGCAGATAGGCAGGTAAACCCGGAAGACCAGACCTTGAGGGTAGCTCCCGATAGAAGGTTGGCAGGTAAACCCGAAAGACTTATTCTGGAGGAAACATATGCCTAATATCCGAACATGTGATATGTTCTCAGAATATCTAATCGGATGGTCAGTGGACATTCAATCGTGGTGCTACGAGTTGACATGCTTTCCTGTACTAGATAGTGAGGAAACCTTAGGATCTGGCATGGATCTGTAGTTGATGTATGTACCCTGTAGAGCCGAGGGAACCCATAAGATAGGGGAACTCACTGAGATTTAGTAATCTCACCCCATTCATCTTATTATTTTTCAGGTACCGTGCAAGATCGAGTTTTGCTAGATGCTTGGATCAAGAGCTTTTGACCGGATGTCGTGAAGACTGTGCCTGATCTTTTCTTCCGCTGTGTATTATTATAATTGTGTAGACATATCAATTGTATCCATCTTCGAGATGATTTTGAAATGTATACATCTTATTTTATTATTCCTGACTTTTGTATGTACTCAGTACCAGTTATTAGTATTCTGCTAATATGATTCTAGACACATATTGGTAGGGTATTACAGTTATTGTCCATATTAATATTAGAGCTTAAAGGTAGTGCACTGTCAGTGTAAAGTTTTTTACACAGTCAGTGTATCGCAACGCTTGAAACTAAATACTTTATATTTAATTTAAAGAAAAAGTCAAATTTTTATAAAATTTAACGGTTTAGATTTCACTGACAGTGTAAAATTGCTTTACACTGTCGGTGCATTTCGATTAAATCCTTAATATTATTATTATTATTATTATTATTATTATTATTATTATTATTATTATTATTATTATTATTATTATTATGTTGTTTAATATTTAATTCATTGCTTTTAATATCGCTGTTATATTATCTCTCTTTATCAATTTTAATTACTTAAGATATTATTTAGTTTTAAACTACCATAACTTAAATATTTTACGGTTTGCGACCAAAAAAAAAATTCTCACTCGCTAATTCACGAATATACCATAAAACTTTCCTCATTGTTTTACAAAAATTTCTAACCATTTGCATCACTTTACTAATACGTCAATAACAACATGTAAATCGATGGATCTCTAAATCATAAAGCCTCCAAACTATTATTTGCTTTACTATTATTATTCAATTTTTATTTCATGTTTTTGTTTACTCTAACATGAGTTTTTTTTTTTTCATATCAGTCATCAGACATAACAAATTCATAACAGTAACCATCCAAATATCATCACCAACACTGTAAACATATCATCACTTTTTTTTATTTAAAAAAAAAAACAGAAAACCAAATTCTAACACCAAAGTCAAGCTATGTTTCAACCTTCATAAATTTCCTCACATGTGAATACCCATTATCATCTTCATAAGTTCTGCATCACATTAACTTGTTTCAAAAATCATATATCTACTATTATCTACTATATAACATATATTAAAAGATTGATCAAACTCCCTAAATTGCCCTTTCCTCCAAATATATTTACACTATAACATGGACATTTTAGTAACTAACAAAATAACTCTTCACCTTTTTAACTTTTGCACCAAGTGTTCTACTCTCATTGGTCCACTAACTTTCTACAACATAATACACTACATCATTTTCTCTCTCCTTATAAAGTACAATTTCAATTGAAAATATAATATAGTTGCATATTTATGATTATTATTCATTTATAATTGAATCATTCATTTTAAATTTACATATTTTTAAATATATTTTATACAATATTAAATAAATTTACATGATATTAGGCTATAGTTTATGGGTCACTATCAACATAATACATATTTTATTTATTTTTTCAAATGTTAAAATTCTTTTTTTTTTTTCCGTCTCATGGATTAATTTTTTTCTTTGCTTAATTATTTAATAATTAAGTAATTTATTTTAAATTTATTTGTATAATGTATTTTTTTAATTTTAAAAACATAATACACTACCTCATTCTCTTTCTCTTTATAAAGTACAATTTCAATTGAAAATATAATATAGTTGCATATTTATGATTATTATTCATTTATAATTGAATCATTCATTTTAAATTTACATATTTTTAAATATATTTTATACAATATTAAATAAATTTACATGATATTAGGCTATAGTTTATGGGTCACTATCAACATAATACATATTTTATTTATTTTTTCAAATGTTAAAATTCTTTTTTTTTTTTTCCGTCTCATTGATTAATTTTTTTCTTTGCTTAATTATTTAATAATTAAGTAATTTATTTTAAATTTATTTGTATAATGTATTTTTTTAATTTTAAAAACATAATACACTACCTCATTCTCTTTCTCTTTATAAAGTACAATTTCAATTGAAAATATAATATAGTTGCATATTTATGATTATTATTAATTTATAATTGAATCATTCATTTTAAATTTACATGTTTGTAAATATATATGATACAATATTAAATAAATTTACATGATATTATGCTGTAGTTTACGGGTCACTATCAACATAATACATATTTTATTTATTTTTTCATATGTTAAAATTCTTTTTATTCTCTTTCCGTCTCATGGATCAATTTTTCTTTGTATAATTATTTAATAATTAAATAATTCATTTTAGATTTATTTGTATAATTTATTTTTTTAATTTAATTAGCATGATGAAAAGTGTATTAAGTGTATTTATCTCACGGGTCAGTAACAAGACAATATTTATTTTAGTTAATCAATCATTATTTTAATTCAAGAGACAAAATCTTTATTTTTAAATATTAATTTTTTCTCCATCTCACACTACAAGAAAAAAAGTTTTAGGACATAATTTTTTAAAAATCTGAAATATTTTACGACGGTTGTAGACCCAACTGTCCTTAAAAGAAATTTGCGACAGTTCAACAACGGTCGCCCCCAAATATATTCATGATTATTATTTGAAGATTCTAAATTACTACATTTTTTAGTTATTTACACAATATCATAATTAAATTACCCATCCTCAAAATATATGTTGTTGAAATTGCAAAGCATTGTGAAATTGACTATGAAAATCTTATTTATAAATTTTTTTTAATGGTTAATTTTTATTTTATATATACAATTTTGTCAAACTTTTTATTTCATATTTTTTTCATATCATTCAAAAAATACTACACCATAAATAATGCACCCGTGCGACAGCACGGGTCTCTGACTAGTATAAATATATAATCCTTCCATTAATTCACAAATATAAATTTACGTTAACAGTAAAAGCCACGTGTCAATATATTAGTGTTTATTTGCTTGGTTTGAATAGGTCAATGAATCCTTTCTTTTTCTTTCAAAAATAAATAATTGTGGGATAGATAAATTTCTCATATATTTGTTTTGTTATATTACATTTTTAGGTTATACTACTTATTTTCGTAGAAAATAAGAAGCACGACAAATTAATTAGTAATTGATTAGAATAGTTGTTTTTTATTAAACATAAAACTAACTAACGTAGACAATTAAGGACAATTTAGATCTTCAATCTAATTTCATCATGGATATTGCTAATTGTAATAATTGATTTAGTTTTTTTATTAAATTTTATTTTGATCACTTAATTTAATTTTCTACATAATTCACATGTAAATAAATCATAACTATCACCCCTACATGTATTAAAATACCTTTTTCAAATCAAATAAATTCCAACATTTTGCAAATCATACGATGAGTGAGTTTCAAATTCGCTGCATCTTCGAATTGGTCGGTTTTCGATGTCGCACCAATTAATTATTCAAAAACAATTAAAATTCATGCGGATTGGTTTATGCCTAGAGCGATAATCAAACGCTACCGCTAAAAATGTGGTAACTAAACTAAGTCGAATTTCTTCGCCTCGAGCGAATTAATTCTAATTCAGATAACTCTTTTTGATCGCCCCCCCCCGAACTACGAGACTCTGATTTCTCTCATCTTTTGATGGAGATACGTAGGCACACGGTTGCGAAACCAAGGCGAGTCACCTAATAAACAAACCTGAGCCAAATTTTTTCGCCTCGAGCGAATTAATTCTGATAAAGATCAAGATTCTTTATCAAGACTCAATCAACTCATCTACCTTTTAGTCTTAGGATTTTCAATTTTGTTTTATGTTTCTATTTTTTTCTGTGGATATTTATACATTTATTTCGTTATTTCTGTTCTATATATATAATTATCATTTTATTATACTTGTTGATGGGATGATATATGTATATGTTATAAATCTTAAGTGTGGGAATTATCATTAAGACCAGAGGAGACTTGCATCGCCTACGAGTCTTAGTGATAATTCTACTCAGAGTGGGTTAAATACCCGGAAATGTCCGAGACGAGGCTTGACTTTGTCGAGAACAGGACTTGGTATTTAGCTGATCTCTCTGGGAACCTACCCCTAAAACTCGAACCTCATGAGTAAAAGATCCTTCTAAAATTCAAAGAGACAAAAAGTCTCGGAGGCTACGAGGGACTCCATGAGACGTTTTTAGAACCACCTATGGGAAAGGTAGACTACCTTACGCCGTCATATTGAACCTACGAACCTAGGACTATATGATTTATGTTTTTTTATTACCATAACTGCGTATCAATGCTTTACTAACCCTGTCCCTAGCCTGTAGGGTTTTCTTTTCAGAAGAGCGTGTCCTTCCTACAAAGGACACTTTCATTAACGCACGTCGATTGGCCATGAGATTTAGTGATTGTCTTGAACGGTCACCATGTGCCCGCTCCCACGCACTCCCTACTCTGTAGGGATTTTCTTTTTATGTCTTTGTATTTTTATAACGACGTCCATGAAGGAAATCTTCGTTAATGCACGTCAATTGGCCTCTAGATGACCATGAGATCTGGTGACTGTCTTGAACGGTCACCATGCGCCTGCTCCCGCGCATCCCCTAGCTTGTAGGGTTTTGGATTTCGGTTTATACATCTTTCATCCATAGCCTGTAGGGATTCCACTTCGTCCGACATTGTCCTTAGATAGGTTGTGTTCTTCATAAGGAACCTTCCCACGAAGGACATCTTCATTAATGCACGTCGATTGGCCTCTCGATGGCCATGAGATCTAGTGATTGTCTTGAACGGTCACCATGTGCTTGCTCCCGCGCGTCACCTGACTTGTAGGACTTAGATTTACGCTTATACATCTTCCATCCCTAGCTTGTAGGGATTCCAATTCGTTCGTCATTATCCTCAAAAGGTTGTGTTCTTCGTAAGGAACCTTCCCATGAAGGACATCTTCGTTAATGCACGTCAAACAACCTCTAGATGGCCATGAGATTTGGTAACTGTCTTGAACGTTCACCATGTGCTATATCCCACGTACTCCCTAGTCTATAGGGATTTCTATTGGTATGTCATAACATTTATCTTGTAAGGATTTCATTGGGTTTAATGTCGTCTCTAAACATGTATAGGCTATCCTTAGGGTTATATCTAACATACGTCTGCATTGCATTGCACGTAAGGAGGTCTAACATACACTGAAAAAAAGGAGTCTTCTGCATACCCATGCATCCGCATTTTCATTTTCATACATTCATACATTTGCACTTACATTTCTACCTGCACCCTTATCCATCCTTACTATGCTAGCTTATTTCCTGAGACTCGCGAAGAAACTCGAAAAAGGTCCTGAACTATGGAGAGAGGAGAATTAACTATTGGAGATTCAAATGAGCTTGGTTTTACTAGAAGAAAAGGACGGCCTTCACTGTATAAGTTACATGCCTGCCTACGCCTACGACTCGGATGTTGGGATTTACAAAGGATCTTATGAACAAACAAGAAAAGGCAAAAGAGGTTCAGTATAAGGAAACTCATGAAGTTTCGGGTGACGAAAACCCGCCGCTAAGATTTATGTCATGATTTGGTCCTTCGAAGGATATGTCATACTCACACTCCGCTAAGAGGACTATCCAACGCCACGAGGAAGGCTTACACGCCTTAGATATCATTTACGCATATCCATACGAAAGACGACTGCTTATGTTTTCGCCTCAGATTCTGTACGCTAAGATCAATTGCCCATCGAACAAAATTGGTATGCCCAAGGAGAGTTAAAGGTCACCCTTTACTTCTACAAGTCATAGAACTAAGAAGTAAAACAAAGTCATTGGATTAACAAAGGAGATTTTCCCTAGGATTAATAGGTGTTTATCATGTCAAAATTGCAACCCCTACGATCACTAAGTGTTATTATGTATAAGCGGTGTACCTTCCAACTTACAATTCTAATAAAATAATCATGCATGTTTTGGAATTGATTCATTCCCTTCGCTCTTTAACTCTTCGATTCTATTTCAACTTGCCACTTTCAATTATTAACAAACTTAAAGGAGAATAACAAAATACAAATAACTAAATTTTGCTAAACATATGCTTTCAATGTAAGATCGAGCTGATGAGGTAAGGCATTGTTTCAATCCCTAAACAGTGGAGAAATAAAGAGATAATCCGTAGTCAACCCCCTCGATCCAGGAGTTGGAGTTTGTTTCTATTTTTCAAATAAACCTTAACTTCAATCAGGGGCAGGGTAGATTTCGATTAATTCAATGGTGTATTTTATGGTCAAGAGAATCAGTCAAGCAAAACAAAGGTTCAAGCATATCTTCTTCCTCGCGTTCATCAAAGATTGAGGAAGCAATGGAGATAACATTCACAACATCTTCTTCCTCAATACATCATTCGAGATCGAGGAAGCATCAAAGTTTACAAACTAAAGTCAACATGGCAATCACATTATTCAAAATCCAAAAAGTAAATTTTCAAAAAAAAAAACAGAATTTCAAAAAAAAAAGGGCCCGCTAAGTCAGATGGAAAACTCCATAAAGAAAACAAAAATTGACTTAGGCAAAAATCAGGGCATCCCGATGGACAAAATTCTAAAGAATTGGCCCATGCAAAAATAAGGGATAAAAACAAAACAAAGGATAATCTTGTGACTGCTAAATCATCGAAGCTTCCCATCAATGCTTGGATCTCTACAACATTTTTCATTGGTGCTTGGATCTTCACTAATGCTTCCGCTCATCATCGGAACTGAAACAATTCTCTTGCAAACGAAACACATTCATTGGATTAAACAAATTTTAGGATTGGAGAATATCAAGGAGAAATGGGTGGGTTAAATAAATTTTGAGCCTTATATCCTGTGTTTCTTAAACTGCGAACCACAACCACGTTACAACCTTCAAAAGTCCTAATTGAAGCTCAGTCAACTACGAAAGCATACTTGGCATTAATTTGGTTAAACTGATTCCTATTGTTTGTTAATGGCTAACCACTTCACTTCCTCAAACATTCATTCCTAATCATCCATTTCCAATTCATAACAAACTTCAATTTCAAAACTTGCATGTACTTTACGTTTGAATTACTTCTCAAAGGGTGCAACTTTTTCTACAAATACACACTTAGCATCAAGGAGATCTCGAAATTGGTTTAATTAAAGGCGAACATTTCTAATAAAGACTCTTGAATGGGAGAACCACGTCTAGGGGGTTCTCCTAACCAGGGGCAAAATCCAAATAATCACAGGGGTATACAAAGATCCTATTAACTAGTGGCATTCACCCTAAGATCCAATCGACTTGGGTCGCGTCTCGAAGCAATAACACTCAGGGGCATATCTTTTACAAATCCAAATATTGGGGAAGTTCATATCTTAATGGTGGACCCGAGTTCCACTGTGAAGCAACTTCGAGTGAAAAATTAAAATACTCTGAGAAATCCGTATCAAATTGATACCACACCATGGATAGCCCTCCATATCCTGGAGATTAAGGGTAATACTTTCAACTATAAAAAATGGGGCAGCGCATATCAAGTTCACGACATGGCGAAATTAGAACCCCCTCTAAGGATACTTCCTTCATGTCTTGGATATCGAGGGGCATATTTTTCAAAAGCTAATGTTGGGGAAAAACACTGCGAGGCCCAATCAAAAGGAGTGGATCCCAAGAGTCGTCCAATCAAGGGGCGTAGTATTACAAAACCAAGAATAGGGCTAGCCATCTCAAAATGTGTACTCGATAAAACTGCGTCCAAGCTCATATTAAGGCGAACCTCTGCAAAATACCTAACAAACTGAAGCAAGACATACGATGAAAGGAAAGGATATTCTCATACTTTTACAGTCTTCGATAAATCTCTCTCCCACTACTACGATCTCAAGTTAAAAAACATGTATCGGGAAATCAGGCTAGCATCACACCCTCACAAACAACCTTATGACATTAAGCAAACTATCTACGCTTTGGTTATCCACGACCCGTCATTGGGGCATTATTAAACATACTAAGTCACGCATCACACATTGGTTAAAATATCCCATACATCAAAACGTCTAGACAATTCAAAAAAAACAAAGGGTACCAGGGGATTGGTTCAGGACCTAATGGTCTAGAAGGAGACTGAAACCTAAAGTTCCACTCGAAAACATTCTACGCATAAGCATTACTAGTCGGCATGAGCATAATCGTTGCATGGTTTAAACAAATTCATTGTGTTATAAGGAGATAAAATCTGGGGATCACCATATATACATACGCATCAGCATACATACATACGCATTAGCATTAGCATATACATACAAACTAGCACGCACATATAGGCATTTATCAATCAACATATACATAAGCATAATCATCATGCATTCAAACCTGGTTTAAGAACCGACATGTCACATCATTAGATCTTAGCTCATAACCATGCGCGCGAGCATCATCTTCATACATCAACAAGATACCATAAACAAAATCCTTACACATATAACATTTACATTACACATACAGACGGTTCATACATCTACATTGTACAAACGTTAGGGTCACATGCATGTAAAGCCGTTATATGTACGTGCACAATATTTATACAAGCATTGTACATACTATGTTTTACACGCTACGCTTTACACACTACATTTTACACGCTACGCTTTACACACTATATTTTACACACCACGCTCTACACGCTACGCTTCATGCACGTTACGCTTCATACACGCTACGCTATGCACGCTACACTCCGTGCATCCACAATGTACAACACCAAGTTACTAGTCCTTATACTTTTGACTTCTGCGTATGTGTCAAGAAATTTATGAAGATGATTTTGCTAGTACTATAGCAAGTGAATCTTTTTATGTAGATAAGCTTGCTAGCACTATAGCAGGTGAATCTTTTTTATGCAGATAAGCTTGCTGGAATTATAGCAGGTGAATCTTTTTACGCAGATGATCTTGCTAGCACGATAGCAGGTGGATCTTTTTACGCATATAATCTTGCTAGCACTATAGCAGGTGAATCTTTTTATGCAGATAAGCTTGCTAGCACTATAGCGGGTGAATATTTTTTATGCATATAAGCTTGCTAGAACTATAGAAGGTGAATCCTTTTTATTCAGGTAAGCTTACTAGAACTATAGCACGTGAATCCTTTGATACACAAGTAGCTTTCTAGAACTATAGCAGGTGAATCCTTTAATATGCATGTAGCTTTCTAGAACTATAGCTGGTGAATCCTTTAATACGTAGATAGCTTGTTAGAACCATAGCAGGTGAATCCTTTAATATGCAAGAAAGCTTGCTAGAACCATAGCAGGTGAATCCTTTACGCATGTAGCTTGCTAGAACCATAGCATGTGAATTCTTTACGCAAGTAGCTTGCTAGAACTATAGAAGGTGAATCCTTTACGCATGTAGCTTACTAGAACTATAACAGGTGAACTCTTTATGCAGGTAGCTTGCTTGAACTATAGTAGGTGAATCCTTTATGCAGGTAGCTTGCTAGAACTACAGCAGGTGAGTCCTTTATGCAGGTAGCTTGCTAGAACTATAGCAGGTGAGTCCTTTATGCAGGTAGCTTTCTAGAACTATAGTAGGTGAATCCTTTATGCAGATAGCTTGCTAGAACCATAGCAGGTGAATCCTTTACGCAGGTATCTTGCTAGAACTATAGCATGTGAATCCTTTATGCAGGTAGCTTGCTAGAACTCTAACAGGTGATTCTTTTAATACGCGGGTAAGCTCGCTAGAACTATAGCATGTGAATCCTTTAATACGCAGGTAAGCTCGCTAAAACTATAGCAGGTGAATCCTTAATGCAAGAATTTACGAATCTTCGCTATGTAAGTCTCAAGCTTTAGCAAGATAATTCTTTACATCTCTCCAATACACGCACAAGGTAAATTTTGGGGTATTCCATTATTTATTCACTCTTCGATCCGAAAAGCGTGAGACCGGCGTATTCTCACACCCTGTGATCCAAGAATAATTAAATAGGGGCAGCTGTCATACCCCAAAATTTGCCATATTGCTATTACATTTTATTAACATGGACTTAGTACAAATTATACAAGGGGTGTATATCAAACTAGTGGGCTTGACATCTTGATTGGCAAGCCCATTTCAAAAGAGTAACCATTCTCTAAATTGTCCAATTAAAAAAGATAGGAGTATACATTAAGTAAAAATGTGTATTTAATTGGGCTTATTATTCATAAGAATATGAGGCCCAATTTTAGGATTCAAAATTATTTTTAAACTTGGGTTTTATAAACTTCCTCGGTTTATCTGCAATATTTTGGATTTTGTAATTATTTGTTTCTATCAAAAGTATAATAGTTTACTGTCATACCCCAAAATTTGCCCGTCATATTCCAAGATATTTTTTCTCACCTGACTTGTAATTACTCAAGACAGAACAAGTTCATTCCTCTCCAAAGCACAAGATCATCTCCATACGAAAAATCGAGCAAGTTAAGAGTGGTACAAGTTGTTTGATTTTAAGGGGATTCATGAAGACTAAATTAAGCAAACTCAGAAATTTGGGCTATTGGGCCTAAGTTTTAATGTCTAAACATGAAGATAACCTTATATGGGCCCTTTTAAGTTTATTCATGTTCCATCATGATTTTATTTCTTATTTATTAGTTTATTTTTGATTTTTATTCTTAAAAATTCAAAAATAAATTAGATAAAAGATGAAATAAATTAGTTAAATAGATGGACCTAGACTTAAGCTATATGAGAGGCCCAAAATAAGTTGCAAACGGTGAAGCACATTCCCTAACAAATCATGTTCAAAAAATTAGCAAGTTTCATATCAAATCTTTCCATGATAAATCTCAAAGATTCACCTCACAAATACTAACCTAATTCACTCCTTATACATATACTGAAGATGCCCAATCGCAAGGAGAATTTTTTCATAAGGATTGCAGACAAAGAAGCTCTGGCTAAACTCAAAGAAAAGTCCACGCAAAAGCAAATCGGATTCCAATTTGCAGCGTGATTCAAGAAGTTTCGGAGATCGAATAGTGTTCCTGAGGCCTCTCCGAAGCGATCCCGATCACTATCGAGCCTGAAAGCACCAAGAACACGGCCAAAGAACGTCACGGTTTGCACAGTTCTTCTCAAACACTTCTCTGCCGATTCACGCGACTTAAATAACGTTTGAGCATACACATACATTCATATGATTGTGTAGAGCATTTTTGGATTATCAATTGCAAGGTTTGGTACGTGAATGATGATACGCCATGGATAGGGTTCGAGGTCGTGATTTTGGGGATTTAGGATTCTAGATGATTCCATGTCAAATTGATGATCCCATTGGGTTCGTGATGGTGCATAACGTTAAATCGAACTGTTATTTGGTATTTTTTGGTGAAGATTTGCAGGTTGGGGAAAGGCAGGTCTATGGCCACGGAGGACAATCGTTGCTAAAAGTGTGTTATTTTGCATAATAAACGAGGAAGAAGAAGGCCAAAATGCGCGCTTCATTTTAAATTTTTCTGCGTTATGGTTTGTATATCATGCATGTTGTTTGTCTTGTGTACAGCGTAGCGCATGTGGTCCAGTGGATCGACGTCTTGACCAGCTATTGAGTGCATAGACGTGGGATCGATTCCCACTCTCGACATAATTTTTCTCACAAATTTCAATTACTGATCCAGTGCATTCACCCCCACGTGCATACCATGCATCTCCTCGCATCATCCTTTGGATCTTCGCCCAGGTCGATCGAACGTCCCTGAATATGCAGCTACACCATGGACATCTCTAAGCCTGGCACACCAGATTACAAGCTAAGTCCTCCAATTTTTTTATATAATCTTTTATTATTTTGCTCTATATTATATATTTGTTTTATTTTGTATAGTTCTTTTCAAAAATGCTTCTTAATTAAAACTTTCCTCTAAAAATTTCTTTTTTTTATATAACAAATACTAAAACAAAAATATTTATTTTAATTATTTTTGAATAATTTTATTTGTTTTAAATTAATTTAATTTTACTAATGGATTAAAAATGTATATTAGGGTTAGACTTTTAATCGAAACCTTATTTTTTTATTTAATTAATTAGGTAAAATACCAATAATTAATTAAATTGATTCTATTTTCTTTTTTTATTATTAAACTTAGTCAATTTATGCCCTAATCAGGGTTTATGACGATCATTCCATACACTGAAAATATTTTATTTTCTGTGCCTTTTCAGGGTTACTTTTCAAACGCCTTCCGACTATGTACGTCAAATACGAAGCTAAGTACCCTATTTACTTTAAAAAGTCTATTTTGTTTCCTTTTATTAGGGTTTGTCTTTTAATGAACATTGCCTACATTCATCTTTTCTGCCTTTGCCATTTTTTAGGGTTACCTCCGAGGTTTCCTCTGACCGCCAACCATATCAGATCAAATGCAAAGCTAAGTATCTTTTCGTTTATTTATTCCTTCTTAAATTCTTTATCTTCTTATTTTAGGGTTAATTTCGTTTGCCTCTGAACCGATAATGCACTCACCCCTTCTTTGTTTATTCTTTCTTTTCCACTCTTTCAGGGTTTGCCAGTTGCCAAAGCTTCGAACATTGGTAACCCTAAACCCTGTTCTCAATTATTACTTGTGTTAAACCTTTTGTTTTAATTATATCCCGCTGGTTTCAATTCCCCTCTCCTCCGCTGGTTACAATTTCCCTTCCCCATTATTATTGTTTATATTATTGTGTGGTTAGTAATCTTAGGGAGTGCAAGTCTTGAACTGAATTAGAATACTTAATTACAAGATAAAATTTCTGAAATAATCACGTGATTGTTGCACCCACGCACACTTTTGGGGTAACCTCTCTGTTGCCTTGTTGCCTTGTGTTTTTTTTTTTTTGCAGAATAGCCATGTCCCTCGAATACGAGGATACCTCAGCCATGCTGCCTCGATAAATAAAGGTCATACGACCCTAATGATGCTGCCTTCGATACACTAATATGACCTCGACCCTCGGAAGTTGCCTACGAAAAAGGCTGAGGTATCCTCTAGCTGCCTACGAAAAAGGCTATTCTGGTCCTTCCCTTAGACTACCTGCCCCTCTATGGCATAGGTCAGTCTTAAGGCGAACGATAACTCGATGACCCTTCAACCTCCAAATGAAAGGCTTCCTGCCCTCTTATGGCAAGGATAGACCCTTTCACCCTGAAAGGCTAAAAGAACTGATTTTCAAACTATAAGGTAAATTGCCCTTAATTGCTTTGCCTTGCTCTAAAATTTTTCTATATTCTTTCTCAAAATTCTTCAAAAATGGCTACGCTTATTTACGAGCTAAAGTCCTTGTTTCTTCTTCTTCTTCTACATTTCTAAAACTTTTCTTTTCAAAACGAGCAAAGCAATTAAGAGCCCATGGAAAACCATGGATGCAAAGGGTGCCTTACACCTTCCCTTTGCATAATTACCCCCGAACTCAAAATCTTTTTAAAAGGTATTTTCCGGTTCTTTTAGCCTTTCCGATATTTGGATAAAATAAAAGTCGGTGGCGACTCATGCTTAACCGTATATTTCGATAAAGTCAGTTCACCGTATTACATTTACTCTTAAACTTTTTATATTTTAAATAGAAAATATTTGTCTATGCTTCATATACTTTCAATTGACTTTTTATTTCAAATAAATAACATAGCAAAATTGGTAAGGAAGCAAGACTTGCAAATAAGAATTTGCGGGTTCGAATCCCATGAGTGACATTTTCACACTTTTTCTCCTATTTTTACCAATTTTCAAAAAATGGGGTGTTGGGCTTTTGGATATGTGTTATTTCTTTTTTGAGATTTTTAACCTAAATTTCCCATTATAAATAGGACCTTTGACAATCCTATTTGGGAGACATTTTTTAACAATTTCACGTACAATTTCTCACACACACAAATTCACTTTGCAAAAAACTATTTTTTTTCTACGCTGCTCTCCTCCCTCCGAGGGTTTGTCTTAGGGTTATCTTGAACAACCCTAACCTGCCGTTGTCGATTAACTGACAACGGCCGACAAACCCTTTCCCCCTTTCGAACGCAATTTTCAAACCACTTAAACCCAAACATTTTGGCCGATGACTACCTATGAGGCCTCCCTTTAAAAATGTTTTCTTCAAATCTTTCGGCCGATGATGATACATTGAGGCTATTTTTATTTTCACTATACATGACTTTTGGCCTTTCGTCATTGTTGTCTCGATCTGACAATAACTCTGTCAAAACCCTTGGATTTACCTTTTTGGCCAATGATTAAACCTTTTGGTATGAGGCCACCCTTTTATTTTAAAAAATACTTTTTTTATTATCGTTCATCTTTTTTTTGGCCAATGATGATGCATTGAGGTCACTATTTTATTCTTGCTATGTTTTGTTTTTATTATAGCTATATGTTTTGTCTTAGCCATGGTCATTGTTGTCTCGATCGGACAATGACCCCATCAAAACCTTTGAGGTTTTGCCCTTTTGGCGAAAGGCATATTATTTTTAATTTATCAGTGAACAATTGTCAAATTTTTTTTTTAAAAACCTAAACATAAAGGCTAAATAGGTCCCTTGAGTACAAGGGAGGCAAAGGGTTCCTAACACCTTCCCTTTGCCTAATTAACCTACTTACCCAAAATCTCAATTTTCTTTAATTTTCAAGTTTTACTGTTTTTCCTTTAAATAAAAGGGTGGCGGCTCTATTTTATTAAAATTTTTAAGTCGGTTGCCACATATTGGAGTAAACAGTAGGTGATATTTGTCCATATAGAAGCGTTTTAACACTTTCTCTATGTAGCCTTCTTGATGTACAAATATTCCTTTATCCAAATGTTCAATTTGCAAACCTAGACATAATTTTGTCTTTCCTAGATCATTCATCTCAAACTCTTTCTTTAAACAATTCATAGCTTTTGGGAGCTCTTCAAGAGTTTCAATAATATTTATGTCATCCACACAGGAAACTATTATTGCAAATTCTTTTCCTGATCTATTTATAAAAATACAAGGATAAATTGAGTTATTTGTATATCCTTCTCTAAGCAGATATTCACTGAGACGATTATACGATATTCATCCAGATTGTTTCCGTTCATAGAGAGACTTGTTCAATCTTATGGAGTAGCTTTCTCGAGATTTAGAGTTGTGTGCATCTGGTATATTGAACTCTTCAGGGTGTCTCACAAAAATTAATTCCATGTCTTTACAAAAAATCCTTGAGCGACAATTTGAGCTTTGTATCTCACAACTTCACCTTTTTCATTTCGTTTTCGTTTGAAAACCCTTTTGTATCCAACTTGCTTCACACCTTTAGGTGTTTGGACGACATGTCCAAAAAAAATCTTTTGTAGAGTGGGTTTAATTCTATTTCAATTGTGTCTTTCCATTTTGGCCAGCGCTCACTTTGTCTACGAATTTTGATAGATGTTGATTCTTGATCCTCTCTGACATTGATCACATTTAGTGTTATATTGTATGCAGAAACATCATCAATGTCGACTTCGTTTTGGTTCCATTATATTCCATTTTAGACAAAAATAGTCGAGATCTCCTTATTTTCATGAGTTTCAGATACCTGATCAATCTCTTCTAGAGATGAAATGTTTATTATGTCTGAAGGTTCTTTTAGATTTTCTATATCCTCACTTGGGCCATCTTTATTCTTAGCTCCCTTTCTCGTTTGAGGATTTTTATCTTTGGAACCGATTGGTCTGCCACACTTCAGACATGTTTGAGTCTCATTTGATTGTCCAATAGAGAATATATTTTTTATTAGAGCATTTGTAACTGTTATATGTGATTTAATCACACCTTTTGGATCAGTGAATGCAATTGATTTGCTAAGTTTTGCAGTTGAATTATATTTTAAACTTATAGTTCACATTGTTTTGTTCGAGGATCAAGATGAGATAATGATAATTCATTCCAACATATCTCTTTTTCCAACTTCTTACTCTCTTCCCCTAATGCTGGAAAATTTGATTCATCAAAATGACAATCAGCAAAACAAACAATGAATAAATCTCATGTTGTTGGTTCAAGGTACTTTATAATAGATGGAGATTCATATCCAACATATATTCCCCTCCTCCTTCGATAACCCATCTTATTGCATTGTGGTAGAGAAATTGGAACATACACCGCACGTCCAAAAATTCTTCGATGGGAAATATTAGGTTCTTTACCAAAAACTAATCGTAAAGGGGAAGAAGTGTGGTAACTCGTTGGCCTAATGCGAATCAATGTTGCAGCATGCAAATTTGCATGTCCCCAAATAGAAACTGGGAGTTTTCATCTCATAATCAGTGGTCTTGCAATTAATTTTATTCGTTTAATAAATGATTCTGCAAGTCCATTTTGTGTATGAACATGTGCTACCGGGTGTTCAATGTCAATTCTAATAGACATACAATACTCATTAAATGCTTGGGATGAAAATTCTGCATCATTATCAAGACGTATTTTCTTGAAAGGATAATCAAAATGAGCTCTTATTCGAATCAGTTGAGCTAACAATCTTGCAAATGCCTGGTTGCGAGTTGACAATAAACAAACTTGTGGCCATCAAGTTGATTCATCAATTAAAACTATAAAATATCACCATGTATACGCTCTAAAAACTGATAGATTCATTTCTAGTTTTTGTTGGTGATGGCCGAATTATCAACTTCCCTTGATAGCAAGAGCTGCATGAGAACTTATTTGATTGAATAATTTCCCTGCTCATTAATTGATGACCACGTGAATTTTCAATTATTTTTTCGCATCATTATATAACCGGGATGGCCCAACCGGTCATGCCAAATTAGAAACTTATTATTATTTGTAAACGTCTGGTGTACAGTTGTATGTGCTTCAGTTGTACTAATATAAGTTAATCATAGGATAACGCAGATAGCTTTTCCATTATATATTCTGTGTCCGAATTGTGTTTTATAATACAAAGATATTTAATCCCTCCATCATCTCTTGTTTCAATATGGTAGCCGTTTAGGCGGATATATTTGAAACTTAGTAATTTCTATGAGACTTGGAGGAATATAATGCATTATCAATGTGCAATATTGTTCCTCCACGTAACAACATATTGGCTCTTCCGGATCCTTTGATTATTTTCGAGGTGCCAGATATAGTACTGACATTAGTCTTTTGATGCACTAAATTAGAAAAATATCTTTTATTCTTGAGAATTGTGTGGGTTGTTGCACTGTCAGCAAGACACATATCTTCATTATTGATGTTAGTATTCATATTCATTCTAAGAACAATAATAATATTTTAACAATAAGTGATAAGTGCATTTTAAAGACACAAGTCATTTAAGCAATTATTATTATTAGAAAATAAAATTCAAAACATCCATAAAAATTTATTAATAAATAAAAATAAATTTCCATAAAAAAATTTCTTGACACTTCTATTTTCAATATGGTGATCAATTCTTCCATCCGACGCATTTTCCAACAATAAGCTCTAAGAAATTGAATGAAGTTCTCAAATTATATAGCAATGGTTATATAATCTTTAGCCTCAAATAGCATATTAATGTTGTACAATCATATAATTTCTATGTCATACTCAAATATGAGAAAATTGAAATAGTCATCAGAATCAGAACACATGAATCATGATGAATTATTTCCATCTATGAAATGCGAATTACAATAGTTGCAATCATAGTCCCACTTAATTCCAAAATTATTTATTATTTATATTTTTCAAAATTAAATCCAGTTATGAGTGACAAGATAGATAATCATACATCATCAACTTAGATACTTGCTCAAATGTGGTAAAATATGGATAAATAGGAATAGATATGATATGTTAATGCACTATTGTATCTAATTTAAAATCTAATATTTATGAGTCGATTAAAATCATCAAACAATAATATTTCAAATAAATTTCAATCTTTTAACACAATGATAAATATAAGGTTTTGTAAATTCTAGTATTTTAAAATAACAACAAATACTCTAGAGTGCCGACTTTAACTAGAAAATTCTCAACTTCCTTATGAGAAACAAAAAAATTTATCCTCTATCTTAAAAAAAAAAAAGAAGTAAATAGAGGATTTATTACAAGTTCTTCGTGAACTATAAAATGTTATTTAGTTATCTGGATGCTTTGTTTTATAAGTTCTTCAAAAACTATATAATGTTATTTAGCTATCTTTTAGGATGTTTGATAAGTTCTTCAAAAATTATATAAATAATTTGTTACAAACAATGATCTAAAAATTATAACCATTCTTCTGAGATGCGTTAAAATTATTTATGTTATTCTTCTATAATGATAATCTTTTAACAACTTTTTAAAATTTCAAAAAATCATCAATAATAATATACTTTTCTTATGTTGAATAACCCACAAAAGTTACAATAATCAAACAAGTTTAAAATATCCAATGCAGTCCAATTTTTGTGTTCTTAGTCATATGCCATGATTCAAATCAATAACCACCATTTCACGACATTGATTCAAATCAGCTTATTGAGAATTTTGAGTGGCACTTAGCTAAAGTTAAATCACTTATAGGTCATACATGGTTCTAAATAATAAAAATTTAGCCTTTTGATTCATTAAAAAATTCTGCGTAAGGGCGTTTGTTAGCATTTTTCACAAATTAATCTCAAGATCAATATGATGTGGTGTGAGTGGTAAATGCTTAGATTTCTTAACAACGTGGTTAAGAGCCTGATCTTTAACAAGCATGGAAGAAAAAAAACCTTTTAGGTGATGATAGCTTTTAACCTCTTATTTCTTTAACATCTCCGCCCATTCAATTGATGAATTAAGAAAAATGAACACACCTTCCTCCATCCAATTGATGGATTAAGAAAAATGAACACACCTTCGTCCATCCAATTGGTGGAGGTTTATATCAATTATAGAAATTTTTTGAAATTATACTATTTTCGGAATATTGATGGAAAGAGAGGTATGATGAGATTTTATTCCTAAAAACACAACAGGACAAAAAAAATCGCATATGATCATATAGCTTAAATGAAAATGACATGTTGAAATGCTTTTGAATCACAATACCTTTACTATAAGAAGTTTCCTTCATATTTATAGGACTTTTTGTATGAATGACCACGTGGGCTTTAAAGAAATTAAAGCAATTATAAATCTGTAAACTCCAAATGGAATCCAATAAAATTGAAGGTAATTTAAACATAAAAGATCATTACAAATTTGTAAACTCTAAATAGTTTAGATGTGACTTAATAAAAAATTGAGATAAAAATTATTCACACTAATAATTTCAAAGATACTTAATAATTTCAAAGAAACTTTCAATTCTTAATATTGGATAGGAACTTTTAAAAGAGGTCACTAAAGCAATCATAAAGATGAAACTATGAGTCCATGTTTTCTTTTAGTATGTAAAACGAATCTCAGTCTATGCCAAGAGTTTATATTTATGCTAAGATATCTTTTCTTTGGAATGTTCAAGTTAATAACATCAACTACCTAACTAAGAATTAAACATACCACCAAACACCCTAAATTACCCTTAATGACAAAAATAATTACCCTTAAAAAAGCCCTTTATAGTAATTTGCTAATTCAAAATTTTATTTCCACCAATCACAATACCCTATTCCTCCAAATGGCACCCTCTTTTAACAATTCTCCATTCCTCCAATTTTCCATTCTTTCTTAACATTTCATTAACCATTGGTTTTTTCCCTAAAACCTTTGAAAACCAATAAATCAAAAAACTCCTTTCATTTCTCAAACTTGTACTTCACTTTTTATTTGTTTACTTCTATGTCTGCATTGGAAAGCCAAAACCCTTACCCCAGGGTCCTCATCCCGAAATCACCATCCTTGCAATTTCCTTGTCTTCTACATGATTTCTCTTTCTCTCTCTTTTCAACGTTCTTTCGTTTTCTCTCTAACCCTTTCTCTTTTTCGTTCAAACCCTAACGAGTTCGTGAGTATCATCGATGCCTCACGACGCTGCAAGGCAATCTCCACTGCAAATGTTTCGGCATGTTAAGAATTTGTTCGCTGATTATGGCAAACTCAACTCCTTTAAGGTAAACCCATTTTTTTCGTTTTTCGATTTCGTTTGCAATGGCAACCTTTGTAATCAATTGCCTTCGTTCTTCATCAACCACAAAATCACTCTATTGACTTCTTCTTGGAATCAGGTCTTACGCTAAGGTCGCAACTAGAACTGATATACTCTAAGCCGCATCCAATGTTTCTCTACAGAAAGCTCGCACATGGGACGTAGGTGTTGAATCCAAGTTCTCCTCTACCCCTGTCAAAGACATCTTCAAGGTTCTCGTCACTTTTCTTCCAATTTCCAATACCTTTTTGTTCAATCACTAATTGGTGTTTTTTTCCTTTGATTCGATATTGCAGGACAAGAAAGTTGGGATCTTTGGTCTCCCAGTATGTTAGCTTGACAATTTTTTTATGAACTTAGTCATATTTAAGGTAGTGGTTTTCATTTTCATTTTTCATTTTATTTGAAAGTCTTGTAATATTACCCTGCCAAGAGATTCTCGCGACTCAAAGGCACTAATGTTTTCAAGTAAAGGTGAACTATATACATAACTGCAATAAGATAGTAGTTCTTTAAAATAAACAATCAAAAGTTATTTGTAAATTTGTGTGTAGCTGCACTTTTATACTTCTCATTAGTACCATATGATGCAGGTACAAACCTCTTTTCCCTATTATAAACAAAAACTAATATGTATAGTGCTAATCATCAGGGCCGGTCCTGGGCCCGGGCAAGCAGGCCCACAGCCCAGGGCCTCAAGAGAATAGGGGCCTCAAAATTTGGAGGGGTATAGTAAGAAATTGTAATACTCTAATTAAAAAATATATTATTGTCCGCAAAGAAAATATACAAACTGTTTCATGTAGTTCAGCGGCACAACAATTGTATAGAAATCTTAATTGCAGCGGTTCAAATCTGTGCTGGCATCATTTTTTTCAATTATCTTTCTTTTACAGGAACATTTCATTATTTCATGCACTTATTCTTTCACTACTCTCTAATATAATATAACTAATGACATAGAAAATGCACTTATCTTTCTCTATTCTCTAGTATAATTAATTATATAGGTATTTTATGACAATTAACATTTTTCAAATTTTAATGATAAAATAATTTAGGGTTAATACCTATTTTACCCCCTGCCATATGGGGCGTAGTTGAAAAACCCCCCTGCCAAAAAAAAAGTTTCAAAAAGTGCCTCATAAAATTTCAAAAGTTTGTATTTGAACCTTTATCACGCCACATCATTAAAAAAATCTGATGTGGCAACTTTTTTTTAATTTATTTTTATTATTTTAATTACATGGATTGCACAGGTGGCATTATTATTATTTTTATTTAATTTAATGCCATGTGGCACTTTTATTATTATTATATTGTTTAGTTCTTCAAATATCAAAGTTTAAAAAATGGTCCCATGAGGTGTTGAACCCATGCACCATACTATACATGCCAAACAATTTACCACTAGGCTGAAGTACATTTTCTGATTAATAATTCCCTTAGACAGTATATATTAGCTGCTGCTACGTTATTAAGATTAATGTTAGTGTTTACATTATTACTTAATATTAATATTATTAGTTAATAACTATTAGTTATTAGTTAATATTTATTAGTTAATTTTAACGTTATTAAATAATATTAGTTAAATTATAAAATAATAATTAATATTTATTTTACTGTTTAACTTAATTAAATTATAAAATATAAACTAAATTAATTAATTTTAACTAATATTAGTTTATATTAATTTAATTTATTTAATTTAATTTATATTTTATAATTAATACTATTTTAATTTATATTTTACTGTTAAAGTTATTAATTAATATTTGTTTATATTAATTTAATTTAGTTTATATATTCTAATTAATATTAGTTTAATTAAATTTAATGTTTATATTAAGGTTTATATGTAATTTAATTTAATTAATGTTATTTACTTTTAACGTTATATTTAACTTAATAAATTTAATTTAAAGATTTTATATAAATGTTTATATCTAATTTAATTTAATTTATTTTACTGTTAACGTTATTAATTAATATTTGTTTATATTAATTTAATTTAGTTTATATTTTCTAATTAATATTAGTTTAATTTAATTTAATGTTTATGTTTAATTTAATTTAATTTATTTTTATTTAGTTTATTTAATATTATTTTACTATTAACGTTATATTTACGTTAATTAATTTAAATTAAACAATTTATATTAATATTTTTATTTAATTTAATTTACTATTAATGTTATTAATTATTATTATTTTATATTAACTTAATTAACTTTAATAATAAAATAAATATTAATTATTATTTTATAATTTAGTAATATTAGTTAATAACATAAACTATTAACTATTAATTATTAACTAATAGTATTAATATTAAATAATAATGAAAATAGTAATTAAACAAACAGCACTTATGAAACCTTAAGACTAGCTAAGTCAATTATAAAACAAAATGTGAAGCGTAGCCTAGTGGTAAAGTGTTTAACATGTATTCTATGCTGCATGGGTTCAACACCCCATCGGACCATTTTTTAAACTTTGATATTTGAATAACTAAACAATATAATAATAATAAAAATGCCACATGGCATTAAATTAAATAAAAAATAATAATAATGCCAACTTTGATATTTGAATAACTAAACAATATAATAATAATAAAAATGCCACATGGCATTAAATTAAATAAAAAATAATAATAATGCCACCTGTGCAATCCATGTAATTAAAATAATAAAAATAAATTAAAAAAAAGTTGCCACATCAGATTTTTTAATGATGTGGCGTGATAAAGGTTCAAATACAAACTTTTGAAATTTTATGAGGCACTTTTTGAAACTTTTTTTTTGGCAGGGGGGTTTTTCAACTACGCCCCATATGACAGGGGGTAAAATAGGTATTAACCCAATAATTTATATATAATTCATTGAAATTTATAATAAAATTTTAAATCAAATTTTACTCTCAAGGTTATTTATTGTAACCTTTATAGTTTTATTTTAATTTATTTTAGTATAAATTTTTGACGCTATTTATATGTTATAATTAAAAGTTTATCATACAATTAACTCTTTTATTATCAACTTTTGTTAGAAATTCTTAGTGTATTGAAATTCTTTTTGTGGTTAGAAACAATTAAGACTTCATATTTTTTATCTTGTCTCCGAGATTTTTTTATTTTATTTTGGAGGCGAATAAAAACTCAATTTTTTATTTAGGGCCAATTCTTTATTGTGTGCCCTGGGCCTCTAAAAAGTCGGGACCGGCCCTGCTAATCATTGACAAAGATATTGGAAATACACAGGAGCCAAATTTCCACATAAGCAAATTCAAGAAGAATTGTCAACACCACTTGGTGCAGCAGCCGATTTTGATGAAAAATGGCAAGGTAGTATGATATTATTTTAATTGTTTGGATGGTTTTTTTCTTTTAAGCTTAAATTTATGATGTTTCAGATTGAGGACAAGATCTTGCAAATTGGATAGACATTTGTTCTAATGAATCAGCATCCTATCTTCTTCAGGCTGTGTTGTACACTTTAATTTGGTCATCTCTACAAAGATACTTAACATTTCGATTTTTGTTTTGTTGACACAACACAACAATTATTTCACTGGATTTTTAAAAATTGTATATTTTCATTCATTCATAAAAATCATCTCCATGTTGATTGTTTCATTTCTTCTCTAATATTTTAGTTCGGAAGAATATTGTCAAGACCCCCCATTCTCATTCAATGTTACTTCAAGAGATTCAAGAGAATGCAGAAAAAATCCAGCAGGTAATTTGACACATAAGCTAGAGGGTTATATCAAAGATGATATATATGGACTATGGTTCATTCTATTCATGTAATGCAAGACACATTAGGCATGTTCAATCTGTTCAATGGAGGCTTCTTCCATAGTTTGGTTTAGTAAAATTTGCACCTACATAAGGACATAAATACAATATAGTACATTAGAAGTTGTAGTTTTCTTTTGTTTTTGGTTTTCGATTGGTTTATGTTATGCATTAAATTGGAGATAAACATGATGGCTTGATAATACTCTCTTGAAAGTTTTTTAAAATCTTATTCAATTAACATTAAGTTCATGTTGATGGACACCTAAAAAACAGTGTTTGTCCAATAAGTTATTAGTCCATAACCAGTAAATAACTTAAGAACCGATTGGCATATTTTAATCGAAATAGTCATCACCAATGACATGCCTTTGGTTTGTTCCAGCGTTGGTAGATTTATTGACATTTTTAGATGAGCATTTCCATGTCTCCCATTCATAATTCATTTTAATTTTTCTCCCTCTTTAGATGTTTTCAAATATTGTTATCTTAGTAAATTTGGATTATAATTTTACTTATGCTTTAGTTTCATGATTTTTTTATGTAGGTGACATTAAAGATGAGATTGAAAATCTGAACTTCATAGAAGAAAGAAAGAGAAAATTCAAAACTTCATAGTATAAAGAAAGAGAAAAATCAAAACTTCATAGAAGAAAGGTAATAAACATTACAAAGTGATGAATATTAATGTATAAATATGTGGGCAGAGGTTTAGAGATTTTAATATTTTCGCTATATAGTTTTACTATTTTAATATTTTCGCTATATAGTTTTACCTTTGAAAAAAAGTGATTATGTGAGTGGTGAAGTTAGTGATTTTGCAACACTACGCCAAATTTAATTTTTAACAGCACCCCTACTAAAGCGCTTCTGGTAAAAAGCGCTCTTATAGGTTGCACTAAAAACAAAATAAAAAAACACGCTAAAAAAGCGCTCTTAAAGGGGGGGGGGGGGTATGAGAGCGCTTCTGAAAAGCGCTGTGGTAGGGGGGGTGTATGAGAGCGCTTTTGAAAAGCGCTTTGGTAAGGGGGGGGGGGGGGGGTATGAGAGCGCTTTTGAAAAGCGCTTTGGTAATGGGGGGGTATGAGAGCGCTTTTCAAAGCGCTGCTATAGGGGGGTTTAATGAGAGCACTTTTTGCTAAAAAGCGCTGGTATAGACCAGGCTATGAGAGCGCTTTTCTGAAGCGCTTTAGTAGCCTTTATTAGTAAAAATTAAAAACAAAAACACGCTTTCACTTTCTCACTTTCTCTCTTTCGTTTTCTTTTTATTACTGTTTCTCACTTTCTCTGCAACCGAAAAACCCTCCCTCCGTCGCCAGCCACAGCCACCACCGTTCGTCCCTCCGTCGCTAGCCACCACCGTTCGTCCCTCCGTCGCCAGCCACCACGTTCGTCCCTCCGTCGCCAGCCACCACCGTCGTTCTCTCCTCCGTCTGACTGTGCAAGGTAATATGATTTATGGGTTTAGTTTTAAGGGTTTCAACTAAGGGTTGCATTGCAATTTGAGAATGAAGTATATTACATGTTTGATTAAATGTCTTTAGAGTGTTATATATTTTGAAGTTTTGTTAAGTTTTTATTGTTCTCTCTTAAATCTTTGTGTCTTAAAGATTCATCATGTATTAGAATATTCTAAACATAGTTAGACACTTAACCGGTTTAATTTGGTTGATGTAAAAGGGAATTGAAGATTCAGTTCCGGTTTTGATTTTGATTTTGAGTTTAGTTTAATTTAAATAGCTATGGCAATTGAAGATTCAGTTCCGGTTTTAACAAATTCTGATTCTGTTGAGCAGGAAAAAGTGCTTCCTTTAACTGATAGTATGATGGAAAGGGGTTTAGGGATATTTGGTTGGTTAGAATTTGTGCAGTGCATTCTTGTTTCATTTGCAATGTTCTTTGAAATTCTATTAAGGTTCTCTCATCCTGTGTGATCTTTATTAAGTTTAGAGATTGTTTAAATCAGCCCCTGTACTGTGTGTTCTTTATTAAGTTTAGAGGTTTGAATCTTGGGACCGGATCGATTGCACTTTAGGATTTTTAGCACCGGTTAACTACGTGTTCAGGTTTTTCTTTAATAGTTGGACTGTGAATTCTGTTTCTGCTGATGTTTTGGATTTCTATAAAAAGGATTTCTTTCAAATGGTGCAATATATAGTAATTTTCCTCTTTTTTTCGCCACCTGTAAGCTATATGATTATGGTATTTGTATTTTACCTTGCCCATATCTTCGTTATTATCAAGGTTATGTTAAATTAAGAAATAGTTTGGTGATAAGAATTTTGCATTATCATTATTATTTTACTATGCAACTATGCTTAATTTTATGTTTCAAAAGGAGAAAACTAGTAACACGAACTTCAGAATTTCATGTAAAAGGAATGTAAATGACCTTAACTGTCAAAAGGCAAACAAGGAAGTATTATTTGTAGCATATTTATGTCTTGGACTTTATGATTTTAATCATATTATTATCCTTTTTCTTATTTCTAGAGTTTTGTATTGTAGAAGTAGGTTAATTATAAAATGGTCTTGGACTTTATAATTTTAATTTTAATCATATTATTTAACTGCATCGTGTGTGTGTGTTTAATTTTACAGTTACTTTGAAGTCTCTGGTTTCTACTTGTACAACGCCGATTCAAACCTACCCATCTCCCACATCAAGTCTAACTCAGGTTACTATCCCTTTCTTCTTGCTTATAGTTTGTTATTTTCTGCTTATAGTTTATTGTTTATGGTTCTATTTAATATCAATTTAGTGTCTCTCAACCAGTTTTTTGGTTTGTGGACTTATATTAATTACCTTGAAATAAGGTAATGTCTTCTTTAAGAAATCGGGTATTCTGATTAGGTATTCTGATTAGGTATTCTATTATGATGATAGCTATTTATTATCTTGACAGAATTCCTTAGTACCTGATAGAGAAACCAAGAAGCATTTGTTTAGCTTAATTAAGTCATGGATAAGACATGGATGAGATCAAACCGATTGTCGAAAGAGTACGAGAAAGGGGTATGGGAATTCGTTGAGTTTGCGGTTAAGCACTCCGAAGACCCGCTTCGAATGCCGTGTCCTTGCTTGGGTTGCTGTTATGGGGATAAGGTTGACGGGAAACAGTTGGGATCCCATTTACTACGGTTTGGAATTGATAGAAGTTATACATGTTGGACAATGCATGGTGAGAAAAGGAACGGGAATGCTGGGTCGAGTTGTAATAGGAAGTATGCTTCAAACGACGATTGCACAGACACATACGATTGCGATCGAGTCGAAGAGATTGCAGAAGCGCTTGAAGAAGATCTTGCGGATTGTCCCAAAATGTTTGAGAGGTTGGTAAGCGATGCAGAGAAACCGTTGTATGATGGTTGTTCAAAATTCACAAGATTGTCTGCGGTGTTAAAGTTGTACAACTTAAAGGCGGACAATGGATGGTCGGATAAAAGTTTCACAGAGTTATTAGCCCTTATGAAAGATATGCTACCAGAGGATAATGTTCTTCCCAATCGAACGTATGAAGCCAAAAAGATGTTGTCCTCTATTGGCATGAGCTATGATAAGATACATGCATGTCCAAACGATTGCGTTTTGTTTCGAAACGAGTATGCAGCGTTGAATGAGTGTCCTAAATGTGGTGCCCCTCGATATAAGAAAAAGTTGTCTCCTGCTAAAGTCTTATGGTATTTTCCTATAATTCCGAGATTTAGACGCATGTATCGTAGTGAGACCGATTCAAGACACTTGACTTGGCATGCAGATGAAAGAATTATTGATGGAAAGTTGCGACATCCGGAAGACTCACCACAATGGATGAAAGTTGATACTGAATATCCTGAATTTGGAAAAGAAGCAAGAAACCTTCGGTTGTCATTGTCTACTGATGGAATGAACCCGCATGGTATTCAAAGTATCTCGCATAGCACATGGCCTGTGATTCTTATGATCTATAACCTACCTCCGTGGCTATGTATGAAGCGTAAGTACATGATGTTATCTATGCTAATTTCTGGGCCTAAACAACCAGGGAATGACATAGATGTATACTTGGCACCCTTAATCGAAGATTTAAAGTTTTTGTGGGAGAACGGTGTGGAGGTTTACGATGGGTATAGGAAGGAAAGTTTCAACTTGAGGGCGATGTTGTTTGGAACAATTAATGATTTTCCAGCATACGGAAATCTATCCGGGTACAGCAATAAAGGTCAAAAGGCGTGTCCCGTTTGTGAAGATGAAACCGATACGACACGATTGGAGCTTTGTCAGAAGAATGTCTTTCTCGGCCATCATAGATTCTTAAATTCTAATCATCACTACCGTGGGTGGAGAAAAGCATTCAACGGAAAGGCCGAACACGGTACAGCCCCGCCTTTTTTGTCAGGTGATCAAATTTTTGAAAAGGTGAAAGATGTGAGCACTCAGTTTGGCAAGCCTTTTGCACATTCACTTGTCAAGGGTGGGTGGAAGAAGAAGTCAATTTTTTTTGAACTTCCATATTGGAAGACGTTGTACGTAAGACATTTCCTGGATGTTATGCATATTGAAAAAAATGTATTTGACAGCGTCATAGGTACGTTACTCAATATACAAGGAAAGTCTAAGGATGGCCTTAACATAAGGAAGGACATGGTAAACATGGGAATGAGAACTGAATTGGGACCCGTGACGAAAGGAAGACGAACATATCTGCCACCTGCTGTTTACACTCTATCTAGAAAGGAGAAGAAAACATTGTGTAAGTTTCTCAGTGAAGTTAAAGTTCCAGAAGGCTACTCTTCAGATATTAGAAGACTTGTGTCCATGAAAGACCTCAAGTTAAAGAGTTTGAAGACGCATGATTGTCATGTTATAATGGAACATTTTTTACCAATAGGTATACGTTCTATTCTTCCAGAAAAAGTAAGAAGCGCAATAACTAAGCTGTGTTTCTTCTTCAGGTCAATTTGCAGTAAGGTGGTCGATCCCGCGATCTTACCAACATTGCAAAAAGAGATAGTTGTTACTTTATGTGATCTTGAAATGTATTTTCCTCCCTCGTTTTTTGACATAATGGTTCATCTAGTCGTGCATCTTGTGAAAGAGACACAATTGTGCGGACCAGCTTATATGAGATGGATGTACCCTGCTGAACGTTATATGAAAATATTAAAAGGGTACGTGAAAAATAGAAGTCGACCGGAGGGCTGTATTGCGGAACGATACGTTGTTGAAGAAGCGGTTGAGTTTTGTACTGAATATCTGTCAAATGTTCAATCTATTGGACTCCCTAAGTCTCATATTGTCGAAAAAAAAGAAGGAAAAAGGCTAATTGGAAATAAAGTTGTGACAGTATCAATGGTCGAACGGGATCAAGCGCACTTGTATGTTCTGCACAATGAGATTGAGGTTGAGCCGTATGTTGAAATGCACAAGATTGTTCTCCGAGATTTAAATCCAAATAGAAATGAGAACTGGATAGTACGAGAGCACAATCGAAGTTTCATACCGTGGTTTAGGGATCATATTTATTCAAAGTATCGTTCAGATCCTGCTTCAGTAACAGAAAGGTTGAGATGCTTAGCCTATGGTCCAACTGTAATTGTGCTTTCTTATAGCGCATACGCAATTAATGGATACACATTTTATACCAAAGAACAGGATGATAAAAGTACTATGCAAAATAGTGGTGTTACCTTGGTGGCTGAAGCAATGCACATATCAAGTGCGAATGACTTAAATCCGAAATTTGCAAATTTGTCATATTTTGGGGTTATCGAGCGCATTTTGGTGTTTGATTACGCGAAGTTTCAGATTCCTGTATTTGGTTGCAAGTGGGTTGAAAATAATAGTGGCATACGAATGGATAAGTCAGGATTTTTACAAGTGGATCTCAATAGGGTAGGGTACAAAGATGAGCCTTTCATTCTAGCCTCTCAAGCTAAACAAGTGTTCTATGTCAATGATCCTTCAAGTACGAAATGGTCTATAGTGCTTTTATCTAACAAAATAGTTGATGAAAACATTGAAGATCAAGGTGATATTGGTGTTGGCATTGATTCTTGTACAAGAAGCGATCAAAATGAGAATGAATCTTGTACTAGAAATGATCATAATGAGGGTATTTGGATTAATCCAACCGTCCGTGTTGTTAAGAGACGCGTTGAACACAATCCTACCAAGAAAAGAAAGAGACGTTAGTGATAAAGGTAATAGTTTTATTCACTTTGTACCGATTGTTTTATTCAATAGTATAGTACTTATTCAATTTGTTTTATTCAATTTGTACCGATTGTTTTATTCAATTTGTACCGATTATTTTATTCAATTTTTACCGACTAATTTGTTTTGAACCATGTATCCGTTTGTCGACTTCTTTACATGTAAATATACTATTTTGACGACTCCGGAGCTGCTCATGCACTTATCTTTACATTTCGGGACTGTTTTTTTATCGGTTTTGCTTCTGCCCGTAATCAAAAGTCGGGCTTAGGGTCTGAATTTCGGAAAACCGACTTTATTTTTGAGTCCGTGGGGACGTTTTACCATAGCCATGTAAATTTCGTTCAATTCCGACAACTTTATTTTTTGACGCTTATTTTGATTTGTACCGATTTCGTTTCCGATTTACTTGTACATGCATGGTTTGACTTCCATTTTACTTGTATAGATTGTTAGCTTATTAATAGTGTACTAATGTGCTTTAGTTTGTTTGATACAGGTTAAATGGCTCCGGATAGAGATGCTCCACCTGAAAACTCACAAGAAAGAGATGCTCAAGAAAGAGATGCCACGGATACAAATGCTCCACCTGATACTGAAGCAAAAGAAGTTGCACGAGGCATCACTATCATGAAGGGAATCGTTCGACATAGAGACCAAGGATTAGTATACCGATTGGAATGGAATTCTGATAAACAAGCAATTGGTCCTAATTCTGCAAAGTTGACAAGTTATATTGGTACACTTGTTCGTATGCATATTCCGGTCTCCGTAGCTAGATGGAATATGAAAAGCAAAGACTTGGATGAGAAAAAAGACGCGATTTGGGACGAGCTTCAGGTATATATCATATATGGTTAATTGTTGTTATTATCTTGACGATAAATTGTTTAAATTACTTATACTAACACACTATGCGTATGTTTTTTTGCAGAGGACTTTTGAGATACCAGATGATCGTAGACGCTACATACTTGGTTTGGCCGGCAAAAGATATAGAGGGTGGAAAGCTTTTTTGACAAACACTTATCTTAAGGATAAAGATGGAAACTTTCTTGAAGAGGCACCGGGACGGCCAAAAAAGTATGAGATCTTCATTGGTGAAGAAGATTGGGCTAAGTTTGTAGAGCAAAGAGATGAAGATTTTCGGAAAAGGAGTGCCAAGAATAGTGAGAGAGCATCCAAACCCGCATATCCATACAAAAAAGGGCGTTTGGGATATGCACGCTTGGAGGATAAAATTGTAAGTAAATAGAAATGCGTTTTAATTAATTGTCTAAATGTGTTTTATTTGATGATTTTATCATTTGTGTCAATGCATAGTTAGAGGAGACTAAAAGTGAGGAAACCTCACTTCCTGAACATGTGTTGTGGAGGGAAGCTCGTGTGGGCAAGGATCATGCTGTCGATCCCGAAGTTCAGAGAGTTTTTACTGAATGTGTAAGTATAATACTGTGTCTTTAATTAAATCAAATGTTTTTTAATATATAAATGATTTTTTAATGTAAATGAATTACAGGAGACCTTGTCGCAATCGGCATCCACCGGTGAGGGGAGCATACTTAGTAGAGCACTAGATGCTCCTGAGTATCCCGGTCGGGTGAGGGGTAAGGGTCATGGTGTGACTCCAACCTCTTTTTACAAGAGTCCTAGGAGAAGAAATCCTTCAAATGAAGAAGTGTTGCAAAAGTTGGCGGAATTGCAAGCACAAGTCTCTGAATTGCAAAGAGATAAAGAGGCGTATATGAGAGAAAAGTGCAACACTTCATCGGTGAAAGAAACTAGTGATAAGGCTAGTATCAACTATCAAAGGAAATTTCCCGAGGTAATTATAATTTTTTTTCCTTTTAAATTGTTCTATTTTATTAATGATAATGACTTTATATTTACTATTGGTTTAGGGCATTTCATCTTGCCAACTATACTTATCGGAACCGAGTTATCGACTAGTTGGCAAGGGAAAAGTGCACAACACTTTGGGAGATTTACTTCACCATAGACCGCTCCCGGATGGACACCTGAAAGTATCGGTGGATGTTGTAGTAGATCATGATGCGATGCTACCGGTACCTGACATGGTCTCAGAGACGACATTGCTGCGAGATGCAATAGGATCATTTGTTGCATGGCCCTCGGAGCTCATTACCATTAGTGATGAGGTATATTGAAAACGATTATGAATCATTTAGTTTTCGAATGTCAATTCTAAACCGTTTATTAATTATTTTTTACATTTTAATTTTAGACTGCTCCTATAAAACCCACAGTTAAGGGTAAAGGGATTTTACAGGAGGAGGAGTCCGTTGCATCACTAAAAGAGGTACATTTAAAGTGTTAATAATTAATCTGAATCTAAATCTGCATGATTTTATATTTTACATAACTTATATGATTTTTAGGCATCCGCTCGAGAGTCACAACAAGTGACGCAGCAAGTTCGTACCGTACCACCCACTGGTCCTCCGAAGCCAGCGGGAAAAAAAGGCGGTGCTTTTGTGCCTCGGTACCGGTCGACGCTCGCAACAATGGTTGATATGTCCGATTTGACGGATGGTGCTTTACGTGAAATCGTTATGGATGAGAGTGTCTTCGGTATTGAATTCAAGTCACTTATTACACTTGATGACTTGGAGGAGATTTTTAAGCATGATCAACTAGGCGTCAATAACATGCACTCATACATTCGGTAATATTCCCTCATCCGATATATTATTTAATTAGTCCCACAATATAATTTATTTACACATTTCAATGAAAATAATCTAATGTTTATTATGTTTTTATTTAAGGTTGTTGTATGACAGAGTGTTGCGCGGGACTCCGTTGTCTAATGTAACACCCATATATAATTACATGCATCAAATCATATAAATATACATGAATCCAAGTATTTGGTACTGAAATACCAATAAGTTCCTAGTCAACACATTATACATATTAATGCCCAAATACAAAAGTTCTACACAATGGCATAATACATACAAGATGTTCAAAATAAAAAGCTAAGAACTAGATCAAACAATGATCTCAAAAGAACTCCACAACGGAAGCTTCGCCATATCCAAAAAAGAACAAGGAATAAGGAAATCAAACTTCTTTCTCCTTACCCTTCGCGGAACCTGTAGTACCTGAAATCAATATATAATGGGGTGAGATATAAAATCCCAGTGAGTTCCCCATCCTATGGATCCTCTCGGCTTTACAAGGTTCTAACCTATAAGTCTCAAGTCATAAAAGGAACTAGACCTTGAGTTCTCATACTAACATTATATGGAATCATACTTAGAGTTCAACAACTCAACACAAGATTATTAATCGGAAACCAATACCAAGGCATCCCCATATTCCCGTCCCCTTCTACGTCTAGGAGGTGGCACGAGTCATGGATCCTTTGGGAAATCTTGACATACGACATGGATTCGGACTCATGAGCCTTTCCCCATGAATCGTCACTTCACATGGCCCGTACACCATCACAAGTCTCTACCCGTAGGTTCCATTCGTACACAAAAGCGGGAATCAAACCTGCCAAGATTATTGTGCCTCTCTGCACGGTGAATGCCTGTTAGCATTCAAAGGAAAAATAAAGAAATAAAGAAAATACTACGGTTCCGATTAATACATCAACAATGGTGATCGCTTCCGCAAACCACTAGGCCTGTTAGCCTTTCCTCATAAGATTCCAACACGTATGTCCATATAATGTCTCATCCTAGGTTTTCTTTGTTAAGCTACACAACCTAACAATTTCCTAGTTTTCCTCACTTATTCTTTATTCACATAACAATGTAGTTATCAACCCTCTTGATATAAACACATATAACAAGGTATTACCAATCCACCTGCAATAGAACTCAAACAACAATTATAGAGTACATAAGCATCATACCAAGAGCACAACGTCCTCATGGTTCCAAAATCTAAACCACTATAAAGTACACACTCCTAGCCTATTACTGCTTCAAACGACGGTTAAAACAGTTTTACGGTTAAAAGGTTACGATTGAAATAATGTTCATTAATCTAAGAAAATTGGTTAAGGAAGCTTCAGTTCGCGCCGCGCAACCACTAGGTCGCGCCGCGAACCCTATGGCAGAAGCAAACCACCATAATTCCAACACTGTTCGCGCCGCTAACTAGTCTACGCGCCGCCAACCTCATGGCAGAAGCAAAGCTCTAAAGTTTCCAACTATTCGCGCCGCGAACCCCAGTACGCGCCGCGTACTGAAGACAGAAGCAAAAACCCATAAAAACCTGCATAGTTCGCGCCGCGAAGCCCCGTTCGCGCCGCGAAGCGCGCGAGAACTCAGTTCTCAGCTCTGCCTCATACACAGATCCATGGTTCAAAACCATCTAAATCCTTTCACACCTGTTCTAGATCATAACAAAGCATAGATACAACCTATAGATGATATATTTATGGATTGTAAACACTTATTCATAATCATAGATGAATTCGATCCAAAACCTAGATTTCCTCTATACAAAATCCCTAAATCAAAACTTATGATTTCTCATCCACAATCAAAGCTATAAGTTTCTAACTAGAACCCACCTCGATTAAAAGTCGTTGATGTCGAAGAGGAGTTGATTCGGCGAAGAAATGGTGAAGATCCAAGCTTTTCTCCTCTTTCACCTTTGCTCTTCCTTCTCTCTACTTCCTCTCTCTATCTTTCTCTTTTTGATGTAGAATGAAGAAGAAAAGCCAAAGGAAAGGATATAAGAAAAATATCTTAAGTTACACTACTAACTTAATGTCCAAAAGTATCTCTAACGTATCAATTGATAAAACCTCAGTGTCAGTTAATACATTAGAGCATTTAATTAATACGGGGTATTACATCCTCCCCCACTTAAATAGAAATTCGTCCTCGAATTTAAAAATTACCTGAAAAGGTGAGGGTAAGCATCCCGCATTTCCGATTCAAGTTCCCATGTAGCATCACCCGGATGTGTCACATCCCACTGAACCTTGACAAGAGGAATCTCCTTGTTGCGTAACACTTTAGTCTCTCTTCCTACGATACGGCTCGGTAAGGGTTCAAAAGTCAAATTTGATTCTATCTCAATTGCATCTGGTAACACCGGCTGGAGAGGATCGGGAATAAACTTCCTCAGTTGAGACACGTGGAAAACATCATGCATTTCCGATAGAGAAGGTGGTAAGGCTAAACGGTAAGCTACTTCACCAATCCTCTCTAGAATCTCATACGGTCCCACGTATCTCGGACTTAACTTTCTTGACTTAAACGGTCCTTTCAATCTCAACCTCGGAGTAACTTTCAAAAATACATGGTCACCTTCCATAAACTCCAAAGGCCTCCTACGGTTATCCGCATAACTCTTCTGACGATCCTGTGCTTGTTTAACCTTCTCACGAATCATTCTAATCTTGTCCGTGGTCTCTTGAATAATTTCGGGTCCCAAAATCCTATCATCACCAATTTCTGACCAACACAACGGTGTTCTACATTTCCTCCCATACAATGCCTCATAAGGTGCCATACCGATACTCGCATGATAACTATTATTGTATGCAAATTCAATCAATGGTAAAAGCTCCTTCCAATTTCCTCTACCTTCAAGCACACAAGCTCTTAACATATCTTCCAAGGTTTGTATCGTTCGTTCCGTTTGACCATCCGTTTGAGGGTGGTTCGACGTGCTCAAACATAATTTAGATCCCATCGCTTGTTGAAAAGCTCTCCAAAACCTTGAAGTAAACTTTGGATCTCTATCCGATACAATACTAGAGGGTACACCGTGCAACTTCACAATCTCTGCGACAAACAGCCGTGCAAGATGACTTGCCTTATAAGTAGTCTTCACGGCCAAGAAATGTGCAGATTTCGTCAACCGATCAACAATCACCCAAATAGAATCATATCCACCTTGAGTACGAGGCAAACTAACTGCAAAATCCATTGGAATACTATCCCACTTCCATATTGGAATCTCTAGTGGTTGTAACAATCCACCCGGCCTTTGATGTTCAATCTTTACTTGTTGGCACACCGCACACTCTGATACGTACACCGCGACATCTCTTTTCATTCCAGACCACCAATAATCCCCTTTTAAATCTTGGTACATTTTTGAAGAACCCGGATGTATAGTGAAAGCACCCTTGTGAGCTTCATCCAAAATCCTTCTTTTCAATAACGCATCATCCGGAACACAAATCCTCTGATTAAACATAATCACCCCATCAGTAGCTCGAGTAAAACCTGGTTGAACCAACACCTCTTGTAACTTAGTATCAGACGCTTGTGCTTGTTGGATGTCGTTTCTCAAAGTAGAATTAACATTCAAGTTTCCCATCAATACTCCATTTTGGGTCCAAACAAATTGAAGGTTGAGATCTCGAAATTTCTCCAATAATGCATACTCTGACATCATTAATTCGGCCCTCTTTAACACCTTCCGACTCAAAGCATCCGCCACTTTATTTGCTTTGCCTGGATGATACTTCAAGTCAAAATCATAATCCTTTAAGTATTCCATCCACCGCCTCTGACGCATATTCAACTCCTTCTGGTCGAATAGGTACTTTAAACTCTTGTGGTCGCTGAACATTTCAAAATGAACTCCATACAAGTAATGACGCCACACCTTCAGGGTAAAAACAACCGCGGCCAATTCTAAATCATGAGTTGGATAATTCTCTTCGTGAACCTTTAACTGTCGAGATGTGTATGCTACCACCTGACCATCCTGCATCAAAACCCCTCCTAATCCTTTCTTGGAAGCATCGCAAAATACTTCATAGGACTTATTTGGGTCAGGAACGATCAAAACAGGAGCAGTCGTCAATCTTTCCTTCAAGCCCATGAAACTCTGTTCACACCCCGAATCCCAATCATAAGGACACTCCTTCCGAGTAAGTCTAGTCATTGGTAAAGCCAATTGAGAAAACCCTTTTATAAATCTTCTGTAGTAGCCGGCTAAGCCCAAGAAACTTCGGACTTCTGAGACATTGCTCGGTCTCTCCCAGTTAATTACCGCTTCGATTTTTGTCGGGTCCACTGCCACACCTCCTTGAGATATAACATGACCAAGAAATCTTACCTCTGTCATCCAAAACTCACACTTACTTAACTTAGCAAACAATTGATTTTCTTGCAGTACCGACAGAACAATCCTCAGGTGTTCTTCGTGCTCTTGTGGAGTACGAGAATAAATAAGAATGTCATCGATAAAGACTACCACAAACTGATCTAAGTAAGGCTGAAATAACCGATTCATATAATCCATGAAAACAGCTGGAGCATTCGTAACACCGAAAGGCATCACCAAGAATTCGTAATGACCATAACGGGTTCTAAATGCAGTCTTTGGCACATCTGAGCTCTTCACACGGATTTGGTGATAACCTGACCGCAAATCAATCTTCGAGAACACACAGGCTCCTTTCAATTGATCTAACAAGTCGTTTATCCTAGGCAAAGGGTATTTGTTCTTGATGGTGGCCTTATTCAACCGACGGTAATCAATACATAGCCTCATCCCACCATCCTTCTTCTTTACTAACAACACTGGAGCTCCCCACGGTGAGACACTAGGTCGCACAAAATGTTTAGCCATCAGTTCTTCCAATTGCCCCTTCAATTCTCTTAATTCAAGTGGTGCCATCCGATACGGAGAAACGGATATAGGAGCCGTTCCCGGTACCAGGTCAATAGAGAATTCCACTTCCCTTTCCGGAGGAAGAGAAGTGACATCCTCGGGAAAAACATCGGAAAATTCTCTAACGACAGCAATTTGTGAAACCTCTAACTTGTCACCCGTCTCCTTAGTGAGAACCAACAGAACAAACTTCTCTTTCTCAAACAAGAAATTAATCATACCTACCGTACCTTCTAGTATAGTAGTCAACACATCCTTCGGAGTAGCTTCTTCAGTTGGAATAATGATTAACTTCTCCTCACACCCAATGAACACCGAATTAGCAGAAAGCCAATCCATTCCCAATACAACATCTACCTTCTTAAGTGGTAAGCAAACAAGATCGATCTGGAAATTCCTACCACCCACAGATAACACACAATTTTCACACACCAACGGTGTCTCTACCATCTCATCCATAGCAGTAGTAACCGCCATAGGAGGAAATAAAGGAGTAGCTTGCAACCCAAGTCGCTTCATACATTGTAATGACACAAAAGAGTGTGTTGCTCCACAATCAAATAGAACAAAACAAGAATGCCCATTAATGAAACACGTACCCGCAATCAAAGAGTTATCACCCTTGGTCTTCTTAGCATCCAAGGTATAAACTCTACCAGTACCCCTTCCTTGAACTTGATTCTTATTCTGAGGACAATTCCTAGCCATATGCCCTTCTTGATGACAATGAAAACATTTCACCCCTTCAAAGGCACATCTTCCGAGGTGATTCTTACCACAACTACGACACACCGGAGGTGCACTAGACCGAGGACCTTGCACTTGCTTTCCTTTGAAAGCTTGTGGCCTAGGTCGAAATTGTTGGCTTGGCCTTCCTCTTTCGTATTGATTCTTCTTCTTCAAATCTTCCTCAGCTTGAACTTTCTTCAAACTAGTCTCAGCCACATAACATTGTCGCAACAACTCCGTATAAGTAGTGAACTCCCTCTGGGACACACTATGTGAGATATCAGCCCTTAAACCAAACAGAAACTGGTCCACCTTCCAACCCTCATCAGGAGCATACGCGGCCTGCCTAGAGTAAGCAGCCAAAATTTCAAACTTCTCAGCATAAGTAGCTACTGACATATTGTCTTGCCTTAACTGCTGGAACTCCAATTCCTTCTTAGTCCTCAGTGAACTAGGAAAGTATTTCTCCATAAAAGTGGTCTTGAAATTCTCCCATTCCTTAGGTACTCCCTGAGTAATCATCAAAGCAGAAGCACCCTTCCACCACCTCATAGCTGGACCTTTCAGCGAATGAGAAGCAAATACTACCTTGTCTTCTTCACTACAATGCACGATCTCAAAGATTCCTTCTACATTGGCCACCCACTCATGCGCCTTTATAGGATCTAATCCACCATGAAACTCCGGAGGATTCATGCGAATGAAATCTCTATAAGTCCCACCTACAGCTTCGGGCACAACCACTGGAGCATTATGACCGCCATTCATCTGTTGCATCATCTGCAGCATGAACTGATTCTGCTGCTGTTGCATCTGTTGCATGAACTGGGGCCATGGAACATTCGCACCGCCATCCGGTGTATTCACTTGTGGAGGTCGTGTGGGGGGTCGACCACGAGTCCTGCGTCCGTCCGCCATGTTCCTGAAGGTTATCAAAACGGGATTAAGTTGATCAGGCTCAATGCCATAGTCATAACACAACAAAACTCATGGGAACACAACACATCTTGGACAGAAGAAACACTTATAATATCTCATGGCTAGGTCGAGGATACGACCTGCTCTGATACCAACTGTAACACCCATATATAATTACATGCATCAAATCATATAAATATACATGAATCCAAGTATTTGGTACTGAAATACCAATAAGTTCCTAGTCAACACATTATACATATTAATGCCCAAATACAAAAGTTCTACACAATGGCATAATACATACAAGATGTTCAAAATAAAAAGCTAAGAACTAGATCAAACAATGATCTCAAAAGAACTCCACAACGGAAGCTTCGCCATATCCAAAAAAGAACAAGGAATAAGGAAATCAAACTTCTTTCTCCTTACCCTTCGCGGAACCTGTAGTACCTGAAATCAATATATAATGGGGTGAGATATAAAATCCCAGTGAGTTCCCCATCCTATGGATCCTCTCGGCTTTACAAGGTTCTAACCTATAAGTCTCAAGTCATAAAAGGAACTAGACCTTGAGTTCTCATACTAACATTATATGGAATCATACTTAGAGTTCAACAACTCAACACAAGATTATTAATCGGAAACCAATACCAAGGCATCCCCATATTCCCGTCCCCTTCTACGTCTAGGAGGTGGCACGAGTCATGGATCCTTTGGGAAATCTTGACATACGACATGGATTCGGACTCATGAGCCTTTCCCCATGAATCGTCACTTCACATGGCCCGTACACCATCACAAGTCTCTACCCGTAGGTTCCATTCGTACACAAAAGCGGGAATCAAACCTGCCAAGATTATTGTGCCTCTCTGCACGGTGAATGCCTGTTAGCATTCAAAGGAAAAATAAAGAAATAAAGAAAATACTACGGTTCCGATTAATACATCAACAATGGTGATCGCTTCCGCAAACCACTAGGCCTGTTAGCCTTTCCTCATAAGATTCCAACACGTATGTCCATATAATGTCTCATCCTAGGTTTTCTTTGTTAAGCTACACAACCTAACAATTTCCTAGTTTTCCTCACTTATTCTTTATTCACATAACAATGTAGTTATCAACCCTCTTGATATAAACACATATAACAAGGTATTACCAATCCACCTGCAATAGAACTCAAACAACAATTATAGAGTACATAAGCATCATACCAAGAGCACAACGTCCTCATGGTTCCAAAATCTAAACCACTATAAAGTACACACTCCTAGCCTATTACTGCTTCAAACGACGGTTAAAACAGTTTTACGGTTAAAAGGTTACGATTGAAATAATGTTCATTAATCTAAGAAAATTGGTTAAGGAAGCTTCAGTTCGCGCCGCGCAACCACTAGGTCGCGCCGCGAACCCTATGGCAGAAGCAAACCACCATAATTCCAACACTGTTCGCGCCGCTAACTAGTCTACGCGCCGCCAACCTCATGGCAGAAGCAAAGCTCTAAAGTTTCCAACTATTCGCGCCGCGAACCCCAGTACGCGCCGCGTACTGAAGACAGAAGCAAAAACCCATAAAAACCTGCATAGTTCGCGCCGCGCAGCCCCGTTCGCGCCGCGAAGCGCGCGAGAACTCAGTTCTCAGCTCTGCCTCATACACAGATCCATGGTTCAAAACCATCTAAATCCTTTCACACCTGTTCTAGATCATAACAAAGCATAGATACAACCTATAGATGATATATTTATGGATTGTAAACACTTATTCATAATCATAGATGAATTCGATCCAAAACCTAGATTTCCTCTATACAAAATCCCTAAATCAAAACTTATGATTTCTCATCCACAATCAAAGCTATAAGTTTCTAACTAGAACCCACCTCGATTAAAAGTCGTTGATGTCGAAGAGGAGTTGATTCGGCGAAGAAATGGTGAAGATCCAAGCTTTTCTCCTCTTTCACCTTTGCTCTTCCTTCTCTCTACTTCCTCTCTCTATCTTTCTCTTTTTGATGTAGAATGAAGAAGAAAAGCCAAAGGAAAGGATATAAGAAAAATATCTTAAGTTACACTACTAACTTAATGTCCAAAAGTATCTCTAACGTATCAATTGATAAAACCTCAGTGTCAGTTAATACATTAGAGCATTTAATTAATACGGGGTATTACATCTAACAGATTCCGTTTCGTGTCTTCCGCCCACTGCAGCGGAATGGCAATTGATTCGGAACCGGAATCAGTTAGACAGTGCTTAGTAGATAGATTCATGTCCACCGGCAATACAGAATGTCTGCATCTTTGGGCGTATAATACTCGACCAGTAGGGTTAGTTTCTCATTCTTTGTTCATCTAATCTCTGTTTCTTTTGTGTATAGCAAAATTTTCATATAACCTATTGTTTTTATTTATAGAGCACACTGGTTGCTGCTTGCTATCAACCCTATAAGGGAAGTCGTGTATTATCTGAATTCGGTAAATGGTGAATGGACCAATTATCCGGCCATGAAGGACATCGTTGATTTGTAAGTGGGATCGTTCTAAATATATATTCGTGTATATTTATATATATATATATATATATATATATATATATTTACTTATTTGTGGGATTGATCTAAACATATGCTTTTATATATTTGTTAATTAGATCAATACAAGTGTTCCGAAGTCAACGGGACGCACAGGTATTCCGAACTAAATCTAGCAACATTACTTGGATCCAAGTGCAGGTACATTATTTTTCACAATGTTGCTTATAATATATTTATGCTACTTGATAAAACAATGCACAACTATAGAATCTTATTTGTTTTTCTATGTAGTGCCCGCAACAGAAAAACAGTTACGATTGCGGATACTTTGTATTGAGGTTTATGAAAGAAATCCTTCAGGCAAATCAATTAGAGATTCCGATCACGGTATGAATTTATAACTTAAGATAATTTCATATAATTTATTACATTTAACTAAATGTATCATTCATATTTTGTTTTTGTTTTGTAGTACCTTGACGAATTCCGTGCCACTGGATACTCGAGACTTAAGTTGGAAGAAATAAAAGAGGATTTGTGTCATTTTTATATTAAGCGCTTTTTCATGTAGGATTTGTGTCGAATTGAAGTACTATAATATTATTGATGTTGTAATGATGTATATATATAATATTGGATATTATAATGGTATTATATTAGTATATATATATATATATATTGTCTTACTGATGGCTGAAATAATATCGTCGAAAATAAATTACAGGTCGAAAATATTACAGGCTGAAAACATATTACAGGTCGAAAATATTACAGGTCGACTGGGAGGATTAAATTACAGGCTGCACATTAAAATACCTCATTTAGCTACTAAAGCGCTTTTTAAAAAAGCGCTCTTAAAGAACCACATACTAAAGCGCTTCTTTTTAAAAGCGCTGCCAAAGATTACTAAAAAAGCAAAAAAAAAAAAAAAAACAACATACTAAAGCGCTTTTGTAAAAGCGCTCTTATAGGGGGGGCTATAAGAGCGCTTTTTCTGGAAAAAGCGCTCTTAAAGCCCACCCTATAAGAGCGCTTTTACAAAAGCGCTTTAGTATGTTGCGTTTTTTTTAATTTTTTCTCTCACAGGTGGGCCTATCACAGCGCTTTTCTGGAAAAAGCGCACTTAAAGGGGGGCCTACCAGAGCGCTTTTTCCTGAAAAGCGCTCTTAAAGGGGGGCCTACAAGAGCGCTTTTTCCAGAAAAGCGCTCTTATAGGGGGGCCTACCAGAGCGCTTTTAAAAGCGCTTTCGTAGCCTATGCCAGCGCTGGCTTTGGCAGCGCTTTAAAGCGCTGTTAAAGGCCAAAAAAGCGCTTTAAAAGCCCTTCCTCGTTGTAGTGCAACTTATCCATTCAAATGCTATTATGATGGTGCTATCCTTTGAATTTGAACATGGTTCTGATTCAAATTGTATACATTTGCTTGGACATGGTTATGATGGTATACATGTTTGCTTTAACATGGTTCTAATTCAATTTATTTTTATACAACTATGATGGAAGGTTCTATCTTGCCAACATTGATTTTAAACGATGTTGTGAAATTTTTTACTTAAATCCTGAAATTATTTTGTTTGTTATCTTTAGAAGGATGCCTTCACATAGTTAGACTACTTGGCTTTGAAAAAATTGAAAGCATTCTACGATTTTTCGGTTTCTATTGAAAGTGATCTTGTCAATTTTATTAATACTAATGGGCTGATTGTACTTATACCATTTTGTTGTCTTATTAGTCAAACAATAGATAGTATTTATGCAGCTTGCTTGGAGATGTATGTTTCTTGGATATGTATGTTTTCATCATGTCAAACAAAACTGATAGAAACTCTAAACCATATTTTATTGTCCTGTCATGTCAAACAAAACTGATAAAAACTCTAAACCACATATTTTATTGTCCTGTCAAAGTTACAGTGCAGCAGACCCTATCTGCTATCTCATTTATCTGCTTCTAAAAACTGCTTTTTGCGTACCTTTTCTCTGCCACATATTTTATTGTCATGTCAAACAAAACTGATAAAAACTCTAAAACACCTTTTTTTGTTATCAGTTACTTTAAAAAAGGTTAAAGGAAATGAACCAGTTGCACTTGATTGGATTGTATACTTGTGTTAAATGACACTTTACTTATTTAAATTTTTTGTTGATACAGGAGCTTGGTGTTGGAATTGAAGTATTGAACCATGTAGTCTTCTTGGAATTGAACCATGTAGTCCTCTTGGGAGTTTGGGTTTTTTTTGTGGTGTTGGAATTGTATACTTTGATTTAATGTGTGTGTTTTCTGCATGTCATGGAACTATTAAAGAGGATGTGGGTGTACAAACTCAAATATATACATATTGTTTGATTGAGAATGAAAATCATGAAAATCATCAGCACTAATACTTATATTTAATCTCTTTTCCCAACTTTTGACCAATTGTGCTGTTAATTAGATATCTACCACAGATAAGTTTGTAAACCAAAATTTTAACCAATCAATAATATCATTTAACAATGTTGAAATTTGGTATCACATTGGTGAGTTTAATAACCCAAACTATGGTGCTATCTTTAGGTTCTTAGTTATTTCATATATAATGGAAGGTATAATAAATGTTATATTGCAATTATTTTAAAAAAGTTTCAAACATTAAATCACTAAATGCTACTTCTTAATTTCTAGAGTTACATAAAATTTTCATTTGAAAAGGACGACATTACATTAGAACCGGCATGTATTATTATAGTGGAAAGAGATAGTGTAACACCTATCAAATAATAGTATATTATCTTGTCTAAGAACAATGATGATATTTTTTGAATTATATTTGAGTAACCATAGAAATGAAATTGTGTTTACACAAAAAATATGATAGTAACTAATTTATAAATCAAAATATAATATTCACATTATATTACATTGTGTTTTACCCATAGGAAGACTCAGAGATGCTCGCCTATGCTTAGAGAAAATAAAAACTCTAAATTTATGCTCGCCTCTGCAAACACCATTTGTTTCTCTGCAAAAACCGGTTCCTCTGTCATCTCAGTCTACTCTGCAAAATCTACTTTTTTTTATGAAAAGTGTGTATAAAGTAGTATTATAGATAGATGTAGGATGAATAAAAAAAAAGGATTAGTTTGCTGACATTTGTGAATTTTTTATGGTCCTACCATCTTTTTAGAAAATAATACCCAATATGCCATACTTTTCACACTTTTTCCCAATATGCCATGTTTTCAAAAAAAAAAAACTGATTTATAGAGCATCCGCCCTTTGAATGGGCGGAGCCTCTCATTTTTTAGGAACATCCGCCCTTTGAATGGGCGGAGCAGTGTATTTTGTTTTTTTTTTTTTTTTGAAATTTTTAATTAAATTAAAAACAAATTTAAATAATATAATAAATATTATAATTAATAATAAACCAATAATATATATTAAAAATATTACAATTATATAAATAAAATACAATAAATTTTGAATATAAAAAATACAATAAATTTTTTATTTATAAAAAATACAATAAATTTTTGATTTAATATATGTTAACTATTTTTTGTTTTAAATATAAAAAATAATACAATAAATTTTTTTAATTTTAAAATAAATGGAATTAAAATATATTAAATAACATTATATAAATAAAATACTTTTAATTGATAAATTAAGTTACAATGCAATTAAGAAAAATAAAATTACAATAAAGTAAATTAAACGGTATTTAATTGCCGTCTCGACCTGGTCGGCGTAACCGTTGGTTGGTTCCACAATAAGGAGGATGTACATCTCTCGTACTTCTTCGACGAGGCCCTTCATCATTTGCAGGTTGAGTAGAAGGACCTATCTCATATCCGCGATCATATAATTCTTCGACCATTTCTTCATTGATAAAATCAGCCGCCGTCGCACTACCATAACTCAATCTGGTCCCCTCGTTATTCCAATCCTGTTGAGTGGTGTTATGCATTGAGGTTTGCATGTTGACATAGTTTTCTTGATTGGTGTTAGGGGTAAATTGTTGTGATTGAGAAAAAGGCATTTGTTGTTGGGGGGTTTGATAGTTGTGGTATTGTTGTTGATTATAAGATGTAGATGGGTTATGTTGGGTAGTGGTATGTTGCATTTGGGTGTATTGGGGTGTTTGGTAGTGGTGTTGGTAGGTTGGGAAAGGGGTAGGTTGTGAGAATGGTGTTTGTGGTTGGGTGTATGAATTATATGGGTTTTGGTGATGATATTGTTGGCTTGGGGTAAAAGGTGGTTGTGTTGGATTGAAATTTTGTTGGGTGTTTTGAAAATGTTGTTGCATGTTAGGGATAGGTGGTCTGGATTGTTGGAAGTTTGAAGTGGAGGGTTGGCTACGAGGGTCAAACAAGTATCTATTCGGTGATAAATACAAATTTGACACAGTGGCATACCATGACATGTAGTCTGGGCTCGGTTTACATTCTTGAGGCATGATTTCCCCCTGCAAGACAGTTTTATGGCGATTATGCCATTGACGACGCTCATTCTTGTAATGGTCTTTCCAATCATCGTATGGCCATTGATCGGATAATTGACTTTTATGATACTCTTCCATGCAAGTTGGAGGACCCGGTATGCCCTGTTTAATGCCAAACTGGAGCTTAACCCTATCAGAATGATGCATTTCAACATAAGTGAAGCTTATGATAAAAGTTTTTGAACTCCACACGTCACTATTAGTTGGTTCCAGATCTTCGAGTTCGAGATAGGGCCTCCATGTAAACTGTTACATACAATTGTTTAGTTAAAAAATAGTTATATGAAATAGTATTAATTATTATAAGTGTTAAATATATTACATCAATCGGCTCGAAATGATCGATGAACGTTCGATATCCAGGAGCACAATGATGGGGTGTTTTTTCATAATTCATCCCATGTGCAGACCACCTAAAAAAAGAAATAATTAGTACCCAAAAAAATTAAGATATAATTGTAAAAAAAATTAAAACGTACTTAGTTGCATATGGAAAAATGTATGGGTTACGATTCACTGGTGCCAGTCTCGGCATTCTCGACCAACCCCAGGCTTGAAGTAAGACTTCACAACCTGCAAAATTATGCACTTCTTTTTTGGCGCATCTACACAAGTGTCTGTACAGATGTGCTAGAGTTGCAGATCCCCAACTATACTGACCTGTTTTATTAAAATCAGATAATAATGGTAAATACTGCAGATGTATAGTGTTACCATTAGTATCAGGAAATAATAGACCGCCAAAAAGCAACAAAATATAAACTCTAGCTTTTTGTACAATTTCTTCGATGGTGGAAGCATCGGTTAATGTCATTCGTTTTTCATGCCGGTAACATCGGAGTATCGCAGAAGGACCGGACATGTCATATTCTCCGCCGTCAAACCTCCCATGCCGGTAATGTTTTGGAATATCTCTTCCGTCGAGCAACTCAAGAGGACTCTCCTAAGATTTTTAGAGGGGGAGTACGAGGCCGGCGAACAGATAAGAAGCATCAAGAGGCTTAAAACAAGGGTCGATGCTGTGACTGGAGCAACGATAACTTTCTGGGATAATGTGGCATACGACATTGATGCCATTCAAATGATGCATGGACCTAATGACATTGTTTTAACCGTGGTGATTTCTTAGATGTTTTAGTTTATCTTTTTCTGATGATTATTTTCTATGTACCTTTATCTTTTTCTGTTGGTTTTAGTCCATTTGCAGCCCTTTTAATTAATGAATGAACTACTCTTTTCCGTGGACGCTCGAGTTAGCTGATTCACTGATCTTATCTGTTGCAATTTAATATATATATTTTTTTAATACTTTAAAATAATGACAATTTTATTAATAAATAACAAAAAAAAAAACTAAAAAAAAAGGAATACCACATAGGCGTCACCCTAGGTGGCTTGAAAGAAGAAAATGAACTATGAAGCCACCCTGGGTGGCGCATAGGTTCAAGGCAAATGGGCATTGGCGCCACCTGAGGTTAAACTTGGTTCTTTGGATTTTTTTTCCATTGCAGTGGCGGATCTGAAATTAAAAAATAAAATATTTAAAAGCTCCGCCCATTACAGTGGCGGATCTGAAATTAAATAATAAAATATTTAAAAACTCCGCCCATTGCAGTAGCGGTACTGATAATTGCAGTGATATACCAGTATTTAAAATTTATAATTAATAATAATATGATTAATATATAATAAAATAATTTAAATAAATAATACAATTTTTTATAAACATGTGAAATTAATATTATATTTTATTATAATATTTTTAATATATATTATTGGTTTATTATTAATTATAATATTTATTATATTATTTAAATTTGTTTTTAATTTAATTAAAAATTTCAAAAAAAAAAAAACGAAATACACTGCTCCGCCCATTCAAAGGGCGGATGTTCCTAAAAAATGAGAGGCTCCGCCCATTCAAAGGGCGGATGCTCTATAAATCAGTTTTTTTTTTTTTTTGAAAACATGGCATATTGGGAAAAAGTGTGAAAAGTATGGCATATTGGGTATTATTTTCTAAAAAGATGGTAGGACCATAAAAAATTCGACATTTGTTTCCATAATAAGTATGGGTTACTGAAAAAATACATTTATAAAAAGATAGTTGGGATTGATTGATGCAAAATAACAGTGGCACGACAGTTTAAATTTTGTTGGGACTGAGCAAAAGCTTGCTTTTGAACATGCAGCAGTTTGTAACTTTATGCTATCTCTTTACATGTTTATTTTATTGAGAAAAAAAACTTGCTTTTGAAGTGTTGTGTGTCATAGTTTATAAAGACAATTTTTTTTTAATAATTGATCAATATATTTTTCTTACATATAATTTATATTTTAAAAATTTTGAGAAACTTTTTTTTAACATATTCTTTACTTACAACTTTGTATTCAAGTTTTAAGAATATTTTTTAAATGATTTGACTGGTGGAAAGAGTATAATTTTATAAAAATAGTGTTATATTGAGATGGTCAGGGCCGGCCCTGGGCCCGGGCAAGCAGGCCCACAGCCCAGGGCCTCAAAAGAATAGGGGCCTCAAAATTTGGAGGGGTATAGTAAGAAATTGTAATACTCTAATTAAAAAATATATTATTATCCGCAAAGAAAATATACAAACTGTTTCATGTAGTTCAGCGGCACAACAATTGTATAGAAATCTTAATTGCAGTGGTTCAAATCTGTGCTGGCATCATTTTTTTCAATTATCTTTCTTTTACAGGAACATTTCATTATTTCATGCACTTATTCTTTCACTACTCTCTAATATAATATAACTAATGACATAAAAAATGCACTTATCTTTCTCTATTCTCTAGTATAATTAATTATATAGGTATTTTATGACAATTAACATTTTTCAAATTTTAATGATAAAATAATTTATATATAATTCATTGAAATTTATAATAAAATTTTAAATCAAATTTTACTCTCAAGGTTATTTATTGTAACCTTTATAGTTTTATTTTAATTTATTTTAGTATAAATTTTTGACGCTATTTATATGTTATAATTAAAAGTTTATCATACAATTAACTCTTTTATTATCAACTTTTGTTAGAAATTCTTATTGTATTGAAATTCTTTTTGTGGTTAGAAACAATTAAGACTTCATATTTTTTATCTTTGTCTCCGAGATTTTTTTATTTTATTTTGGAGGCGAATAAAAACTCAATTTTTTATTTAGGGCCAATTCTTTATTGTGTGCCCTGGGCCTCTAAAAAGTCGGGACTGGCCCTGGAGATGGTAATAGAGAATTGAATAGTGTAATAATTTTAAAGGTACACTACCCAATTTTTTTAGATCGGTAAAAAAGTTGTCCCCATTTTAAAATAGTAACCACACCTCCCGTGCATTTAATAGTGTAATAGAGTATAATTTTATAAAAATATTTAATACATTTTAAATATAAATTAAGTTAACAATAATCAGATAGTTCAACTAATAACCTATGATCTGTAAAAAAAACTAATAACATATGTATTTGATGAGTAGATATATTATCTAGGTTTTGATGCAATTCTTATAACATTGCTTACTAATTACTCCCTCCGTCTCATAATAAGTGTCTTATTTAAACTTTGTGCGGTTTTTAAGAAAATGATTAGATGTTTAGATTTTAATGATAAAATTAATATCATTTACTAAAGTACTCTTATTTATTATAGGTAGTAGAGTTGTTGAAAAACGTGAAAGTTAATATTTTAGTCCTTAAATTAACAATTAATATTGCAAGAAATAGATATAAAGAACATTAAAATGCTTTTTAAAAAAAAAAAATTAAATATGAACTAAACTTGGAAGATTTTAAATTTTTTTGACGGAAATAATATTTCATTTATGACTTTTTTATCTTATTTTATATTTTAATTTATATTTTAATTAATTAAAAAATTATTTATCTCACAGGTCACTATCACCACAATACCTTTTTTATTTATTTTAACCAACTAAATATTTATAAATATTTATAGTTATTAGTGATATGTGTTATTAAATTATATAATTGTATATTTTATAATTACATTTAAATAAATTATATACCAACTAAAATTGAAAACTATTCATCAAAAAAGTTTTCACGGAACACTATCATCATAATACCTGTTTTAATTTAATCAACAAAATGTTATAAATATTTATAATTAGCATAAATTCACTATTTTCACGGGACACTATCACAACAATACCTTTTTATTTAAATAATAAAATATTATAAATATTTAAAATCATCAGTGATATTTGTAAATATTTATAATTATTAGTCATATTTGTAGATATTTATATTTATTAAACATATCAAATTTATCATGTTGGTGATTTGATAAATATTTCTTTGTAAATATTTCAAGTTATTAGTCATTTTATAATAACAATTGTATATCACCAACAACTTACCCTTATCGAATTAACTAAGATATGAATGACTATTGCATTTCCATGTTTTTTTTACATAGCTACTATATATAAATTCATTTCATCTAAATCATGTTTTGTTAATCTTAAATTAACATTCCTCATTCAAATTTTTAATTTTTTTTCATTTGTAATATATTATTCATCTTAAGATTTGACTTACCCGTGCGGACGCACGGGTCTTCTACTAGTTGGACAACGAAATTTCTTCATGAGCGCTAACGGCTATTTTCTGGACGGTAACGGCTAATTGATTCCTCTTTCTCCGTCACCTCTCTTTGCCACCGTCTGCTTCTATCCCTCATCACTATGGATGCGGCTCTCCTGTTTCTTGAAGCCCACCTGACTGCATCGCCCGCTGTTAACAACCCCGTGAATAAAATCTCCTTCGTGGTGAAATCATTTTCTATCGTTGTCTCCGATAACGTTTGTGACATTCCCCTTAGCCAATTCTCCCAGTCATGTGTTAAAGGGGATAGACTCTCCATTAAGATACCGGAGGAAGAATATAAGTTGGGAGTAAAAGATTGTAAGCATCATCTTCATAGAAGAATCATGTGGCCGAAAGGCTCGATGTATACTGGAATTTTGAAACCAAAATTTAGACCGGAAATGAACAGTACTGTGTTCATATAACCATGAAAATGAAGTGGAATAGGAATGAATTATAGGTCACCGAGTGACATCACCACAGGGTGATGATGACCGGAAACAATGCCTACAGGCGCGACTATATACCTCCCACCCTGAATCATGCCGTGTCCCCACTTGTCTTGTTTCCCTTCATTCATTCTGGCTGTTGAAGTTTCTTTTCTTTTTTTTCTATTGGCCGAATAGTAACTAGAGTTACATTAAGTTGCTGAGAATTGACTTGTAACACTTATTTATTAGAAGTGACTTAGGCTACTAGGTATGTGTGTATTTATAAAAAGAAGAAACTCAATACGCATGTGGATAGAAAGTAACAATATGAGTCACCAATAATGATGCATTGGTAGACTCGCTACAGAATTAGTTAGAACCACTTGTTATTTAGTAAAACCACAGCCACTGTTCCTTCTTCTGGCCAATGGAAGGGTCCGAAAATAAACACCTCTTGCTTTGATGAACATGCTAATTCCACTTACTATACATTTAATAATGATGTACCATTGGTCAATTGAAGAGAAATGGATACCACTTGTAATACTTCTTTTACTGTACCGTATTTTGGCTTGGGAAAAAAATGAACTAGCACCTTCCTCCTTTATCCCTCTAATGCACCGCCCTATAGCTGTCCTTGGCCAATTAAAAGGAACATGAGGTACCAACACATTAATAATAGAAGTGCTAGCATTTCTAGCTAGTTGTTTAGTTAACCACGTGAGAAAATGTGTGAGGGATTAAATGAGAAATACTGCTGTTTGATTATTATTTGGCTAAAGAAAAATGTGAGCTACCATCTTACTTATTGATGGAAATATGTGATGAATATATATATATATATATATATATATATATATATATATATATATATATATATATATATATATTAATTAATACATGAATATATTCTTTAACTATTTTCTTTTGATTGAAATTTCTATGAGTTAGTTAAATGGTACCCTCCTAATGACTCTTAGTTTATTATGAAAAGAGTAAATTATATATAATTGATAATTTATGAGTTAGTATGTGATAGTATTAATTACTAAATGCTAATTAGAATGGTGGATTGACAATGGTGTGTTGACTATTATATGTGAATAATGCTTATGTGATGAGAATGTTTTGTACAATATTGTGGATAATTCATAGAGTGAATTATTGTGATATGCTAAATATTAAGATGGTAGAGATGATCTTAATTGCATATGTTTGAGTAACATTGTACATACATTCATATCATGGTGTGCCTTGAAACAAAGGTGATTTGCTTTGAAACGAAAGCGAGGCTTAGATTCTAGAGTGAATCGGAGGTGGTAAACTATATGTTTACAATTGGGTGGGCTTTGGTCTTGTCCGGATCGGATGCGTGGCCTAGATTCTAGATATTGAATCGGGAGGCGGTGAAACTTTGGGTTCACAATTCGGTACCACATGCATAGCATCACATACCTTGCATTGAGTCACATTAAAATTATGCGATGATTGAATATGTGAAGTTGATGTAAGTTATGATATGTGTATGAGCTTGATAATTGAAATGTGTGATGTTGGATACATGTCGTGGTAAAGATGTGACCATGTGATAATCGTAGTTGAATGCATAATTGAGAAGATAATATTGATATTGAATTGATATTATTCTTGTGTTTATCGATTACTTGTTAACATGTGAAATGTGTATTGTTTAATTGCTATTTATAAGGTTATGTATGGTGTGACTTAACTTATGAAATTATTAATTTAACCATTGTATTCTGTTATACTTTCTTCATAACGATTCGTATTCTCACCCTTCTGTTTTAATGTTGCCCTCGTTTGGCGACATGCAGGTTCTGGAGTTTAGTACCCGCGTGTGACCTAGCCGGAGGTTCTTCCTTGGTTATTGGAGACTAGGTAGTGAGTCGATGCTCTGGTCATGTAACACTGGGTAGACTAGGTGTATTGAACTCATGTTATATTTGCGTATGTATTATGCTATGACTTGTGAACTTATTTATTGGTTACATGTCTTTTGAGAGGCTTACAAGCCAAAACTTTGATTATGTTTTATATTGAATTGAGACTATTAGTCGATGTATGATCATGGTATGGGACATGAATCATTATGAATCACATGAGTATCATATTTTCCGCTGTGAATGCATATCCAGGTTAAATTGTGATTCTATATTGAGTGTTATCAAAATGACCAGGAGTATTGTGCTGTATAGATAAATGCTGTCAGTTTTTTTTTTTTGGTTTTTAGTTCTTCTAAAAGCATCGATGTGACGCCCTTTTGAATTATATGCATGTTATTCTCTGATTTATGTTAAATATTTTGGGGTATAAAAAGGGGTGTTACATTAGTGGTATCAGAGCCTGGTCGACCAGTTGGTCAATAGTCGTTAATGTTTTCTTATCTTGTTGTATTTGATTTGTGTATCTGACACGATCGATACTGTTTGTCTGGTTGTTTGGTTGTCTAGGACGATGGTTGCAGGCAGGAATGATGATGCGATTGTTGAGGCATTGGCGATGTTGGCTGGTGCTATTGGTCAAATTCCTCCAGCGAATGCGGGTAACCGGAACGGGGATGATGATGAGTACCGTGCTTTAGGGAGATTCCAGAGGAACAATCCTCCTGTCTTTGAGGGTGAACATGAACCAGATAAAGCTCAAGCTTGGCTGAAGGCGATTGAGAAGATATTCAAAGTTATGAACTGTACTGATGCTCAGAAAGTGCAGTTTGGTACTCATATGCTGGAAAAGGAAGCTGAAGATTGGTGGAACAACACTCTTCAGAGGTTTGAAGAAGACGACATTGAGGTTACTTGGGATCTTTTCCGTGATGTTTTCTTGGAGAACTATTTTCCAGAAGATTGTCGTGGGAAGAAAGAGGTGGAGTTCCTTGAGTTGAAGCAAGGAAATGGTATTGTTGCTGTTTATGCTGCTAAGTTTCAGGAGCTTATCAAGTATTGTCCTCACTATAATACTGCTAATGCTGAGAGGTCTAAATGCTTGAAGTTTGTGAATGGCTTGAGACATGATATCAAGAAGGCTATTGGTTACCAACAGATTACCCGTTTTACTGAATTGGTTAACAAGAGTCGGATTTATGATGAGGACAATAGAGAGAGTGCTTCTCTCTACAAGAGTTTGAAAGGAAAGAATCAGGATCGTGGGAAACCGTATGATGACAAGAGGAAACAAACTAGTTTTGGAAAGAAGCCAAGTTGGGGAGGATCTTCTACTCAACTTAAGTGTTTCAAATGTGGAGTTGAGGGTCATAAAGCTGTTGAGTGCAAGAAAGAGGTTACTACTTGTTTCAAGTGTGGCAAGTATGGTTACATAGCTACTAATTGTAGAGGTGGTTCGAATGTGACTTGTTTCAACTGTGGAGAGAAAGGCCATGTTAGTACAAAATGCGACAAACCAAAGAAGGAGCAAGCAAAAGGAAAAGTGTTCGCATTGTCTGGTGCGGGAGCCACTACTGATGAGAGGCTAATTCAAGGTACGTTCTTCATTAATGGTACACCTTTGATTGCTATTATTGATACCGGTGCGACACATTCTTTCATTTCCTTGGATTGTGCTAGAAGATTGAATCTTGTATTATCTGATATGCGTAGAAGTATGGTTATTGATACACCTGCTATGGGTTCTGCTTCTACTTCTTATGTATGTCTGAATTGTCCATTAAGTATCTTTGGTAGGGATTTCGGAATCGATTTAGTTTGTCTTCCTTTAGAACAACTTGATGTGATTTCGGGCATGAATTGGTTGGAATTTAATCGTGTGTATATTAACTGTTTTGATAAGACGGTCATCTTTTCTGAGAATTGTATTAAAGAAGATTTATTCTTGTCCGCTAAGCAAGTCGACGAATCAGTTCAAGGTGGAGCTGAATTGTTTATGTTGTTAGCAACCTTAGATGTGCGAGAGAAGAGAACCATTGAGGAATTGCCTATAGTTTGTGAATTTGCAGAGGTATTTCCTGATGATTTAATTGATTTACCACCGGAACGGGAAGTTGAGTTTTCGATTGATTTAGTTCCTGAAACTAGTCCTGTGTCGATGGCTCCATATAGGATGTCCGCTTCAGAGTTGAAAGAGTTGAAGAGTCAACTAGAAGAATTGCTTGAGAAGAGATTTATTCGTCCTAGTGTATCGCCGTGGGGTGCACCTGTTCTATTGGTCAAGAAGAAAGAAGGTTCGATGAGATTATGTGTTGATTATAGACAATTGAACAAAGTGACGATTAAGAACCGATATCCACTTCCGAGAATCGATGACTTGATGGATCAATTAGTTGGAGCATGTGTGTTTAGCAAGATTGATTTGAGGTCTGGTTATCATCAGATTCGCGTTAGAGCTGAGGACATTCAGAAAACTGCTTTTCGGACGAGGTATGGTCATTACGAATATTCTGTGATGCCGTTTGGTGTGACTAATGCACCTGGCGTGTTCATGGAGTATATGTGTTACACCCCAAAATTTACCCTCTTTCTCTGTGCTATAAGTTATGAGCGACGTTTATTTCGTCACTCGAAAATCAAAAAAAAAATATGATAAAGAGTTTCTTATACAAGGTGCCTACAATCATTAATGCAACTGAGATTCATTGAATTTCACGTCAAGATGTTCTTATGTGTTTCAACTCTTATCTTCTTCGAGGATTCTTTAGGGCGTGTTATGTTGGATTAAAGTGCAATGAAAATCATGATATAAGAGATGAGATTATGGGTCCATTTTATTCAAGGGATTCCTTAAAATCAAATTAGTGTTCAAGATTAGTTTGTTATAGCAAGGTCCTTAAACACAATTTGGGTTTGTAATGTCAAAAATCAGTGGAGGGATCATTCATAGGGATTACTTGGAGCGCAACTTGCAAAAGTCGAAGGCATACATCGAATTCATTCATTTCGAGCTTTTTTTATTCAAAATACAAAGACAATATGATTGTTTAATTTCAAACATTTCTCACCATCTCTCAAAAGTCCTACAATTGCAAGTTATAAAAGAATTACAAAAATATTCAAAAGCCCATCCATTTAAAGTCCATTCAGTACAAAAAGAATCCAATTTATTTTACATAAAAAATTACACAAATTTACAAGAAATGTTACAAGTCAATCATCACTCTATGTGTTCCATGCTATCTACTGCTACCGGCCAAACGCAAAGAAACGTCAACACGCCATTCAAGTTCATAGCCAGGAATTTGCAAGCAATGTGAAATAAACAACATCCCTACACATCACAAAACTTCACCTTCGCCAAATTAACCAAAATCCTGCACTTCAAATAAGCCAAAGCAGAACCGGTTATATGGAAAACCAAATGGCATAAACCAACTCGGACCAGTTGCATACAAAAAGAAGCCGAACCTCAAACCCAGCAGCGGCACAAGTGTATAAAACCGGTTCATAGAAAAACCTCATGACGGATGGAAGATGAAAAAATTCAGAAAACGATATAACAAAATTTCAGATGGAGATATAACAGATTTTCAGATGGAGAAAAGAAGGTAACAAACTTTTACTCACCTGTAACAAACTTGCCCTGAACGTTTCACCATCTTTAATTCTCATCGTCGCCTTCATCTTCTTCCCAATCATCTTCAATCTCTTCACGATCTCAAATTCTTCATCCAACAAACACCTAACGGAAAATCTCTCTCTCTCTTTTGTTCTTCAATCATCTTTGCCTCTTCAATATTCCCCTATGTTCATAAAAGAGAACCAGAAAATTCACAAAGAATTCTCATAACAGAAAAAAGGAACCAAAATTGGAGGAGGAGATCAGAACAGAAACTCACCATAACAGAATTGGGAAACGCAACAAACTTCTAAGGAAGAAACGCTCTGAACCGTTCTTCATCACTGTTCTTCATTATCTTCATCTTCGAACTTCTCTTAATCGGCTTCTCCAATCTTGAACCTTCATCACACAAAGACAAACCGGAAATCTCACATCGCGGAAAACCTTGAATCCTCTTCAAACCTTCTTCAATCTTCATCCGTAACAAACTCTTGAATCCACAAATTCATCACAAACTCTTCATCACGTTCCTGCAACAACAACCACATCATCATCATCATCCATCATTCAACATCATCATCAACTGCAGAAGAACTCGAAAGAAGAAGAAGAACCGAGACGAGCAAAAGAGGGAGAAATGTATTGAGATCGGAGGTTCAAAATCATTACCTGAAAGACTTGGAACTTCTTTTCCTCTGATTCTTTTTTTCTGCAATTTGGCGCACAAACATCTTCTCAGTTTGAGATGAGAGATATCGGAGAAGAGAGGAAGTAAGATCGAGAGAGTGATCGGAGAGGTTGAACGCAGAGGAGAAGCTCTGGCACCGGTTGCCTAAAAGTTGAACCGGAGAAGAGATGATCCACCGCCGCAACTCCGCCGACGTCACACACGAAGAAGAGAGCGTGAATGTCTTCTGAAAGGTCACATTTGACCTAATCCCTCTTTCAATTTTCTCTTATGAATTAATGATTCATTTAACGATTATTAGTAGAAATTAATTCTGGTTTAAGAGTTTGATTGAAATAAAATTGGATAATCAATTTCTTATAATCTAAACAAAATCTGAATTGGATCAACATTGCTATGGTCCTCGTACAGAATTTTCCGCATACCCCCATCTGAGCCCATCTCACCTTGTTTTTTTGGTTAGGATACAGAAACTGAACAAAAACACTCTTTTGGGCCACATCTGGCTGGGCCATGCGCCCCTGATTGACTGCACCACTGTTTTAAACAATAAACCCCCTGTTTAGAATGTTTTCTATTTTAGATTAGTTTTTTTAGTTTATTTTCTATCTCTTTTAGTATGATAAATCATTGATATTTTGTTATATTTTGACATGATAAAAAAATAATCAAAAACATGTATCTTTTGCTTGTTAGAATTTAAATGTTTTGTTATATCGTTTAGTTTTAATTCTTTGATAAAATACCATGAAAAATATTATGTTTGATTAGATGTCTCGCATTGATAAAAAGATAATAGAAACATGCAATCTTTTGCTTATTAGACTTTAATTGTTTTCTTACATAGTTTTATTCTAGTTTTAGTTTGAAATGTCATAAAAAACAATTTTCTCTTTTTAGATTTTGTTTAGAATTTACTTAGAATTTAATTTCTATTATTTTCTATGGCGGGTGCGTGCTTCCTTGTTACTACTGATTTGTTTGCTGAGATGTGCGAGGTACTTCGAGAGAGCCTTCGATTGCGATTCGACTTGCTTCGTGTTCCACTTTATTTGTGGGACACGAATTCGCTTCCAGTGCGATTTGTCTTACGACTTGATTTGCGTCGTGTTCCACTTTATTTGTGGGACATGAACCTATTTCCGATGTCAGTCACCCGATCTCTCATTCATTGAGATGTATACTCCTGTATTGTCTGGATTGTTTCTCTTGCAGGTTGCTCGTGTGGTTATGCTCGACGTGTACCACATGTCGCTCGTGATTTATTTTCACGATGACACTTTCTGACTAGCTTTGCTTGATGATGGCTTACGCGAAGTACTTCGGACTTCTCTGCTTACGCGTGCTAGCTCACTGCGGATTTTGCTATCCGCTCGGCATCTCCTTGTCCCTTTTACCGCTTTCCGCATCATCCTTTAACATGAGAAGTAGGACCTAGACATGCATCTGGCCAAGCCCTCGAAAGAGGCTCTGTTTTTGTTTGTGTGTTTATATTTGTGCTTTGCGGCAGGGAGTCACGGTGTAATAAGTCCTAGATGGAACTACGTTAAGTCCTCTTGGAAGGCACGCGAAAAGGGTTAGCAATCAACCCCCGCCTAGTCTCATCGAGTCTGTTCAGTATGCGCACGCTACGCGTGGCTCGCTTCTGAACCTGCACAAGATCTTGTTATCGAGTATGTCAGGAAAAGGGTTCATGCAGTCGGACCCCCGCCTTTCCTATAGCTCGCGTTGTTCGACGTTGATGCTCGGTGTACGCACGCACCGTTTTCCTTTACGATCCGTGACGGCTTGGTTGCTGAGAGGGGTCCGCCCTCTTGTCTATGGCCCGATCATTTTCGCGAGGTCTAATGCTTGGTTGACTTGGGTTGAGCTGCTCCCCTTGGCTATGGCGGGACCGCTTTTCTACCATTCGGTCAGTACCGTTGGTTTTGTTTGCTTTACAAGCGGATGCTCGTTTGTGTGATATTCTTGTGTGCTTCTCTTTTTCCCTCGTAGGTTGATAGCTTAGCTTAGACTTGTACCCTTTGTATGATAACATTAGGTAGCAAGCTTTCCCCCTTAGTTTAGGTTTTCCTCATGCATTCTTTAAAACACAAACCACACTCTTTGATTTTCTTTTCTTAAGAGCTTGTTATTTCCGCTCCATTCCCAAGCCTAAGTCTCCAAAGGTCGAGCAGCGGAGTGTGAATGTAACTCGTTCACCTAAAAAACACAAAACAAACAGAAACTAGTTAGCCGAGCTACGGTAGCTCTGATTCTGCAAAACAGATACGTAGGCAGCGGGGTAGGGCCCGTGCGAGCACAATCCTTTCTTTTCCCTACATTCTGCATTCATTTTAGTCCAGATTAGCGTAGATTTGTTACACACCCATAGTTTTAGACACAGGCGTGGATACCATCTGTAACACCCCTCTAATAACCCGCGGCAAATAATAATTATTAAATCAGAGTAACATGTAGAGAGGCATCACAATTGCATAAATAATAAAACACACGTCAGTATAAGTCATGCATTCACTGAAAACAACTGAAATTATAACTCAACAGATAAAATCATGTTTTACACAGCGGAATTAAAGCACACAGAGTCAACATTCATCATAATGTATCTGACTCAATCAACAACCAAAAAGAGTTATAACCATCTCATACACAAACGTGTTCCCAGTGTTACATCTACCAGAGCATGACACCGACACTATAACTAACAACCGACTTATGAGCTAATCCTCACCAAGTCGCGCCGCTATCCTCAATCTGAAAATGACAACAAGTAAGGGTGAGTCTCATCACAGTTAACCAATGTTATCACATCACAAATAATAACATGTCATAGTTATATCATTCACCCAATCGTTTCATATTCAGACAATCACCAATCATATATCCACAGACAAACATCAATCAACACATAACATATATAATCATGTTATAGCAAATCATGCACATGTATGAAACTGACACTATGCATGTGGTACCAATCATCACCAGTGGAATCCTCCACCGACCGATCTATCATCAATTCAGAAACGGTCCTGCCAGCACCAATTCCACACAATGGGAATTCTGCCCCTCGATGAATCCTCTCATCATATAGGATTCAACTCATGTTTATGAATGCATGTAACATATATATAACATACTTTCATCATTACCAATCTATGAGTAGCATCAACTATACTCATTTCATCATCATCATCAATAGCAAGCATGTTCATATATACATCACATCATTCAACATAATCAATCATCAGTAACCCACAGAATCACATTACAAGGTTACACAGTACCAAACAGTACACAAACAGGCATACCAACCGAAAGTTACACATCATCGAACTTTCCAGAAAAATCACAAAACAGAATTTTCACACACAGCACGCCATACGCGTATCACGTGACCCATACGCGTCCATACGCGTATCACCTTGCCTCATACGCGTATCATACGCATTTCACCAGAACTCAAATTGGCCTAGAGACCAACCCATACGCGTATCATACTCCCCATACGCGTATCACCTGAACAATTTTCCTCTTTCCAAATTTCCATACGCGTATGAGCATCCCCATATGCTCTCATACGCAAAACACCAGTACGTGGTTCTTGGGACAGGGCAACTGCGTATCATACGCGTACAGCCCCTTGGGAGTGTCCCCCATACGCGTATCAGCCTCATGCCATACGCGTATGGCACTGTTTCATACGCGAAATGCCAGAAATGCCCAGCAACCTGCAGAATTCGACACAGTCCAAAAAACCATTCGTTCCCACTCATACCAGTCTACGAAATTGAGTCCAAAAACCAGAAAAATGCATCTAATAGTGTACGAATTCATCCACAAACAACAGCATATGATTCTCCAACCAATTCTATTCATCATACCCTAAATCTATCAATTGTTAGGGATTAACAGTTCAAACCCAATGATGAACACAGATGAATTTTTCAGAAATTAGAATCAATCAACCAAACAATATTCCTAATCCACATTACTACTCATAACACGATAATAGAGATTAAATGGAGAGTCCCCCCTTACCTCAGATAATTGTTCTTGATCTTTGGTCTCTCCCTCTACAGATCTCCTTCAGTTCTTCGTGTTCTCAACCCTCTGCTCTTTCACGTTCTTTCTTCTTTTCCCAATTCCAAATGTTTATGAAAATAATAATATTTTAGTAAAAAGGATTATAAAATCACCCTCCCTCTTTTACTAATTACTCATATGGCCCAAATGCCATAAACCATTATTTTCACAAAATCCCCAGTATTTCTAATTATTAATTCAATAATCCAATTAAATTAATATTAAAATTATACGGGTGTTACAACTCTCCCCCACTAAAAGAGTTTTCGTCCTCGAAAACATACCTCAGGTAAAAAGTTCTGGATAAGAATCCTTCATCTGACTCTCTAGCTCCCAGGTAACGTTTCCCTCAGCTGGTCCTCCCCAAGCTACTCTGACCAAAGCTATTTCCTTGCCACGCAATTGCTTCAGCCTTCGATCCTCAATTCTCACAGGTAAAGTCTCAACCGTCAAGTTATCTTTCACCTGTATATCATCTACTTGGATCACATGGGACGGGTCTGAAATGTATTTCCTCAATTGAGACACATGAAATACATCATGTAAATTTGCAAGCATCGGCGGTAAAGCGATACGATAAGCCACTTCTCCCACTCTTTCAGAAATTTGGAATGGTCCGATAAAACGCGGAGTCAACTTTTTCGACTTCAATGCCCGACCAATCCCTGTCATAGGAGTAACTCTCATAAACACATGATCTCCCTCTTGAAACTCAAGTGTTTTCCTCCTCTTGTCGTGATAACTCTTCTGACGACTCTGAGAAGCCTTCATCTTCTCCTGAATCATTTTAATCTTCTCTGTAGTCTATTGTACAATTTCTGGACCAATCACAGCACTCTCACCAGATTCGTACCAACACAACGGCGTCCTACATCTCCTACCATACAAAGCCTCAAATGGAGCCATACCAATACTCGAATGATAACTGTTGTTGTAGGTAAACTCAATCAAAGGCAGATAACTATCCCAAGTACCTCCTTTTTCCAGCACACAAGCACGTAACAAATCCTCTAACGACTGAATCGTCCTTTCAGTCTGTCCATCAGTCTGCGGATGGTAAGCAGAACTCAATCTCAGCTTAGTACCCAAAGCTTTCTGCAAACCTTCCCAGAATTTAGATGTAAACCTCGGATCTCTGTCCGACACAATACTCGAAGGAATACCATGAAGACTAACTATCTTCTCAATATACAACTGAGCTAGCTTCTCCATCGGATAATCCATTCTCACCGGTATAAAATGTGCAGACTTCGTCAACCTGTCTACCACGACCCAGATAGCTTCACAATTTCTCGGCAAACCCGACACAAAATCCATTGAGATGCTGTCCCACTTCCACTCAGGAATAAACATCGGTTGCATAAACCCAGATGGTTTCTGATGTTCAATCTTTGACTTCTGGCAAGTCAAACAAGAATACACAAACTCAGCAATTTCCTTCTTCATTCCCGGCCACCAAAACAACTTTTTCAAATCATGATACATCTTAGTAGCACCAGGATGAATACTTAACCCACTACGGTGTCCTTCTTCCAAAATACGCTTTCGGAGTTCATCAACATCAGGAACACAAACTCTATCACCAAACCTCAGTATACCATTCTCGTCGACTCTGAATTCACCACTCTTGCCTTGATTAATCAAAGTCAACTTATCAATCAATTCAACATCGGCTTTCTGACCTTCTCTTATTTCTTCAAGAATACCACTAGTCAGCTTCAGCATACCCAATTTAACGCTAGTAGGAGTACTTTCACACACTAAACTCAAGTCTCTGAATTGTTCAATCAAATCCAATTCCTTCACCATCAGCATAGACATATGTAAAGTCTTCCTACTCAATGCATCAGCCACCACGTTTGCCTTACCCGGATGGTAATTCAAACCAAAATCGTAATCCTTCAGAAATTCTAACCACCTTCTCTGTCTCATATTCAGCTCTTTCTGATCAAAGAGATACTTCAAGCTCTTATGATCACTGAACACCTCAAATCTCGAACCATACAAATAGTGTCGCCACAATTTCAAAACAAACACCACAGCTGCCAACTCCAAATCATGAGTCGGATAATTCCTTTCATGCACTTTGAGTTGTCTCGACGCATAAGCGACCACTTGTTGATTCTGCATCAATACACCACCTAAACCCATCAGTGATGCGTCACAATAAACCACAAATGATTCTGTCGGATTCGGCAAAACCAAAATAGGAGCACTAGTCAATCTCCTCTTGAGTTCTTGGAATCCTTCTTCACACTTTGCATCCCAAATAAAGGCTTGTCCCTTCCTGGTCAGTTTAGTTAACGGCAATGCTAACTTTGAAAATCCTTCAATGAACTTTCTGTAATAACCTGCAAGGCCAAGAAAACTACGAATCTCTGATACTGACTTCGGAGCTTCCCACTGAGACACAGCTTCTAACTTTGTAGGATCCACAGCAATACCATCCTTGGAAATCACATGTCCAAGAAAACTGACTTTCTCTAACCAAAATTCACACTTCGACAGTTTGGCAAAAAGTCGCTTCTCTTTCAACAATTCTAACACAGTTCTGAGATGCTCTGCGTGTTCCTCCTCATTCTTAGAATATATCAGAATGTCATCTATAAATACCACCACGAACTTATCAAGATAAGGATGAAAGATCCTGTTCATATATTCCATAAAAACACCAGGTGCATTAGTAACCCCAAACGGCATTACAGAATACTCATAATGTCCGTACCTCGTTCTAAAAGCAGTCTTCTGAATATCGTCATCTTTCACACGTATCTGATGATACCCAGACCTCAAATCAATCTTACTAAATACACATGCTCCAACCAACTGATCCATCAGATCATCAATCCTCGGCAATGGATACCGATTCTTGATAGTGACCTTGTTCAATTGTCTGTAATCTACACACAGCCTCATTGAACCTTCTTTCTTCTTTACTAGCAACACAGGCGCACCCCACGGCGAAACACTAGGACGAATAAATTTCTTCTCAAGCAATTCCTCTAACTGCTTCTTGAGTTCAGCTAATTCAGACGGCGACATACGATACGGTGCCATCGACACTGGACTAGTTCCCGGAACCAAATCAATAGAAAACTCCACTTCTCTTTCCGGTGGTAATTCATTCACATCTTCTGGAAAAACTTCTGGAAACTCACACACCACAGGCAATTCGCCACTCGCCACTTTTTCCTTCATATTCATCAATGCGAACAACATAAACACTGTTGCACCATCACCGATAGCCTCATTCACTTGTCTAGCTGTCATCTCCAGATTACCATTACTAACCTCTTCAGGAAAGATCACCGTCTTCGTAAAACAGTTGATATGAACACGGTTGAATTCCAACCAGTTCATTCCCAGGATTACATCAAGTTGTTTCAACGGAAGGCACACTAAGTCCATCCCGAATTCTCTACCAAAAATGTCAACCGGACAATTCAAGCATGCAGACGAAGTAGTTACTGAACCCGACGCAGGAGTGTCAATAACCATACTTCCATTTATATCAGATATCTCAAGATTCAACCTCATAGCACAATCCAAAGAAATAAAAGAGTGAGTCGCTCCAGTATCAATAATTGCAACTAAAGGTGTGCCATGAATGAAACACGTACCTTTAATCAACCTGTCTTCTGGAGTAGTCTCAGATCCAGTCAAAGCAAAAACCTTTCCTCCTGATTGGTTCTTCTTTGGCTTAGGACAATTAGGACTGATGTGACCTTCTTCTCCACAGTTGAAGCAAGTCACAATCCTTTTCTTGCAGTCAGCAGCAATATGACCCACTTGGTCACACTTGTAACACTTCCTCTGATCAACCTTGCATTCATTCCTACGATGTCCCATCTCACCACAATTGTAACATCTGATACGAGCACTGGAATCTCCCCCACTGGGTTTCTTCCAATCAACAGGTTTACCTCTACCATATGGCTTACCTCTATCCATAGGCTTCTTACCCTTTCTGTCAACCAACTCGCGAGAGTGGGATGACTTCAGCTTGACACTATCTTCCTCAAAAATCCTACTACAATCTACCAGATCAACAAACCTCCGGATTCTCTGGTACCTGATACCCTGCTTGATCTCATCACGAAGACCATTCTCAAATTTGACACATTTCGAGAACTCACTGGCTTCGTCATCATTGTAGTGCACATAGTACCTTGCCAGTTCCACAAACTTGGCAGCATACTCCGGTACTGACATATTACCTTGAACCAGCGCCAGAAATTCAACTTCCTTTCTTCCCCTGACATCTTCAGGAAAATACCTCCTCAGAAATTCCCTTCTGAATACAGTCCAGGTGATTGCTGTACCACTAGCATCCAGCTCAGTTCTGGTTGACATCCACCAATCATCAGCTTCTTCAGATAACATGTGGGTGCCATATCTCACCTTGAGATCCTCAGCACAGTCAATGACTCTGAAAATCCTCTCGATCTCCTTAAGCCATTTCTGAGCACCTTCAGGATCATGTGTGCCCTTGAACAATGGAGGATTGTTCCTCTGGAAACTGTTCAGTTGCCTATCAGCACCAATCGCAGCTCCGTTGGCATTCCCTCCTAGCACACCAGCAATCATGCCCAGAGCCTCAGCGATCGCATCATCGTTTCTTCCACCTCTTCCAGCCATTGTTCTGCTTAACACAAACAATCCAGTCAGAACAAAAGTATCGACAAATAACTTGTATTAGTCGCATACACAGAAGACTGACACTAAGACTCTGGTCACAACGACCGACTATGCTCTGATACCACTATTGTAACACCCCTCTAATAACCCGCGGCAAATAATAATTATTAAATCAGAGTAACATGTAGAGAGGCATCACAATTGCATAAATAATAAAACACACGTCAATATAAGTCATGCATTCACTGAAAACAACTGAAATTATAACTCAACAGATAAAATCATGTTTTACACAGCGGAATTAAAGCACACAGAGTCAACATTCATCATAATGTATCTGACTCAATCAACAACCAAAAAGAGTTATAACCATCTCATACACAAACGTGTTCCCAGTGTTACATCTACCAGAGCATGACACCGACACTATAACTAACAACCGACTTATGAGCTAATCCTCACCAAGTCGCGCCGCTATCCTCAATCTGAAAATGACAACAAGTAAGGGTGAGTCTCATCACAGTTAACCAATGTTATCACATCACAAATAATAACATGTCATAGTTATATCATTCACCCAATCGTTTCATATTCAGACAATCACCAATCATATATCCACAGACAAACATCAATCAACACATAACATATATAATCATGTTATAGCAAATCATGCACATGTGTGAAACTGACACTATGCATGTGGTACCAATCATCACCAGTGGAATCCTCCACCGACCGATCTATCATCAATTCAGAAACGGTCCTGCCAGCACCAATTCCACACAATGGGAATTCTGCCCCTCGATGAATCCTCTCATCATATAGGATTCAACTCATGTTTATGAATGCATGTAACATATATATAACATACTTTCATCATTACCAATCTATGAGTAGCATCAACTATACTCATTTCATCATCATCATCAATAGCAAGCATGTTCATATATACATCACATCATTCAACATAATCAATCATCAGTAACCCACAGAATCACATTACAAGGTTACACAGTACCAAACAGTACACAAACAGGCATACCAACCGAAAGTTACACATCATCGAACTTTCCAGAAAAATCACAAAACAGAATTTTCACACACAGCACGCCATACGCGTATCACGTGACCCATACGCGTCCATACGCGTATCACCTTGCCTCATACGCGTATCATACGCATTTCACCAGAACTCAAATTGGCCTAGAGACCAACCCATACGCGTATCATACTCCCCATACGCGTATCACCTGAACAATTTTCCTCTTTCCAAATTTCCATACGCGTATGAGCATCCCCATACGCTCTCATACGCAAAACACCAGTACGTGGTTCTTGGGACAGGGCAACTGCGTATCATACGCGTACAGCCCCTTGGGAGTGTCCCCCATACGCGTATCAGCCTCATGCCATACGCGTATGGCACTGTTTCATACGCGAAATGCCAGAAATGCCCAGCAACCTGCAGAATTCGACACAGTCCAAAAAACCATTCGTTCCCACTCATACCAGTCTACGAAATTGAGTCCAAAAACCAGAAAAATGCATCTAATAGTGTACGAATTCATCCACAAACAACAGCATATGATTCTCCAACCAATTCTATTCATCATACCCTAAATCTATCAATTGTTAGGGATTAACAGTTCAAACCCAATGATGAACACAGATGAATTTTTCAGAAATTAGAATCAATCAACCAAACAATATTCCTAATCCACATTACTACTCATAACACGATAATAGAGATTAAATGGAGAGTCCCCCCTTACCTCAGATAATTGTTCTTGATCTTTGGTCTCTCCCTCTACAGATCTCCTTCAGTTCTTCGTGTTCTCAACCCTCTGCTCTTTCACGTTCTTTCTTCTTTTCCCAATTCCAAATGTTTATGAAAATAATAATATTTTAGTAAAAAGGATTATAAAATCACCCTCCCTCTTTTACTAATTACTCATATGGCCCAAATGCCATAAACCATTATTTTCACAAAATCCCCAGTATTTCTAATTATTAATTCAATAATCCAATTAAATTAATATTAAAATTATACGGGTGTTACACCATCGAGTACGATGGGCGCGAGGGGTACTAACACCTTCCCCTCGCGTAACCGACTCCCTTACCCTTTTTCTCTGGTCGTGAGACCGTTGTTTTGTTTTATGGTTTGCTGGCATTCCCTTCCTTTTCAGGATAAATATGTTAGTGGAGACTCTGTTAATTTTCGCGGTAGCGACAGCTGGCGACTCTACTGGGGACATCTCGACCTATTGCGGGTCCGGACTTAGCGAGTCGATCCTAGCGCTTGTGTGTTTATCTCGGGTGTTTTTACTGCTTTGCATATTTGCCTGTTTGCATTGCATTCTATGTGCGCTTTTACTTTTCTGCATCATATTCTGGATTGTTTGGATTTCTGTCTGTGGGTGGGTGTTTCAAGAGGTAAAAGGCCCAATACCCCGGTCATGAGTGATACCATAGGAACTAGGACTAGAGTGGCCGTGACGGACAGAAGGCGTATGCCTGATTGATCTGATCACGTAACCACGGGCAGAGCTTGGTGGAATGAGGCAATATCGTATGATAACGCCTACATTTGATCCTCTGTTGGCTTTTTGACCTACCCTGGCCTAGATTTACCCGTGAGTGGGGCGGGAATCAATCATTGCTTAACAGGTACATTGTTGGTGACCGCTGTTCTTGTTCGTGGGTTACCGCTATTCTTGTTCGTGGGTTACCGCTGTTCTCGTTCGTGGGTTACCGTTGATCTTGTTCGAGTGTACTATTGGTTACTGTTCGTGGGGTACTATGGTTCTTGTTCGAGTGGTAATCTGTGTTCTATTCCAGTGTGTTGGTGACTATATGTTCTGGTTCCGATGGTAACTTGTTCCGTTGGTGACTTGTGGTTTGTGTGGTGGTCCGAACTATGCCGAACCTTTGAACTTGTGCCGTATGATTTTTCGGCATCCCAGATATATCCAGTATTTATGGTTCCCACCACCTTGCATCATTGCATATTTACTTTTCCAAAAAATGATGTACAAAAAATAACTAGCATACTAGCATACGTGTTCCTTCCATTTCCAAGGAATCGTGTCTTTAAGTCTCGTGTTGAGCTTTTCCATCTCTTGCTTTCTAAAAAATCAAAACACGAGGATTCCTTGGAAATCGAATGAACATGGCATTGCACGCATATCATACATCTCATACATTTCATGCATAACAGGTATTCAAAGATCAAGGGTCTCTTATTCAGATTTTGTATTCTCACCAGACTTAAAGACTCGACTTCTTCTTATTGTTTGTTCAGAGATCAGTCATGAAACAACTTTGTGGGGTGATCAAGAGGAAGGCTCAATTGAGGTTCTTTTTGAAGACTTGTCTTATGCTCATTTGCTTCCACGCTTGCTTTATTTGCAACTGGTTAAGCTCCATACCGTGTGGATGTCTACAAATTCTATGCTTGATAACGATGACACTAGGTGTGAGTTCTATTCTGGGCACCTGGTTGTGATGTTAGTATCTACAAGTCTTTGAAGTTGCTTGGGGCTCCCGAACGAGGGATAAGAAAGACATTGTCTATCTTGAGCATTGCACCATTTGCATTGCTCGAATCCCTAAAGCACTGACAAATTCCGTGTGACTTCGCCAGAATCTTCTGCCAGCAATTTTCAAAAGTGGTTTACATAGACACCTCTCCTTCTCAAGGTTCTGCTCAACATCCTGAGTCACCTCTCATGGAGTTTCCTTTTCAGCAACCATTGCTTGTCAACAGAGACGGAAGAGAAACAAGTTGATGTACTCCTAATGCCTTTTATCTGAGTTGCATCCTTGCTTGTAGGAGTTCCAGTTGGTTAAGATTCGTTGCTTTGGGACTTTCTCGCCACGGATAGCTCTCCTAATTTTGATGACTATACTCGGTGTTTTTTATTCTAGGGCACCTGATCATAATGTCAAGCCTTACGAGATGTTGAGGTACAAAGAATCCAGAACTGTTCGATGAAGAAATGTTTGAGTTTACTCATAATGGTTTCTACTGGTCAATCCCATTTCATCTGCTGCAAGTAAAATGTTTGTTCTTCCTTGAGGAAGTAACTCATGATAATCACTTGCAATTGGTACTACCAGAGGCCTCCTTCCCAACAACTGTTGTGTGTTCCAAGTAATGACTTTGATAGCCAAGCGTCAGAGGCTATTGTTGTTCGCTGATAGTAATACAAGTTTCCTCCATTCATGATGGTGTTTTCTGTTTCAGCAGCTATATTTAGGGCCCCCGACCGAGGGATAAGCAAGACTCCGTGTTCTTGAGTTTGCATCATTGGCAGCTCAAATCCCTAAAGCATTCACAAACTCCAGTCACTATATTTAGGGCTCCCGACCGAGGGATAAGCAAGACGCCTTGTATCTTGAGTTTGTGCACCACTAGCACGACTCAAATCCCTAAAATCTGGACACTTGCAACTTCTGTATGACTTTGCCGAAATCTTCTTCCAGGAAGTGATCTAAAGTGTTTTGACGTAATGCTTGGTGTGCTTTCCACTCTAGGGGCACTTGGTTATCTGATTGAAGGTTGTCAGCCATTCAAAGACAAAGTTCAAGACTTGATTGATTCAAAGGCCATCACATTTGCACTTGAGGGCCAGAACTGAAGTTCTCTTCCGATTCAGCGGATCTTCTGAAGCAATAAGTCCATACGGAGAAGATCTCCTCAACATTGGCAGTTCTTAAATCATCGTGCATGTTCATGTTTAAGCTTTCTTGCTTTGTTCAATATTGTTGCATGCAAAACTTGTTTGTTTTTGAACTATAATCATAATGCATTGGATATGTTTGTCTTGAAAAAATCCATTCGCTTTTTCTCTTACATGTTTTTCTATGCTTTTTGTGATACTCAACTCTTGTTAATAAAGCATGATAACTCCGTAGGGAGAATGATGAACATAATACCAATAACCTCAAATGGTATGCTTTTGAGTAGAACCCCGTTGATGATGTACAGGCATTGTTTCAAATTCCCAAACACTGGAGATATAAGGGAGTGAAACCCTCGTTAACCCCTTTGAGCCTTGAAGTTGGAGTTTCTTTTCTATGCATGAAAAAAACCCTCAAATTTAACCCAGGGGCAGGGTAGTATTCAGTTAACCTGATTGAGCATTCAAAATTCATCAGGAGCACACATCTAAAGATACAACAATGGCTATCTTTCAAAAGGTTGAGGAAAGTCAAATCCACAACGGTTATCCCTCACCTCAGGAGGTCGAAACATCAAATTTATCCCTCACATCAGGAGGTCGAGACCAACATCAAAGCCGTTGTGGTTTATCCCTCACATCAAGAGGTCAAAATATGACGATACCACGATGGTAATTCTTCATCAATCAAAGACTCAGGCAGTCACAATCACTTCTAACAAATCAGAGATTCCGGATCACACGACTTGTTCAAAAAAAAAGAGAAAAAAGGAATGAAGAGAAAAAAAATAAAAGAGCCCGCTAAGTCAACAAGTTGAAAGCATGTGACTTAGGCAAAAGTTGGGGCATCCCGCTGGACTTCCATATCAAAATTCAAAAGAATTTGTCCAGGCAAAAGTTAGGGAAACAAAAAAAGAAAAGCGAAAGCAAAGAAAGGATTAAAAAATAAGAATCCTCATCAACAGAACAAAGTCGTGTGATCAGACACCAAAAACGAAAGGTAAAGTGAATGTCGTATCCGAACGCCTCATCAATTCCTCAACCATCTCAAGTTCCTTTTGAAAGATGAATGCTCATGTCAAGTTAACTGAACTTAGGACTGGAGAACATCACGAAGGGGGTGGGCACCAAATAATTTGAGCCTGAAAATCTTTTTTTCTAAAAACCGTGAACCTGGCCACGTTACAACCCTTAAAAGTCCTAACTGAAGCATGGGTTAATTCGAAAGCAGACTATACAGAGAATACGATAAGCTGACTCCTAGGAGATCCGCTAAACGCATGAGTTGGTATCACACCATCTTTCTTTCATAAAAAGTCGATGTTACGACATCCTTTCAAAAAGTTTCTTTAAACTTCGAAACAAACATACTCTTTGCATTAGAATTATATTTCTCATAATAAACATTCTTTGCATATGAACAAGTGCTTAACATCAAGAAAGTTTCCATCATGAACTTCAGATGAAAGTTTTATCCTCCCGAAGGACAAGTTGTCTTCCGAACTCCGTTGAGCAGAGGCAGCAATATTTCAAAGTTTGATCACCCTCAGGGGCACAAAAAGCGTTTGAATACTTTGTCGAGCAAGTTTTCACTCAATCTGAGACAATCAGGTCAAGATTCGAAGAATCTCTCAAAATGCTAAGCAATCAGGGGCATTCACCCAAGTGCAGTTGAAGCTACCTCCAACACAGGTCAGGCAGGGGCATGGTTTCAAAGTTCATGATACTGGAGAAAATAGGCTATGATAGCACAAATATCAGAAGTCCTTACAAGATGAATTTCTTCAAAGTCCTTACAGGCTGGGGCAAAGCAATATGCAGTGGCATCCTATCCTCATCAGGAGGTGTGCAGTTTAAAAGTTCGGGTGTGAGCTAAACAAATTATGAATTTGAGAACCGTCAAGGTCGTCATCCTCAACAGTCAGAAGCTGAAAGTCCAATACTTGTTGGCATCCTTACAATCAATGCGAATCTGCAGAACCCTATGAAAGCCAATCCTTTTTTGGTGCCCGTTGAAGTCAACGTTTGCTTGACCTCTTAAGCCCACTTCCTGGTGGCACTCTCTCGGAAAGTCAATTTCTGTTTGATGCTCCGGCCGATACTTGTTTGGTGTTCTAATCATTGCTTGCCTATCCATTGCTTGTTTGGAAAGTTTCAAAGCCAATATGTGTGACAATCTGTTTGCTCTTGCATTTTCCTATTGTGGGTGAGCATCACTATCCTCTGTCATGTGAGGAAACCCCGTGAAGATGTTATGCTATATCCTGGGGCATTTTCATCTGTTTATCTCGAAGGTACATCCTTTTGAGTGCATTATGTCAGCGCGTTGGTGGATCTATCTGAGTGAGATTCTCATTCCCCAGCCAAGCGCATTCAAATGAGAGGTCCTCATTCCCCAGTTGAGTGCATCCATATGAGTTTTTCTTCTGTTCAAAGATTCTCATATCCTCAGCAAAGCACATCTCAATGCATTCTCCATGCTTCTGAAGTCTTATTCCCCGACGGAATGCCTTCTCCCCAGTGGAGTCATGATTGGATGGTATTTGATTCCCCAGCAAGCTCTTAATGGGTTCCTTGCCCGAATGCCTCATTTTCCCCAGTAGAGCGCTCCTCTCTCCAACAGATGGACCTGTTTTCCCCAAGAGAGTCATCTTATTCCCCAATGGAGTTGCCTTAATAAAAGGTTCTTATGTTAAGTTCCTTATCCCCAGCGGATCTCTCATCTCCTCAGTGGATCGTTGTGCATAAGTATTCATCTTCCCCACTGAATCTTTCCTCAGCAGAGGTTCACATGTATCCTCAGCATAATCTGTTTTCGTCAAGGATTTCCCCAGCGGAATGCGTTCTACGCAAGCAAGTTGGTTACTCCTCATCAGAGTTGTCTTCATGACTTGCCTTTATCTCCACATCCCTAGAGTGTCGAGAAGTTGCTTCTCCTATGAAGTTGCAAGGGTATTCCCTAAGCAGTTAATCGGGAAGTTCATATCCCCAAGCAGGATTTATTCCCCAGCCAGAGCTCGCATCCAGATTTGATCGTCTCTAGCAGATTTTTGATCCACCTTTGCTAGCTCGCAATTGTGACTTCAGGTCACTCATCTTGTCCTCCCCGCAAAGTTCCATATTCTCTACAGGACTTCTTCAGCAAATCAGTGCTCCTCCGTTGTATCCCTAAGCAATGTTCGAATCATGCATCATTTGCATAGCATTCTCAAAAGCGTATAGCGTCCGCCTTCTTGGGAACGTTATTCCATAAACATTCATACATGCATCATGCATAAATCATATCATATCTGTTTCTTTCTGCAGGAAAGTTTATCCAGGTTTAAATGCTCCCCCAGAGAGCAATATTCGCCTAATCATTACGGGCGTTATCCTGATATCTAGATCAGAAGAGGATTGTCAATTCATCCATTGAAGATATTCCATTCACGGCGTACACAGTTCGGAAGAGATATTTGTTCCTATCCTAATATCCAGATTAGTTGAAGGAATCGCCTCCGGATCTCCCAAGATCTTCCTAAGGAGCTAGCCCACTGAGGCCTCAGATCAGTCGGAGATATCTCCTGATGATTTAATTCATCAGAAGAGGACTGTCTATTATTCCTGATATCGCCAGGTCAGTTGAAGACACTCCTATTCCCGATGTCCCCAGATTGGTTGAGGATATTTGTTCTTATCCTGAAATTCAGTTCAGTTGAAAGAACCGCCTCCGGATCTCTAAGATCTTCCGAAGGAGCAAGCCCTCTGATGCCCCAGATCAGTCGGAAATATCCATTCCATGACGATTTAGTTCGTTCAGAAGAAGATATGTCTGCTCAGTCCTGATGTCCACAGATCAGTTGAAGACAATCTTGATTCCCGATGCCCCCAGATCGGTTGAGGAGGTCCATTTTCTTCCTGATGCCCCCAGATCAGTAGAAGGCACAATCCTGATGTTTCCGATCAGTTGAGGACTTCCACCCACCTGATGATTTATTTTCGTCGGAAGAAGACTTGCTTGCGCAGTCCTGATGTCCCCAGATCAGTTGAAAGCATTCTTTAAAATTCCCGATGCCCCCAGATCGGTTGAGGATATCCATTTTCTTCCTGATTCCCCCAGATCAGTAGAAGGCACAATCCTGATGTTTCCGATCACTTGAGGACTTCCACCCACCTGACGATTTATTTTTGTCAGAAGAAGACATGTTTGCTCAGTCCTGATGTCCCCAGATCAGTTGAAGACATTCTTATTTCTGATATTCAGATCGGCCAAAGACGTCTTTTTCGCTGTGATATCCAGATCAACCGAAGATGTCGACCTTCTCTTGGTGCCCAGACCGATTGAAGTTTTTTCCCTCAGCAATGGGGTTGCCTGTTCCTTCTTATCGCAAGTTGGAGCTACTTAATTATCGAGGTCAATTGAAGTTTTTTCTCCCTGCTTGCGGGGTGGTACATTCCTTCTTTTTACAAGATGGGGTCTTCTGTTGATCAAGAGCGCAAATTTTCGAGTTCATTCTGGTATTCAATCTCCTTCCACTTCGACGGTTCGAAACTTTCATTTCTCACTCGTCAGGTTCAAGAAGTTTGAATAGGGGCAGCTGTTGCACCCCAAAATTTGCCCTCTTTCTCTGTGCTATAAGTTATGAGCGACATTTATTTCGTCACTCGAAAATCAAAAAAAAAAAATGATAAAGAGTTTCTTATACAAGGTGCCTACAATCATTAATGCAACTGAGATTCATTGAATTTCACGTCAAGATGTTCTTATGTGTTTCAACTCTTATCTTCTTCGAGGATTCTTTAGGGCGTGTTATGTTGGATTAAAGTGCAATGAAAATCATGATATAAGAGATGAGATTATGGGTCCATTTTATTCAAGGGATTCCTTAGAATCAAATTAGTGTTCAAGATTAGTTGGTTATAGCAAGGTCCTTAAACACAATTTGGGTTTGTAATGTCAAAAATCAGTGGAGGGATCATTCATAGGGATTACTTGGAGCGCAACTTGCAAAAGTCGAAGGCATACATCGAATTCATTCATTTCGAGCTTTTTTTATTCAAAATACAAAGACAATATGATTGTTTAATTTCAAACATTTCTCACCATCTCTCAAAAGTCCTACAATTGCAAGTTATAAAAGAATTACAAAAATATTCAAAAGCCCATCCATTTAAAGTCCATTAAGTACAAAAAGAATCCAATTTATTTTACATAAAAAATTACACAAATTTACAAGAAATGTTACAAGTCAATCATCACTCTATGTGTTCCATGCTATCTACTGCTACCGGCCAAACGCAAAGAAACGTCAACACGCCATTCAAGTTCATAGCCAGGAATTTGCAAGCAATGTGAAATAAACAACATCCCTACACATCACAAAACTTCACCTTCGCCAAATTAACCAAAATCCTGCACTTCAAATAAGCCAAAGCAGAACCGGTTATATGGAAAACCAAATGGCATAAACCAACTCGGACCAGTTGCATACAAAAAGAAGCCGAACCTCAAACCCAGCAGCGGCACAAGTGTATAAAACCGGTTCATAGAAAAACCTCATGACGGATGGAAGATGAAAAAATTCAGAAAACGATATAACAAAATTTCAGATGGAGATATAACAGATTTTCAGATGGAGAAAAGAAGGTAACAAACTTTGACTCACCTGTAACAAACTTGCCCTGAACGTTTCACCATCTTTAATTCTAATCGTCGCCTTCATCTTCTTCCCAATCATCTTCAATCTCTTCACGATCTCAAATTCTTCATCCAACAAACACCTAACGGAAAATATCTCTCTCTCTCTCTCTCTTTTGTTCTTCAATCATCTTTGCCTCTTCAATATTCCCCTATGTTCATCAAAGAGAACCAGAAAATTCACAAAGAATTCTCATAACAGAAAAAAGGAACCAAAATTGGAGGAGGAGATCAGAACAGAAACTCACCATAACAGAATTGGGAAACGCAACAAACTTCTAAGGAAGAAACGCTCTGAACCGTTCTTCATCACTGTTCTTCATTATCTTCATCTTCGAACTTCTCTTAATCGGCTTCTCCAATCTTGAACCTTCATCACCCAAAGACAAACCGGAAATCTCACATCGCGGAAAACCTTGAATCCTCTTCAAACCTTCTTCAATCTTCATCCGTAACAAACTCTTGAATCCACAAATTCATCACAAACTCTTCATCACGTTCCTGCAACAACAACCATATCATCATCATCATCCATCATTCAACATCATCATCAACTGCAGAAGAACTCGAAAGAAGAAGAAGAACCGAGACGAGCAAAAGAGGGAGAAATGTATTGAGATCGGAGGTTCAAAATCATTACCTGAAAGACTTGGAACTTCTTTTCCTATGATTCTTTTTTTCTGCAATTTGGCGCACAAACATCTTCTCAGTTTGAGATGAGAGATATTGGAGAAGAGAGGAAGTAAGATCGAGAGAGTGATCGGAGAGGTTGAACGCAGAGGAGAAGCTCTGGCACCGGTTGCCTAAAAGTTGAACCGGAGAAGAGATGATCCACCGCCGCAACTCCGCCGCCGTCACACATGAAGAAGAGAGCGTGAATGTCTTCTGAAAGGTCACATTTGACCTAATCCCTCTTTCAATTTTCTCTTATGAATTAATGATTCATTTAACGATTATTAGTAGAAATTAATTCTGGTTTAAGAGTTTGATTGAAATAAAATTGGATAATCAATTTCTTATAATCTGAACAAAATCTGAATTGGATCAACATTGCTATGGGCCTCGTACAGAATTTTCCGCATACCTCCCATCTGAGCCCATCTCACCTTGTTTTTTTGGTTAGGATACAGAAACTGAACAAAAACACTCTTTTGGGCCACATCTGGCTGGGCCATGCGCCCCTGATTGACTGCACCACTGTTTTAAACAATAAACCCCCTGTGTAGAATGTTTTCTATTTTAGATTAGCTTTTTTAGTTTATTTTCTATCTCTTTTAGTATGATAAATCATTGATATTTTGTTATATTTTGACATGATAAAAAAAAATCAAAAACATGTATCTTTTGCTTGTTAGAATTTAAATGTTTTGTTATATCGTTTAGTTTTAATTCTTTGATAAAATACCATGAAAAATATTATGTTTGCTTAGATGTCTCGCATTGATAAAAAGACAATAGAAACATGCAATCTTTTGCTTATTAGACTTTAATTGTTTTCTTACATAGTTTTATTCTAGTTTTAGTTTGAAATGTCATAAAAAACAATTTTCTCTTTTTAGATTTTGTTTAGAATTTACTTAGAATTTAATTTCTATTATTTTCTATGGCGGGTGCGTGCTTCCTTGTTACTACTGATTTGTTTGCTGAGATGTGCGAGGTACTTCGAGAGAGCCTTCGATTGCGATTCGACTTGCTTCGTGTTCCACTTTATTTGTGGGACACGAATTCGCTTCCAGTGCGATTTGTCTTACGACTTGATTTGCGTCGTGTTCCACTTTATTTGTGGGACACGAACCTATTTCCGATGTCAGTCACCCGATCTCTCATTCATTGAGATGTATACTCCTGTATTGTCTGGATTGTTTCTCTTGCAGGTTGCTCGTGTGGTTATGCTCGACATGTACCACATGTCGCTCGTGATTTATTTTCACGACGACACTTTCTGACTAGCTTTGCTTGATGATGGCTTACGCGAAGTACTTCGGACTTCTCTGCTTACGCGTGCTAGCTCACTGCGGATTTGCTATCCGCTCGGTATCTCCTTGTCCCTTTTACCGCTTTCCGCATCATCCTTTAACATGAGAAGTAGGACCTAGACATGCATCTGGCCAAGCCCTCGAAAGAGGCTCTGTTTTTGTTGGTGTGTTTATATTTGTGCTTTGCGGCAGGGAGTCACGGTGTAATAAGTCCTAGATGGCACTCCGTTAAGTCCTCTTGGAAGGCACGCGGAAAGGGTTAGCAATCAACCCCCGCCTAGTCTCATCGAGTCTGTTCAGTATGCGCACGCTACGCGTGGCTCGCTTCTGAACCTGCACAAGATCTTGTTATCGAGTATGTCAGGAAAAGGGTTCATGCAGTCGGACCCCCGCCTTTCCTATAGCTCGCGTTGTTCGACGTTGATGCTCGGTGTACGCACGCACTGTTTTCCTTTACGATCCGTGACGGCTTGGTTGCTGAGAGGGGCCCGCCCTCTTGTCTATGGCCCGGTCATTTTCGCGAGGTCTAATGCTTGGTTGACTTGGGTTGAGCTGCTCCCCTTGGCTATGGCGGGACCGCTTTTCTACCATTCGGTCAGTACCGTTGGTTTTGTTTGCTTTACGAGCGGATGCTCGTTTGTGTGATATTCTTGTGTGCTTCCCTTTTTCCCTCGTAGGTTGATAGCTTAGCTTAGACTTGTACCCTTTGTATGATAACATTAGGTAGCAAGCTTTCCCCCTTAGTTTAGGTTTTCCTCATGCATTCTTTAAAACACAAACCACACTCTTTGATTTTCTTTTCTTAAGAGCTTGTTATTTCCTCTCCATTCCCAAGCCTAAGTCTCCAAAGGTCGAGCAGCGGAGTGTGAATGTAACTCGTTCACCTAAAAAACACAAAATAAACAGAAACTAGTTAGCCGAGCTACGGTAGCTCTGATTCTGCAAAACAGATACGTAGGCAGCGGGGTAGGGCCCGTGCGAGCACAATCCTTTCTTTTCCCTACATTCTGCATTCATTTTAGTCCAGATTAGCGTAGATTTGTTACACACCCATAGTTTTAGACACAGGCGTGGATACCATCGAGTACGATGGGCGCGAGGGGTGCTAACACCTTCCCCTCGCGTAACCGACTCCCTTACCCTTTTTCTCTGGTCGTGAGACCGTTGTTTTGTTTTGTGGTTTGCTGGCATTCTCTTCCTTTTCAGGATAAATATGTTAGTGGCGACTCTGTTAATTTTCGCGGTAGCGACAATATGAATAGGATCTTTCATGACTACCTGGATAGTTTTGTTGTGGTATTCATTAATGACATCTTGATTTACTCTAAGAGTGAAGAAGAGCATGCTGAGCACTTGAGGGTTGTTTTGTCCGTGTTGAAAGAGAAGAAGTTGTTTGCTAAGCTATCTAAATGTGAGTTTTGGTTAAGTGAAGTAAGTTTCCTCGGGCATGTGATTTCAAGTGGTGGTATTTCTGTTGATCCTTCGAAGATGGAAGCTGTATCTCAATGGGAAGCTCCTAAGTCTATTGCTGAGATTAGAAGTTTTCATGGTTTAGCTGGTTATTACAGGAAGTTCATTAAGGGGTTTTCGAAGTTGTCGTTACCGTTGACGCAGTTGACTAGGAAAGGGCAAGCCTATATTTGGACTTCGCAATGTGAAGAGAATTTCCAAGAACTTAAGAGAAGATTGACTTCTGCTCCCATATTGATTTTACCGGATCCGTTAGAACCTTTCGTGGTATACTGTGATGCTTCTTTGTTGGGATTGGGAGGTGTTCTAATGCAAAAGGGACAAGTTGTAGCTTATGCTTCAAGGCAACTCAAGGTTCATGAGAGGAATTATCCTACACATGATTTGGAGTTAGCAGCTGTGGTGTTTGTATTAAAGCTCTGGAGACATTATTTGTTTGGATCAAGGTTTGATGTGTTTAGTGATCACAAGAGCTTGAAGTACTTGATCGATCAGAAAGAGTTGAATATGAGACAAAGAAGATGGTTAGAGTTCTTGAAGGACTACGATTTTGGTTTAAACTATCATCCTGGTAAGGCGAATGTTATTGTTAGAACAAGATTTGTTCTGATCAATATTCTTAGTTTTGATGATAACAAGGATATGAATTTTGTATGAGATAATGTGGTACTCTAATACATTGCAATTTCCCTTTCAGGAAATATATAAAGAGTATGCACAAATCAGCGCTCAGAATCTTTGACTCAGAAGGTTCAGCATGCAACATCAGAACATGGTCTGGCAAGACATCAGAAGATGGTCAAGGCAGAATAAGAACATGGGTCTATGGAAGCATCAGAAGAACTTGAGTTCAGAAGCAGAAGCACTGAAGTTCTCATGGTATCACGCTCAGAAGCACTTCAAGGTCAGAAGACAAGAAGATGCTATGCACCAAGCTGTTTGACTCTGATGATATTCAAACATTGTATTCACAAACATCAGATCAGAAGAAAGTACAGGTGGCAGGCTACGCTGACTGACAAAAGGAATGTTAGAAGCTATTAAAGGCAACGCCAGTAGACACAGCGTGACCAAGGCTCGATGTAGTTGACAAAAGCGTGAAACATTAAATGCAATGATGTACGGAATACGCAAAGCATTAAATGCTCCCAACGGTCATCTTCTCAAGTGCCTATAAATATGAAGTTCTGATGAGAAGCAAGGTTACCAATTTTTGAACGAACTTATTCTGAAAAACTTGCTGAAGCGTTGTTCAACTCAAAGCTCAGAAACTTCATCTTCATCAAAGCTCACTACATTGCTGTTGTAATATATTAGTGAGATTAAGCTTAAACTTTAAGAGAAATATCACTGTTGTGATTATAGCTTTTCAGAAGCATTGTAAAACTCTTATTTGATTACATTAATTTGTAAGTAACTAGAGTGATCAAGTGTTGATCAGGATACTCTAGGAAGTCTTAGCTTGTGTCTAAGCAGTTGCAATTAGAGTGATCACGTGGTGGTCAGGATACTCTAAGAAAGTCTTAGCTTGTGTCTAAGCATTTGTTCCTGGAGTGATCAGGATACTCTAGAAGACTTAGTCGTGGGCTAAGTGGAAAACCATTGTAATCTGTTGCGATTAGTGGATTAAATCCTCAGGTGAGGTAAATCACTCCGTGGGGGTGGACTGGAGTAGTTTAGTTAACAACGAACCAGGATAAAAATAACTGTGCAAATTGTTTTTATCGTTCAAGTTTTTAGACTACACTTATTCAAACCCCCCCTTTCTAAGTGTTTTTCTATCCTTCAATTGGCATCAGAGCGCCGGTTCTAAGGTGCAAGCACTTAACCGTGTTTAGAAAAGATTCAGAAAGAGAAAAACGCTTCAGTAAAAGATGGCTGGTGAAATTCCAACAGATCCACCTGCATCTACATCTGGCTCTACTGAGCAATACAATGGTAACAATGGTTATACTAGACCACCAGTATTTGATGGTGAAAACTTTGAATACTGGATAGATAAACTGGAAAGTTACTTTCTTGGTCTAGATGGTGAACTATGGGATCTTCTGATGGATGGTTACAAACATCCAGTGAAAGCTAGTGGCGTAAGGCTTACAAGGCAAGAAATGGATGATAATCAGAAGAAGCTTTTCAAGAATCATCATAAATGTAGAACTATTTTGCTGAATGCTATCTCTCATGCTGAGTATGAGAAGATATCTAACAGGGAAACGTCCTATGATATATATGAGTCATTGAAAATGACCCATGTGGGAAATGCTCAAGTCAAGGAGACTAAAGCTCTTGCTCTAATCCAGAGATATGAAGCCTTCAAGATGGAGGATGATGAAAACATTGAGAAGATGTTCTCAAGATTTCAAACGCTAACTGCTGGATTAAGAGTTCTGGATAAAGGCTACACCAAGGCTGATCATGTAAAGAAGATTATCAGAAGCTTACCCAGAAGATGGGGTCCAATGGTGACTGCATTCAAGATTGCCAAGAATCTGAATGAAGTTTCGTTGGAAGAGCTTATCAGTGCCTTGAGAAGCCATGAAATAGAGCTGGATGCAAACGAGCCTCAAAAGAAAGGTAAGTCTATTGCATTAAAATCTAATGTTAAAAAAATGCACTAACGCTTTTCAGGCTAGAGAAGAAGATCCTGAAGAATCAGAATCTGAAGAAGAAGATGAATTGTCCATGATCTCCAGAAGGGTAAACCAACTCTGGAAGAGCAAGCAAAGGAAGTTCAAAGGCTTCAGAAGTTCAAAGAGATTTGAACGTGGAGAATCTTCTGGTGACAGAAGATCTGACAAGAAGAAGGTTGTCTGCTATGAGTGCAATGAGCCTGGACATTACAAGAACGAGTGTCCAAAACTTCAGAAGGAGAATCCCAAGAAGAAGTTTCATAAGAAGAAAGGTCTTATGACAACATGGGACGATTCTCAATTAGAATCAGAATCAGAATCAGACTCTGAAGGAGAACAAGCCAATTTCGCGCTGATGGCTACAGAAGATGATGGATCAGAATCTACATCAGAATCAGATTCTGAAGAGGTATTTTCTGAACTATCTAGAGAAGAGTTAGTTTCCAGTTTAACAGAACTTCTGGAACTCAAGGCTCATCTTAGTATCTGTTGTACCCTAAATTTTGCCCCGACTTTTTATCTGCATCATTTACATTTAGTATTCCTATTTTATCTTAAAAATTCAAAAAAATATACATAGCATTTTACTTGTCCATTTGCATTCATTTAGCAAAATCATAAAAAAAAAATATACATTCATCTCATATCATCATTTTAGAATTAATGGTATTTTTGTCTATTCTTATTAATATTTTGGGATTTATAATTTTAATTTTAAATTCAGTTTAGATTTAAGTTGAGTTTTTAATTAAAATTAGTAAATCATTTTATCATTTTTTTGTTACTACTTGTTTTTACTATCTCTTTAATAGGTGCAAAATAAAAGTGAAGGTCCAAGCTAATTCAAATTGAAGGCCCATTGATATTTTGAGTCCAAACAATGAAACCATGAGGTTGATTGAATCCACCTCTCCAATTCATTTCACGTTCCAGCAAGAAGTTCATTGTAATTGCAAAGGCATTTCACCAACTTTCATGACATCACACTTTCACACATCTTCTAGAAAGGCACTACAAATAAATTTGCAACAAACATTTTCACCACCTCATGGAATCTCTCTCCTTTTCATGCGTTGCTCACCCTTTCACCCGAAAAAAGTGGATCGAAAGTTTTCACACAATCCTCACACATTCCTCACCAATTCCCCTCAATTTCCTATCCTACCCTCACCTCACACTCACTATATAACAAGCATCGTAGAATAGATTCTGGGGAGGAGAAAAAGTTAATGTTACTCTGCCAAAATACACAGAAAAATTCTCCTCCACAAAATTCACCTTCATCCTTCTGGAAATTTTGTGAAACAGACCCAAAACCTTCACTCCAAATAAGAAATCACCAAAATCTTGTTTCAATAGAACAATAGCAACAATTTGAACCGTGAACCTTTCAAGTTTCCTCCATTCATCCATCCATAGCTCCCAATTTCTGCTCTAAAACTCACATATCCTTCAAATTTCAATCTCACCTTCAGCATCATGTAACAACACATTCATAACAAAACCTTCCTCACTTTGCAGATTCACCTTCAAACCGAACTCATCTCCAACACACAACCAACCTTCACAACACCATAACTCAACACAAACCAAATCACCATAAACTATAACCATCATTACTTCGCCAAAACAGCCACAATCAACCATCATCGCTCCGAATCACGCTCAGTCGCTCACAGCATACAACAACTTCAAATCAAGTCACTCACGTACCTGCACGCATCAGTGAACAAATCGACGCTCCCCTGCATCTTCATCGTTCTCGTAACAATTCCACAATCCCGGCGAAATAACAACGGATCCTTCCTTTAGCGTTTTCGGAGCAGGATCGGAGAGAAGGAGTTCATTAGAGGTATTCGTCGAAGATCTTGCAACTCACATCTCTGATCGGTAACCTTTTAATCACTTTTTCAGTTCGCATTTGATACTCATATCATGTTGCTTCTGCGGTAATTTCTTGTTGACTCGTGATTTCAAACTAAGCATTTGGTATTGATGAGAACTGATGAACATATTTGTTATTCTTGTGACTGTTTGCTTTCAATTTCTGAATATTTGGTATGTTGTTGTTTGTTTGAACCGTAAAAAACAGAGAGAAAAACTGGGAGAAGAGTGAGATGAGAAACAGGGAACGTGTGAGAGATAGGGACCGGTTTTTGGCTTTGGATTTTAGGGTTTTTGTTATTGTGTGATTTCAAGTTTGATCTGGGCCGTTTTTTAAATTTGATGAGAACCCAATCAGATTGCTATGCTATACCCTGTTCTCATGCGATGCACCCCCTCCCGTGGTCTTTTTGTTTCAGATTTTATCATGGGCCTCCTCCTTTTGGGCCCAACGCCCTTAATGTTTCAGCCTCCCAGTTTACTGTTTTTAACCCATCATGTTATTTGATTATTTAGTTTTATATAGTTTTTTTTAAATATTTGTTTTAATATTAAAAATACCAAAAAAAACTATGTTTAGAATTAGATTTTATTTTCCATATCAAAAATACCAAAAATATGTTGTTTATTTTTAGTTTCCTTTTAATGTGATTATTTCTATATTTTTCTTAGTTAATTTTGATTAATATTTGTTAGTATTTTTGCCATTCATGCATCATTTTATATATATCCGTGACTAACATTTGCTTGATTTCTGTGAGGTACTACTATCTTTGAGGACTTTCTTATGGACATTATAATTCATTTTAATTTTTGTATATATTATCCTTTTATTTTCCGCTTTAATTTTCGATTGGGTTGTAATAATTAGTAGTTAATTTTCATCCCCATTCGTTTAAGTGTGTAATCCCCATCCCCGAGGCCTTGTAATATTTTTACCGCTTTCCTTTACCGCTTTATTTTATTATTGCTTGCATGCTTTAACCGTTTTTCAAAATAAAAGAATATTAGGTTCTTAGCCGTTTTCTACCATAAGTCGATTGCACTTCACGCATCGCCATCAACCGTACTTACACATGCACACTTGCACGTACACCCTTATTTTACCTCTTTCATGTTCATCCCTTTATGCTTGAACTTGTATGCTTGCTTGTATGGATTTTACCTGTATGAGCTTGTATGTTTCTATTTACTTTTTCTTCACCTCTTTTTAATAAAATGTTCACCCCCGCATTACTTGGTCCATATACCAAGCTCCCAACCAACTCTTTGTAAGTCGAGTGCCTTGCGCACCGCCATCGACCTGTTTTCAAAACTCTTTTCTTAATAAAACCTTGACTTTTGTCATGTGATCTTCCTTAAACTCTTTTGTGCACTTGCACTCTTTTCCTTTAAAACTTGTTTTCCATAAAATCCTTTTTTTAAAAACTTTTGAGCAGAACTACAAATGCTCTGACTTCTCCATTGCACTGAGGAGGTATGTAGGCACAAGATTCAACGTCTTGCCGAGCAAACTTTTGTAAATAACCTTTTTCTTTTGTATATATTTCTTTTCTCATTTCTTCTTTTAGCAAACAAAAAATGGTTTTAACATAAACACATATTTTCAAAAGGTTCCTGTGGAGTACCACAGATGTGAGGGGTGCTAACACCTTCCCTTTACATAACCAACCCCCGTATCCAGATTTCTTTTTGTGGTTTTTTCGAGTTTTTTCCCTTTCCTCTTTTGGAATTAAAAAAGTTCGGTGGCGACTCTTGCTTTTTAACGATTTAAGTTAACCAATGACTTAAACTCAAAATTTTTGCCGCTACAGAAAAGTGGCGACTCTGCTGGGGATTTCTCTAAGTGGGTTTAGCCTATTTTGTTTATCTGTGTGTTTATGTTATTGCTTCTTGTTTGCTATTTCTTTTTGTATATATCTTTCTTTTTGTATATATATTTGCTTATATGGGTGCTTGGTTGATACTTGTGTGAGATAAGTCCTATACCCGGACTTGAGTGTACATTAAGATAGGATGTGGTATAGTCATTTTGGCTTATGTGGAGTTATTCCTTCGTGAGCTGACTTGAGACCCACAACTCAGTGGAGAATGGCTTGGCTAAAGGTGATAGTGTTGAACGAGTCAGTCGTGAAAGCATTGTTACTTTTGGTTGGGTCTGTAAAGCTGAGGACCTTAGAATACCTTAACCCATCTTAGCCTTTTAGGACGTAGTGCGGAGACTATTTGGGTGAAGTCCTAATTGGTTGTCACGCGATACTACACTCGAGCGAGTTTCTCTTTAGAATATTATTGGTTGGTGAGTAAGTCGCTTAAGCCGATAATATTTTCGAGATGGAATGCAGACCTTGGGAACTTTGTAGAACCCGTTGTACAGGTACAAAAATCCTTAGCACATACCTTTGTGGGTGGTTCTTAACCTTGACCCCATGCTCGTGACTTTGAACCTTGTTTGTGTGACCCTGTGTGACCTTGATTATGATGGATACATAAACCATGCATTCGTTTGATTTCCAAGGAACTCAGAGGTCTTTCTTTGTAAACATCATAAGTTTCATCAAACTCAATGGATCTTGGGTGTTGATGGGGTGAAAACCCTAATCCACCAAAATGGATGATTGATCTTGATGATAACTTGATCAATGCTTTGATCTAATTTAGGATTTACTTCCTTCACGCTTTGATGTTTACAAATTAATAACTTGAATTCTTTGAAAATCAAACATTAACAAAAACAAACATTGCATTTGCATTGCATCATTTGCATACTTCATGCATTTATCCAGGTTGTCCAGAAAACTTATCCTTGTCTGTCTCCATCTTCAGAGTTGTTTGTCTACTGTCAAGCTGATTCCTCGACACATTGAACCAAAAGCATGTATCTGAAAAGTATGAAAGAACTTCAACAAGACCAAGAGTTGCTAAGAGCAGAGGTCAGCCAGTTGAAAAGCCAGATGAATCAGATTATGGAAACCCTGCAAGTCTTGTTGAAGAGAGAATGCAACTTTCCTCTGATTGTTACAAAGCAAGTGGGTATTCCTTTAGCCCTTTCCGTTGCTACTCCAACTCAAGGGAAACCATCTGTTATGTCGTGTAATTCATATTTGGGAGTAGAGAAGGAAACGCCTGTTTGCTTTCCTCAATCAGTGCTTCGTAGGACTCTGCATCAACATTCATTGTCTGTTTCTTCTCAAGGGAACAAAAAGCAGAAACAAGATCAGAATCGTGATAGGACTCGCTTTGATCCTATTCCTATGTCATACACTGAATTATATCCTGTTTTGGTTCGAAAAGGTTTGGTCACAACAAGACCCATGCCTCCTCCTCGAAACCCTCCCTCAATAGGATTTCGGCCCGATCTTCATTGTGAGTTTCATCAGGGTGGTGCCGGCCATGATTTAGAACATTGTTATGCTTTGAAGACCTTGGTGCAAGAGTTGGTTAGATCAAAGATGCTATCTTTCAGGGATATGGGTCCTAACGTTGTCACTAATCCTTTGCCAGATCAAAGTGGCTGAAGACAAGTCAAAGCCAGATGGTCTCCTAAAGCCAAGTGTTTCAGACGGGATAGCTCATCTTTGTTGCCGATTAGTCACTAGGCCTTGTTTCTTTACTGTTTACAATTTCCTTGTTTGTATTGTGTGTTACTTTTAAACTTTGTTTGTTCCTGAATGTTAAGTTTAATGAAATGAGTATTGCATATTTTGAATTCATTTACCTCCACGATGTTTATGTTTATTCCTTCTTTTACAAAAAAATTCTTCCATTTGCTTTCTCTATCAAAATTGTGTTTTATGCAAAGATTGGAGGGAGGATGATGACAACGAAATACCCCAAGTTGTTGAATTGTATGCTTTCAAATAAAACTTTGCTGATGATGTACAGGCATTGTTTCAATTCCCAAACACTGGAGAAATAAGGAAGTTAATCCCTTGTCAACCCCATTGAGCCTTCGAAGTAGGAGTTTCTTTCTGTACGAAAAACCCGCATTTTTATCCTGGGGCAGGGTAGTTCTCAGTTGATTTGGTTGTGCATTCTATTTTAAGAGAATCATTCAGTACACCTTTCAACAAAGGTTTCAATCGCAAGCATTCCTCCGCACACATCAAAGAAATGTTGGAGATGTCAATCAAAAGCCAATGATGGTTCATCAATCATTAAGCAAGGCGGTCACTATCTTTCAAAAAAAAGTATCAAAAAATAGAATCAAAGAAAAGCCTGCTAAGTCAAGACCAAAAATGACTTAGGCAAAAGTAAGGGCATCCCGCTGACTGTCATTCAAAAATAAACAGTTCAGGCAAAAGTTAGGGATATCAAAAGAAAAAGATGAAAAAAAGAAGTCAATAAATCCTGAACAACAAAATGTTGTGACTATCAAAAGGATGAAGTGACTGCCATCTCAAAAGCTCTCTTTGCTTGTGAACTATCATCTTTATCAAAGGTGCAAATCCAGAAGTCTCTTGGAACCTGAATGCATAAGTTGAATTAACTGAGTTTTAGGACTGGAGATCATCATGAAGATGGGATGGGTACAATCAAATTTTGATCCTTATATCCTTTGTTTCTAAAACCGTGAACCTGACCACGTTACAACCTTTAAAAGACCTAATTGAAGCAAGGTTTATTTTGAAAGCATACTATAACAAGGTTGCGTAAGCTGACTCCCATGAGATTTGCCAATCATTTGTTTTGATATCATACCTTTGCTTTATCTTTCACTTTGAATGTCTTAACCTTTATGTTTTGACCAGTTATTCCACTTTGCTTTACATCAATAACATTCATTCCAATAATGATTTTGATTTCAAAAATATGTTTTGAGCATTGTATTAAAATTACCATTCTTGAATGAACATTTTATTTGCAAGTAAGCACTCACCTTTCAGGAAGTTCAAACAGTCGAGAAACTTGATCAGTGATCCTATTAGGGGCACATTATTGCAAGATCCTGTTGTTCAGATGTTCAGCCAAGATTTGTTGATCAAAATATCCTTTCAAGACGTATACTGGGGCAAGCCATCCCAACATGCATTTCAAGAATTGAAGCCATTATCAGTTCATCCCCAGTACAGTTCAACTGAAGCCATGACTAGTTAACTTGCAACATCAGTCAATCAGGGGCAATCTTCTTCAGCAATCCCCAAGCAGTTTTATCAGTCCTTCTCAAAGGATCATCATTTTGATACAGTTACCAGTGTAATAGAAGTGTGTTTAAGCATCTTCTTCCCAAGCAGAGTTGGCAGAGTTCTCGTGTTGAGGAATCAGAGCCTAAATCTTGCCTCACAAAAAAGTCTACCTCAGTTGTCACAAACAATTGCTGGGTACCTAAGGAGAAGATAATTTCTGTTGCAGATATCCTTGGCGGAAAAGAGGACAAAAAGCAAAATGTCATGGTACCTGGACTTTGGGTGCTCGCGACACATGACGGGAAGAAGGTCTACATTCCAAGACCTGGTGCTTAAACCAGGTGGAGAAGTCAAGTTTGGAGGAGATCAGAAGGGCAAAATCATTGGCTCTGGAACCATAAGTCTTGGTAACTCTCCTTCCATAACTAATGTACTTCTTGTAGAAGAATTAACGCATAACTTATTGTCCATAAGTCAATTAAGTGACAATGGTTATGATATAATCTTCAATCAAAAGTCTTGCAAGGCTGTAAGTCAGAAGGATGGCTCAATCCTATTTACAGGCAAGAGAAAGAACAACATCTATAAGATTGATCTTTCTGATCTTGAGAAGCAGAAGGTGACTTGCCTTATGTTTGTTTCTGAGGAGCAATGGGTCTGGCACAGAAGATTAGGACATGCTAGTTTGAGAAAGATTTCTCAGATTAACAAACTAAATATGGTCAGAGGACTCCCAAATCTGAAATACAAATCAGATGCTCTTTGTGAAGCATGTCAGAAGGGCAAGTTCTCCAAACCTGCATTCAAGTCTAAGAATGTTGTTTCTTCCTCAAGGCCGTTAGAACTCTTGCACATTGATCTGTTTGGCCCAGTCAAAACAGCATCTGTCAGAGGGAAGAAATATGAATTAGTCATCGTTGATGATTATAGCCGCTGGACTTGGGTAAAGTTCTTAAAACACAAGGATGAGTCTCATTCAGTGTTCTTTGAATTCTGCACTCAGATCCAATCTGAGAAAGAGTGCAAAATCATAAAGGTTAGAAGTGATCATGGCGGTGAATTTGAGAACAAATTCTTTGAGGAGTACTTCAAAGAAAATGGTATTGCCCATGATTTCTCTTGTCCTAGAACTCAACAACAAAATGGAGTTGTAGAGCGAAAGAATAGGACTCTACAAGAAATGGCCATAACCATGATCAATGAAACCAATATGGCTAAGCATTTCTGGGCAGAAGCAATAAACACTGCGTGTTATATTCAGAATAGAATCTCTATCAGACCTATTCTAAATAAGACTCCTTATGAATTGTGGAAGAACAGAAAGCCCAACATTTCATATTTCCATCCTTTTGGATGTGTATGTTTTATTCTGAATACTAAAGATCATCTTGGTAAGTTTGATTCTAAAGCACAAAAGTGTTTCCTTCTTGGATATTCTGAACGCTCTAAAGGCTACAGAGTATACAATACTGAAACATTGATTGTAGAAGAATCAATCAATATCAGGTTTGATGATAAGCTTGGTCTTGAAAAACCAAAGCAGTTTGAGAATTTTGCAGATTTTGATATTGATATATCAGAAGCAGTAAAACCAAGAAGCAAAGCTGCAGAAGCTGATAGTCTCAGAAGCAATGGATCAGAAGATCAAGTTGCTGCATCTTTAGAGAATCTCAGGATTTCTGAAGAGCCAACAGTCAGAAGATCACCTAGACTTGCCTCAGCTCATTCAGAAGATGTGATCCTTGGAAAGAAAGATGATCCTATCAGAACAATATCATTTCTAAAGAATGACAATCAGAAGCAGTGATAAGAATTAGAAGGCGTAAAGCTCTTTCAGAAAAATACAGCTGTCATCTATTTTCGGATGGTGAACGCGTGTCTGTACGGTTAGTAAAAAGCGTGCAGTTGAAAAGACGCCGATCTAGGTAACTGTGGTAAATCATTTCATTTACCGTGTTCTCTCTCCTAATGTCATTTCTCATTAAATGCATAATGATTTCTTTATTTTCAAATCATTTAAATAACCCGCTTCACCTTTATTCTTTCTTTCTCTCTCTCTCTCTCTCTCTCTCTCTCTCTCTCTTGTGCATCCCTTTCGTTGCATCTGTTTTTCAAACCCTAGTTTTTGATTTGATCTCAAAGCATAATCATCATGAACTCATCTTCAAGTTCATCAAATCCAAAAGAAAGACTCACTTCTACACAGATCCTTCTACGCAAATATGAGTATGCTCCATTGAAAACATGCTTAATTCCCACGGAAGAACTGGAAGTTCTATGTGAATCTGCTGTGGACATCAACAACCTAAAAGCAAATGGCTTTAAGTTTGATGCAAGAATATTTGAGCAAGGATGGTCTAAATATCTTGATAGATTGGTTGGTCCAATTTATCCTGAACTTGTGAAGGATTTCTGGGTACATGCAACGGTTACCCCAACTGCCATCATTTCATTCGTGCTAGGGCATGAAGTGGTTATCACTGAAAAGCTCATCAGGAAGCTGTATAATCTGAATGATGAAGAAGGTTGGTCTGGTCTTCAACATGCAACAGTTGACTGGTTTAAAGTGGAACAACAAATCTCTCTGGCCTTTGGAATTGATTCTCATAACACGGGCACCTTAAGGTCGTTTTATCAAGTATGGGCTGAGATTATTCTGGGTTCTCTTCACCATAGAAAGAAGATGCTCTCCTCCTCCTACATCAGTCCGGATCACAAGTATACTCTTTTCTGCATTGGCAGAAAGATAGAGATCAACATCTCTCATATTCTGTTTGAGAATCTGAAAACTTCTATTTTTGAGTCAAGAGAAGATGAAAGGGCGAAGTACCCTCATATTTCAAGAAAGACTATTCCCTTCGGTAGAATGATTTCAGACATTCTGATTGAAAGCAAAGTGCTGGACTCCATCAGAAAACTCAATGCGTCCCATTTTCTTTGGGTAGTTCAAGGTCCCATCTTCAATGGTGTGGATTTTTTCAGATTGGAACTCATTCAAAATGTACCTTCTGTGTGCACAAGCTTTCCTGACATCCTATCAAGAAGAGTTGCTGTTGAAGGTTTTGCCTCTTTGTTTCATAAAGAACTGCATCAGGTTGTCAAGCTTTACCTGGAAGATTGTGTTAGGAAGCAATCAGATATTGATCCTGCTTGGATCCGTGGCAGAGTACTTCCGTCCAAAGCTGATCTTCTGAAGAAGGATCAGAAGGAACAAAAGGCTAGGCTAAAAAGAAAGGCCCGAGAAGATGAGGTTAAGAAAGCCAAGAAGTTGAGGGTCACCTATGATCCTGACAAGGTGGACTCTGTTGAACGAAGGGAGAAAAGGATCAGAGACTCCTTTCACAGAACCAGATCTTCACATGCTTCTTCTGAACACGTCTCCAGGCAGGTTTTTAGTCCACCTCATTCTTGTCATACCCCAATTTTTGACCTAAGATACCACCTCATATCATCTGCATATGCATCATTTGCATCTCTAACAAATTGCATAGCTTGTGTTTGCTACTTGTGCTCAGCAGGGTTTAATCAAGAAATCACTCATCAGTACTGGTAACAACCAGTTAGGGTTTTGTTCTCCCTTCATTTCAAAAGAACTATCTTCATTAACAGTCACCATCTGGTCCTCAAAGTTTCATTTCAACAAGCTCAAAAGCTATGAATCAACCAGATTAGGGTTTTGACTGAAGACAGTATACTCCTGACTTTTGCTCAGGATTTGACCTAATGACTTGGGAAATGACCTCAAGACCCCAAGTACATCATTTTGACCTAATCTATTGGCTCAAGAAATCCCCTACACAGGGACTGATCAACAGTGAAATTTCAAATCATCAGATTAGGGTTTTGAGCTATTAGGGACTAAAATCAGGGATCACATTTGGGAAACCCTAAAAATCCCCAGGAAGTCACTCAAAGGTTTCAATCATCTTCAAATAATACCTATGGCAATATCCAATGGAAATTACATCTCAATTCAAGATCCACAGTCATCAATCTCATCAGGTCGACAATTAGGGTTTTTGACCTAATTCACCTGAACCACTGACTTTTTAATCAGAACATGATGCCACAACTTAAACAATGGCTCAAGGTCCTCTAATAATCCAATGTGATCCACTCATACCATTCATTTGGTGAGGATAGCCTGGTTCATTTTGAAAACTCCAGAAACGCGATTCGTCTAAAAAAGTCAATTGTACAAGTTCACCATTGACTTTTGGGGAATTTTGGTCAACCATGACTTTTGAAGTTTCAAATCATCAATATATGATATATGAAGTCATTTGATCAAGAAAAATCAAGAAAATCAACCAAGAATCAAAAAGTCAAAAGTTTGACTTTCATACTTAGAAAAATTTCTAAGTGTTTTTCAATGATTTTTTCCAAACTTTGGAAGGGAATAACTCAAAATTTCACCTACAAACTGAAAAAAACTTCCAACATGAAAGTTGTAGATTTTGATCCAATGAACAACTTTGTCACATAAAATGATTTTCCAAAAGATCAACCATTTAAGAGATATGGAGCTTCAAAGTTGGTATCTTTTGAAAATTTCACTTAAAATCTCATTTTCTTCAAAGTTCATGGATCTTTTTCACCCATTTCCTTAAAGGTATTGAAGAAACTTTCAACTAGGGTTTTGAAGTGTGTAACATGAGCTTTCCAAAATTTCCAAGAGCATGAAAAAATATGGAGTGTAGCTATGGCTTTGAATTTCTCCATTAGTGACCATTTCACTTGAAATTTCAAGTCATTTTTGCCAAAGTTATGTACTATATGACCTATAATGCAAACAATGATGCATCAAAGCAATAATTGAAAGATATTTTCTGATTTGAAGATTAGAATGGAAGAGGATAAGAAGCTTGAAAATGACCATGGTTAAGTTACTTTAACCATTTTGCATTAAATGTAAAAGATTCCATTTTATCTCTTAAGCCAAATCATCACTTCTTGATCAACTTGCAAAGGTCTGAGTTCAGAACTCTTGGCCTATAAATAGAGGTTCAAAGAGGTAGAAATCTCACAATTATAGGTTTTCTCTCTTCTTTCTTGATTTGCAAGTTTCATGAGTTTCAAAGAGGTAGAAATCTCAACCTCCAAACCCCTGAAGTTCTGGCCAAAGTAATGGTTCTAACATCTCATAAACATCATATGGGATGTGTTTGATCCATTCACACACCCCAAAACACTTCAAATCTCAGAATCACTCTTCAACCTCCAAATATGCATAACACTAGCCTTATCATGCCAAAATCAATTCTAACTCATTTCTGTCCAAGTTAATCATCCAAACACATCCCATATACCATATATGAACTATCCCAATCATCATCCCTGACCTGTAACTCCAAAATCACCAAGCTTGATCCTTACTTGAGCCCTACTGCAGATCGGGTATCACCAATTGATTCAGAGGTTTTCAGTTCATTCCAATCATCCAAATATGTTCCATAAGGTCCATTGAAGCTGTCCAGATCAAGAAACAACATCTGGAACCTCTCATTTGCAGAATTCGATTCTCAATTTTGGCATTTTTAAGGTAAGCTCTCTTGAACTTCAAACTCCATCATTCATGCATCATAAATGAAAAACTGGTTTACCATCATGTTTCTGCATACATATGGATCATCAACCCTCAATCAATTGCATCATAACTTGCACATACACGATTTCAGATTGAATCATAGAATTAGGGTTCTTCACGATTTCTAGAAAATTGATGATCTTAGAGTGAAAATAAATGAAATTAAATGGTACCATCATGTTCCTTGTGGAAAATCGAGCAAGATAGGCTATTCACTTGATCCAAACAATTTAGTTTTCAGAATTTTCAAATTCAAATTGGAGTTGTGTTCTTGGCGCCAGATTTTGAAACTGAAATTAGAAATTGATTCAAAAATATAATTAATTTGTTGCAAGTCTTAAACAGACCACGCGCGTGGTCTAGTTGGTTATGTTTTTGAATGGTAAACACAAGGGCGTGGGTTCAAGTCCTTTAGAAGACAAAACCTAATTTTTTTATCACTATTTTTCTCTATTTTCTTTACAACTTCAATCAATTATTTAACCAATCAAATCAATTCATTTTTTCTTCATTTTTTACACACTTCTCATTTAATATATATATTTTATGAATATCAAAAAAAATCACAAAAAAATATTTATTTAATACATTTTTATTAAGTTTAAAATGACATGTTTCTAAGTGTTTTTAATACTTTAAATATTGTTTTTCATTTGATTTTCAAACTTAATCACTTATAAATATTTTTTGTGATCAAAACCTAATCATTTAGGTCTTAGTTAAACATAAGATTTGTCTTTGTTTAAATTAAGTTGATTTCTTTCAAATTTCAAACCGTTTTAAAACAAACGATCACAGTCTTTCAAAACAAAACTTTTCAAACTGTTTTCAAAACGACAAAAACAATCAACCATGTTTTATAAAATAAAACAAGGGGCCTCCACATAGGTATAAGTCCCATTCTTGTACATGAAATTAGGTATTTCATTGTACACACACCTTTTTGTATATATCTCGTTCAATTTGTTTTTTAACTTCGAACAACAAATCAAAAAATGAAGGTTTTCTTTAAATCTTCCCAAAAATACCATGGGCCACCATGTAGGTATAAGTCTCGAGCCCTTTTGTAATTACTTGTTTACATAGCTTTTGAATAAACTCAAGTGGGCCTCTCCCCGAGTATAAGTCCCGAGCCCCCGTGTATACAAATGGATCATGCTTACAGGTATATTTCCTTCATAAACTCCATTATATACACACACCTTGTCATATATATGTGCTTGTTCATACTTGTTCATATTTGTTCATGTACTTGTTCATATTTGCTCGTACTTGTTCATATTTGTGATTGTGTTATATATATGCTTGTTCAACTTAGTACAACACTAGGTTCCCCATAGCCTCCTATTGGGCTTCGTGCAAAGAATCTCCCTAGTTTAGGTTAGGACATAGAGTATGGTTTCCCGGTGAAATCGCTCTAAGAGCTCAAACCAACTATACCATGCCTCCCCTTGGGCTTCGTACAAACGACTTGTCCCTCCCATAGCCTCCTCTTGGGCTTACAATGCAAGGACCCTCGATAGTTCCTCCCATAGCCTCCTCTTGGGCTTACAATGCAAGGACCCTCGGATAGCCTCCTCTTGGGCTTCGTACAAGGACCCACGGGCTTCTTATAAGCATCCCTAATATCCAAATCAAATACCCTAGGAGATTAGACATTTATCATCTCTATGATAGGAGTATCTCTTCTATATCATCACAAACAATCAATCAAACAATCAATCAATCAAATTTCTCTTTTGCCACAAAGGCTGGCTAATCAATCAAACTTTTTGCCACCATACTGGCTGATTAATCAAAGTTTTTGTCACAAGGCTGACTTCATTGAAACTTTTGCCACAAGGCTGGCTGATTAATCAAAACTTTTTGTCACAAGGCTGACTTCATTGAAAGCTTTTGCCACAAGGCTGGCTAAAAAGCATCTTTATCATTCTAAGCACCATAAGTGGCATGGCCCAGGGCTTATAATGAAAAGATTTTCAAACAAAAACAAACAGATGTATGTGATGATATAGATTAGATACATCGAACATTGAGATGACATTTGTCTCTTATCCTTTGCTTCCACTAGCATAAGTGGGAACTACGATTGCTCTGACTTTCTCAACATCCTTTTGAGAATACGTAGGCACAAGGTCGTATCCTTGGCGAGCAAAACTTCTCCCTCAAACCACTCAAACCTTAGCACCCGTAGACCCCGAGCTACAGATGCTCTGATTCCCTCTAAGGGATATGTATGCAGAGGATCGCGATGATCTTTGCGAGCATAATCAAACAAACACCCTAGTTCCCACCTATCTCACAACAGAACCTCTCCATAACATAGAATGAAACAAACATAACAAAGAAGCCTATAGAGTACTATAGATACGTTGGGTGCTAATACCTTCCCTTCGTATAACCAACCCTCTTACCCAAGATCTCTCCCCCACTTTTAAGATTATTGCAGCTTTTTTCCTTTTTCCTACTTTGGAAATAATAAAAAGTTTGGTCGAAACAAAAGAAAAATCATTTTTATGAGCATTCGAGCCCAAAGAAGGCATCAGGTGTCGCATCCCGAAAAAAGATACGATTTTTCCCCGCGACACTTCTGTCCCTAAACCATCTCTCCAATCACCTCCATCTGAACCAAAAGTAAACTTTACTTTACCAAATCCTTCTCCATCATCTTTTTCCTCCCCCATTCTAAACCCTACACCTCTAAGTATTCTTCCCCCAACTCCTTCTGATAAATCTTTCTCACCAATTCCCTTTACAAATACTCCATCCTCTTCTCAATCTATCCTTTCTGATACTCCATCCTGATCAAGCATTCTCTCAGATATCCCTTCTTCCTCATTCACTGCACCTCCACCTTCTATATCCCATCCCTTACCTACCAGAAAATCCAAACCCTACTGTCTTCTCTACCCTGACTACAAATTCACCTTCAATCCACCTGAACCTGAACCTTATACCTACCTAGAACTATTCAGACATGAGGTGATTAGCAGTCTAGACCTTCTGAAGGATGCCTTCCTAAATGGTCTGGATGATGTTTCTACAAGAAATCTCTGGAAATGCTTTCGCAAGGTTTTTCAAGTAGAAGCAATGGGAGTACAGAAGAGATTAGTGGCTGCTGCCCCTGGTTACCTTCTGGAGGGTGATAATGGTATATACTACCATCCTCTCAAAAATTGTGTTGCTGCTGAAGAGAAGCAGTTTGTGGATGAAATGGAAGAAGCAAAACTGGCTGCTGCATTGGAAGCTAACCCTTGCAGGGAGATTGTGGTCTGGATACCTCAATATCCTGTTCTGCTCGGAGATTTCAAGACTCTCTTTGAATTTCTGAGGGAAAACCCTTCTAAGAAAGACCCAAGCTTGGTCATTCCGGAAGTTGTTGACCCACCAGAAGTTGAAGGTCCTTCTGCCCCTAGGAATCTAGCTGCCATTCTTCAGGCACTTGAAAATGGAGATTCTGAGGTTCCTACTGCAGAGTATGGAGATGCTTCTATGCAAGAAGCAGTGGTAGAAGATCATGCTGCTGAAACAGTTCCTGTTAAGGAAAACCCTGCAAATGATCTATCAATGGAAGCTACTGATCACAATGTCATCCCTGTGGATAGAAGCTGTGAAGCTTCTTCTGATGAACCTTCTCGTCTTGCAAGGACTCTGGAAGTTCTTCAGAAGAACCAGGATGAGCAAAGCTCAGTCAATGCTGAGTTTAGAGCTTTCATAGAGAAGTAGAATGAGCACAACAATGGGGTTCAAGAGATGCTGGCCAAGATCTTGTCGAGACTAGGGTCATCTTAGATTGAGTCTTAGTTGTTTTTGTTTGTGCTGCATCTGTTTTGTGCATCTTCTCTTCCTTATCTTCTTGTACTTCTGTACTTTTGTCTGCTTGAACTTCAATGAAAATTATCTTTTTCTTCCATGTGGTTCTTTTTGTTTTTCATCTGAATCTTTTATGTTTTTGATGTCATGACAAAAAGGGGGATAAATATGTGATAAATGATTTGATTTAATTAGTTGCTTTACTAACAGAACTTGCAAAGTTCTATGCTTTAAGCTGTGTTGTTGCAGGAATTGAAGATTCTCTTTAAAAGATCAACATAAGAAGCAACAAGATGAGGAAAAGTAATTCTATAGAGAATCAAGCTGAGTGCTATGAAGCTTCAAAATCAGAAGCAAGAAGGAAGATGTTCAGATACTCTGATGATAGAATATGCTCTGAAACATTATGTCTATCTGCTCTGATACATTTTATATGGCTCTGATACATATTATGTGTTCTGAAACATATTCTATGTTCTGACTCATTCATGCTGACTTTTGTCGTTTAGTTTTGTTCTGTAACATTTCAGGATGTAGAGATGCTCTGATGATGCTCTGGTACATTCAACAATGTTCTGATACAATCTAGCATGAAGTGATGTAAGAAGAAATTCAAGCTCTGAAGCTGTCCCAATGGAAGCAAGAATCAGAAGCTGCGAATGTTCTGAAGATCAAAGAAATTCAAGTTCTGAAGCTGTCCGATGGAAGCAAGAATCAAAAGATGGGAATGTTCTGAAGATCAGAGAAATTCAAGTTCTGAAGCTGTCCGATGGAAGCAAGAATCAGAAGCTATGAATGTTTTGAAGATCAAAGAAATTCAAAGTTCTGAAGCTGTCCTATGGAAGCAAGAATCAGAAGTCATGAATATTCTGAAGATCAAGCACTGTGAACGTCTCTACTGAAATACTCAGGGAAGTCTTTTATTTATAAAATTCTTCTAGTATTAATTTCAGGGGGAGATTGTTAATCTCAGGGGGAGACATATTCACATGCTTATGCTATAGATGTGTAAATTGTCTATAGCCGTCTGCTCTTTCTGATCACAAACTCATATCATTTATATATGTTTTTGTCATCATCAAAAAGGGGGAGATTGTTAGAACAAGATTTGTTCTGATCAATATTCTTAGTTTTGATGATAACAAGGATATGAATTTTGTATGAGATAATGTGGTACTCTAATACATTGCAATTTCCCTTTCAGGAAATATATAAAGAGTATGCACAAATCAGCGCTCAGAAGCTTTGACTCAGAAGGTTCAGCATGCAACATCAGAACATGGTCTGGCAAGACATCAGAAGATGGTCAAGGCAGAATCAGAACATGGGTCTATGGAAGCATCAGAAGAACTTGAGTTCAGAAGCAGAAGCACTGAAGTTCTCATGGTATCACGCTCAGAAGCACTTCAAGGTCAGAAGACAAGAAGATGCTATGCACCAAGCTGTTTGACTCTGATGATATTCAAACGTTGTATTCACAAACATCAGATCAGAAGAAAGTACAGGTGGCAGGCTACGCTGACTGACAAAAGGAACGTTAGAAGCTATTAAAGGCAACGTCAGTAGACACAGCGTGAACAAGGCTCGAGGTAGTTGACAAAAGCGTGAAACATTAAATGCAATGCTGTACGGAATACGCAAAGCATTAAATGCTCCCAATTGTCATCTTCTCAAGTGCCTATAAATATGAAGTTCTGATGAGAAGCAAGGTTACCAATTTTTGAACGAACTTATTCTGAAAAACTTGCTGAAACGCTGTTCAACTCAAAGCTCAAAAACTTCATCTTCATCAAAGCTCACTACATTGCTGTTGTAATATATTAGTGAGATTAAGCTTAAACTTTAAGAGAAATATCACTGTTGTGATTATAGCTTTTCAGAAGCATTGTAAAACTCTTATTTGATTACATTAATTTGTAAGTAACTAGAGTGATCATGTGTTGATCAGGATACTCTAGGAAGTCTTAGCTTGTGTCTAAGCATTTGTAATTAGAGTGATCACGTGGTGGTCAGGATACTCTAAGAAAGTCTTAGCTTGTGTCTAAGCATTTGTTCCTGGAGTGATCAGGTTGTGATCAGGATACTCTAGAAGACTTAGTCGTGGGCTAAGTGGAAAACCATTGTAATCTGTTGCGATTAGTGGATTAAATCCTCAGGTGAGGTAAATCACTCCGTGGGGGTGGACTGGAGTAGTTTAGTTAACAATGAACCAGGATAAAAATAACTGTGCAAATTGTTTTTATCGTTCAAGTTTTTAGACTACACTTATTCAACCCCCCCCCCCTTTCTAAGTGTTTTTCTATCCCTCAGTTGTGGCCGATGCATTGAGTAGGAAGTCATTGCACATGTCTATGTTGATGGTTCGAGAGTTTGAATTAATGGAACAATTTAGAGACTTGAGTTTGCTATGCGAAGAAACTTCTAGTGGTGTGAAGCTTGGTATGATGAAGCTTACTAGTGGTATTTTGGATGAGATTCGAGAGGGACAGAAATCTGATTTGGGTTTGGTTGATCGATTCACATTGATTAATCAAGGAAGAGGTGGTGACTTTCGGATTGATGAGAATGGTATTATGAGGTGTCGTGATCGGGTTTGTGTTCCAGATGTTGCGGACTTGAGAAAGAGGATTCTTGAGGAAGGGCATAGAAGTGGTTTGAGTATTCATCCTGGTGCTACTAAAATGTATCAAGAATTGAGGAAGATGTTTTGGTGGCAAGGTATGAAGAAGGACATAGCAGAATTTGTGTATTCTTGTTTGACTTGTCAAAAGTCAAAGATTGAACATCAAAAACCGTCTGGTTTGATGCAACCGTTATCTATTCCCGAGTGGAAATGGGATAGTATCTCCATGGATTTTGTCTCTGGTCTGCCGAGGACATCGAGTAATTATGAGGCGATTTGGGTAATTGTAGATCGGTTGACTAAATGTGCTCATTTTATTCCGATGAGGATGGATTATTCAATGGAGAGACTTGCTAAGTTATACATCGAGAGAATTGTGTGCTTGGATGGTATTCCATCGAGTATTGTTTCTGATAGAGATCCGAGGTTCACTTCGAGATTTTGGGAAGGTTTGCAAAGTGCATTGGGTACGAAGTTGCGTTTGAGTTCAGCGTATCATCCGCAAACCGATGGTCAAGCGGAGAGGACTATTCAATCACTTGAAGATCTTTTAAGGTCTTGTGTTTTGGAACAAGGAGGAAACTGGGATAGTTTCTTGCCTTTGATCGAGTTTACATATAATAATGGTTTCCATTCAAGTATTGGAATGGCACCTTTCGAAGCGCTTTATGGTAGGAGGTGTAGAACTTCTTTGTGTTGGTATGAGTCGGGAGAGAGTGCTGTGGTTAGACCCGAATTGATTCAAGAGACTACAGATAAGATTAAGATGATTCAAGAGAAGATGAAGGCTTCTCAAAGTCGCCAAAAAAGTTACCATGATAAGAGAAGGAAAGCTCTTGAGTTTGAGAAGGATGATCATGTGTTTCTTCGTGTTACGCCGATAACGGGAGTTGGTAGAGCGTTGAAGTCGCGTAAGTTGACGCCACGTTTTATTGGCCCTTACCAAATTTCGGAAAGGGTGGGTGAAGTAGCTTATCGGATTGTGTTGCCACCGTCTCTTTCTAATATCCATGATGTGTTCCATGTGTCTCAATTGAGGAGATATATTGCGGACCCATCGCATGTTGTTCAGTTGGACGATGTTCAAGTAAGAGATAATTTGACGGTTGATACAACACCTATGCGAATTGAAGATCGTGAAGTGAAGAAGCTTCATGGCAAGGAGATCGCTTTGGTGAAAGTGGTATGGGGCGGAGTCGCCGATGGCAACATCACTTGGGAACTCGAGGATAAGATGAGGGAATCGTATCCGGAGTTATTCGTTTGAGGTAATTTTCGAGGCCGAAAATCTTTTAAGTTGGGGAGAGTTGTAACAGCCCGTTTTTTTATGGTATTTATTTTATTATAATATTTTATACCTTTGGTGTGTTAATTAATTATTTAACTATTATGAGACTTAATTATTAATTTAATTAATTTAACTTGAGTACATTGTGTTTAATAGAATTAATTAAGTTATTAGAGAGTTAGATTAATTGGGCCTATTTATTGGAGTGATAAGCAATTAGGGGGTGTTATTAATTTTAAAGCCCAATATAATAAATAAAGATAGTAAGAGAGGAAATAAGGGGTAGAGGTGTCATTTATCATTTTGCTGGTTTTTGAAGAATAGAAGTGGAGGAGAGGAACAAGAAGAGGAACTAGGGTTTTGGAGGAGAAATCAAGAGGTAAGGGGGAGAATCCCAAATCATTGTGGGCTAGTATAATGGGGTGATTGGTAGATTAATATAGTTATATTTGTTCATGGTGAATCTTATAAAATATGTGTTTAATCTCTATTAGTATACTGGAATTTTGAAACCAAAATTTAGACCAGAAATGAACAGTACTGTGTTCATATAACCATGAAAATGAAGTGGAATAGGAATGAATTATAGGTCACCGAGTGACATCACCACAGGGTGATGATGACCAGAAACAATGCCTACAGGCGCGTCTGTATACCTCCCACCCTGAATCATGCCGTGTCCCCACTTGTCTTGTTTCCCTTCATTCATTCTGGCTGTTGAAGTTTCTTTTCTTTTTTTTTCTATTGGCCGAATAGTAACTAGAGTCACATTAAGTTGCTGAGAATTGACTTGTAACACTTATTTATTAGAAGTGACTTAGGCTACTAGGTATGTGTTATTTATAAAAAGAAGAAACTCAATACACATGTGGATAGAAAGTAACAATATGAGTCACCAATAATGATGCATTGGTAGACTCGCTACAGCATTAGTTAGAACCACTTGTTATTTAGTAAAACCACAGCCACTGTTCCTTCTTCTGGCCAATGGAAGGATCCGAAAATAAACACCTCTTGCTTTGATGAACATGCTAATACCACTTAGTGTACATTTATTAATGATGTACCATTGGTCAATTGAAGAGAAATGGATACCACTTGTAATACTTCTTTTACTGTACCGTATTTTGGCTTGGGAAAAAAATGAACTAGCATCTTCCTCCTCTATCCCTCTAATGCACCGCCCTATAGCTGTCCTTGGCCAATTAAAAGGAACATGAGGTACCAACACATTAATAATAGAAGTGCTAGCATTTCTAGCTAGTTGTTTAGTTAACCACGTGAGAAAATGTGTGAGGGATTAAATGAGAAATACTGTTGTTTGATTATTATTTGGCTAAAGAAAAATGTGAGCTACCATCTTACTTATTGATGGAAATATGTGATGAATATATATATATATATATATATATATATATATATATATATATATATATATATATATATATATATTTAACTATTTTCTTTTGATTGAAATTTCTATGAGTTAGTTAAATGGTACCCTCCTAATGACTCTTAGTTTATTATGAAAAGAGTAAATTATATATAATTGATAATTTATGAGTTAGTATGTGATAGTATTAATTACTAAATGCTAATTGGAATGGTGGATTGACAATGGTGTGTTGACTATTATATGTGAATAATGCTTATGTGATGAGAATGTTTCGTACAATATTGTGGATAATTCATAGAGTGAATTATTGTGATATGCTAAATATTAAGATGGTAGAGATGATATTAATTGCATATGTTTGAGTAACATTGTACATACATTCATATCATGGTGTGCCTTGAAACAAAGGTGGTTTACTTTGAAACAAAAGCGAGGCTTAGATTCTAGAGTGAATCGGAGGCGGTAAACTATATGTTTACAATTGGGTGGGTTTTGGTCTTGTCCGGATCGGAAGCGTGTCCTAGATTCTAGATATTGAATCGGGAGGCGGTGAAACTTTGGGTTCACAATTCGGTACCACATGCATAGCGTCACATACCTTGCATTGAGTCACATTAAAATTATGCGATGATTGAATATGTGAAGTTGATGTAAGTTATGATATGTGTATGAGCTTGATAATTGAAATGTGTGATGTTGGATACATGTCATGGTAAAGATGTGACCATGTGATAATCGTAGTTGAATGCATAATTGAGAAGATAATATTGATATTGAATTGATATTATTCTTGTGTTTATCGATTACTTGTTAACATGTGAAATGTGTATTGTTTAATTGTTATTTATAAGGTTATGTATGGTGTGACTTAACTTATGAAATTATTAATTTAACCATTGTATTCCGTTATACTTTCTTCATAATGATTCGTATTCTCACCCTTCTGTTTTAATGTTGCCCTCGTTTGGCGACTGTCATACCCCAAAATTTACCCGAATACAATTCATGTCTTTTAATTTGTGGAGGATGTTAAAATTGAGGGCTGTGGGGTTTAACATTTCTATTGTTAAACCTGATCCCTTATAAAACCATCCTTCATTAAATAAAGATATACAATTAGCAAATGCTCGGGACCCATTCATATCATTCTAATCATTCTTATTTGCTCATTTTATTATTTCCAAGCCTTGTATATAAAGGGGTGAGTTTAGAAAAATATTTGGGCCCAATTTGAGTTTAGACCCGTTTATCTCTTATCATTTCCTTTTATTTTTAATATACTAACCATAAAATTTATTAATATTATTATCTTAACTAAGAGTAGTATTAATATATTAGTATTAATTTAGTTAATTTAATCATTATTAGTGGTTAGCTGTGTTTTGAGTGTTATCACTAATTGGTGGGATCAGAATTATTTGAATTAATTAATTAATTAAGGAAAGGCAATTGGGGCTGTGGAGTTTTGTATGTTGCGCTTTGGGCCAAACAGATATGGAGCATTGGGCCACGCGGGTCAACAGACCGGGTCGTAACCAACCCAGGTCCTGTTCATCTTCCTCTACGCCCCAAACCCTAGCTTCCATCCTCCTGCGGCCGCCGCAGCCACTATCCTCACAAACCCTAGATCTCCATCATATGCCCAGGCCCATGAATCACAAGCAAAACGCAAATCAAACATTCACTAAATCAAATCTTAGCAAAACGAAATCTGAATCTAAACTTAACAAAATCAAATCAAAATTTTTTTATTAGACAGAAATCAAATATCAATTACAATGGGAATCAAAACAAAACACAATCGAATCTGGAATTGATAACAATCCTAATCTCTAATTTCCTAAATCAAAACTAACCCTAGGCTATAAAACGAAAAAAGAAGAATTAGAAGAGGGGTTTTTTTTCTTTTGCGGAGAAGGAAGAAGCGCCGCTCGAACACGAATCCTTGGAGCTTTTGAACCTTCGATCGGACCTGCGAGTCAAACGAAAAGAGGAAGGAGATTAGGACGAAGATCACACGATCCAGAATCGAAGTTCATAAGGTAAATGCGACGAATCACTTAGCTTAGGGCTTTGATTTGTACTTGCATGTATGTTTGTGTTTGTTTGATTCAGATTCTGGAAAAATTAGAAGGGTTAGAGTTCTTGTTTTCTGGGTTCGGATTGAAGGGTATGGGTTCGGATTGAAGGATTCTGGGTTTGGGTATGAATAATCCGATGAATATTCATCGGATCCTGGGTTCCTACGGTGGTTTTGTGGTGGCACGCGGTGGTGCTTATGTTTTCTGGGTGTGGTTGCAGAGAGAATAGGGAGAAGAGTGAGAGGATTGAGGGAGAGAAACAAATGAAGAGAGAGAAAAAGAAGGGAAAAACGAACCCTTGGCTCAGAAGTGAGCTCATATAGACGAAAGGGGTATTCTGGGAGGGAGACACGTGGCCAAACTATGGCCGTTCGTGTGTACATATGGACATGATCCAGTGTGCCTCCTCCCTTGTGCACCCTCGCCTTAGATTGTACGCAGGCCATCAGATTTAGATCTATGGCGTAGATCTCCCCATCTCACTGCAGATTGCGTGCTCTCACCACACTGAATCAAACGGACTCAAACACTAATGGGCCTAAATCATTCCTACTAACACCCCTTTAATTACTACTTGGAATAAAAACACACCCCCGGCGCCTAAATAAAATTTTAATTAATAAAAAAGGCTAATTGATGTTATTTGATAAATCTAATAATTGTCTATTTGTTTTTTTTCGATAATCAATTTTCTCCTCGACCCGACCATACCTATTGGTCGCATTAGGCGAGAAATAATTCGGATCAATTTATTTATTTGTTAATAGTAATTCAATTAATTCTAGTTTAATCTTCTCCTCGAACTGACTAAACCTATTAGTCGCATTAGACGAGAGATAAAAAAAATACATAAAATTTAAAACATATTTAATTTGCTGCCCGCGACGATCAATCTATCGATCTGAGTAACCAGCAATGCCCCTTAATCCGTTAGCTATACTGACCAAATCTATTGGTCATCGCATCTAACGGTGACAAATCAAATCAGGGTTGTACGCCCAAACATTTAAAACACATCAAACCACAAACCACATATTTTCATCTCTTCAATACTGCGAAACTACGAAGGTAATTCAAAATACCTTTTCAAAACTGCGATAGGCCATTCAAAAAGCCTCAAAACAACTTCAAATACATTCAATTCAAATTCTAAAGGCGTACAACCCTATGCCCGAACTACGTTGACTCTGATTCTCCATAAGGAGATACGTAGGCACTTGGTAACAAGGCGAGTCTCCCCCCTTAAAATCTCAACTCAGTTCTAAATCTCACTTTTCGCCCTTCTCATTTCCTTAGCTATTAAACCTGAATATTTAGCCATAAAACTGTACCTTAGACTTAAAACCTTAGGAAAGGGTTGAGGGTGCCTAACACCTTCCCTCGACCTGATTATAATAACTTACCCAGATTTCTTAACTGCGTAGGGTTTCCTATTCGCCCTTCAGAATATGTGGCGACTCTAAGTCTTCAATTTTAGGGAAGGTTGCTACAGCTGGCGACTCTGCTGGGGACAAATCATCAATGGTGAATTATTATGCTCCTAAGGCTTGACAGGGTTTAGGTTTGGTAAACGGTTTAGTTTTTGGCGAAATTTTTAGGGTTTGGCAAATTTGCCATTTTTAGGATTTGGGGGAAGGTTTATCTTTTTAATAAATATTTAATTCTTTATTTATTTATTGTTTTTATTTTCATTAAACATTATTTTCCATATTTGTATAAAATGCTTAATTGTTATAATTTGCACTGTTGGGTTTTATATGTGATTGCTGTTAAGCCTAAGCGTGGGAATTATAATTAAGACCAGAGGGGAACTACATCGCCTACGAGTCTTATTATAATTCCACTCAGAGTGGGTTAAATATTCGGAAAGGTCTGATACGAGGCTCGACCTTGTTGAGGGCTGGACTGGGTATTTAGATGATCTCTCTGGGAACCAACCCCTAAAATTCGAACCTCATGGACCAATGAGTTGTTCCAAAATCCAAAGAGACAAAAAGTCTCGGCGGCTACGAACAATCCCATGAGACCTTCTAGAACATTCCCGTGGGAAGGGTAGGCTCCTAAGCCGTTACGTCGAACCTATGAACCTAGGGCTTATATGCTTATGTGTTTAACTGTACGCTTTCATTTTTTTTTTAATTTTTTCTTTATATATCTCATATAATTGTGGCATTCATCATGCATCATGTGCATTCTTGCATCATGTCTTATCCAAAAAAAATAATGAGAAAAAAAAGAAGAAGAAAGGAGTTATTACACCAATGGATGTGGATAAGACATAAACACGCATAAAACATATCATTCATGGCATGCATATCATTGTCATGGCATTGAAAGAAGATTTCTTTTTTACCTTCAAAACAAGAGACCATCGGGAAGGATAATTTAACATCCCGACCGTCTTATCAGACAAGATTTCAACAAAAGAAATCAATGGATCAGCTAGAACAGAATCAAGCCGCCCTTCGTGAGGAGGTGGATCAACTGAAGGTTAGTATGGAAGATGTTAAAGGAGGTATGACTCAGATGCTAGGATTCATGAAGGCCCTACTAGATAAACAAGAAAAGGCAAAAGAGGTCCAGTCTGGGGATACCCTGGTTCAGGATGAGATGCCCAACGACGAAAACCCGCTGCTAGGATTTGTTTCAGGCTTTGGCCCGGCTAAGGACAGACCTCAAGTCCGATCAGTCAGAAGGGCTATCCAGTTCCAAGAGAAAGGAGAGGCCTCTCAAGAGAGATTTGTCCCCACTCCGCAGATTAAAGGGACAACCCGCACAGTTCGCATTCCTGCTAACAATGTCCCTAGGGATGAAGATTACCTGGATCTACAATACGGAGTACAAGAGGGGGACAACGCAGACCAAGCACCTCAGACGCAGCAGTCTAATCCCAACTCTAGGGAAGACTCCAAGGACAGTGAACAGATCAAAGCGCTAGAGGAGAGACTAAAGGTGGTAGAAGGGTACGATGCTTTCGATGTGGATGCCTTTGAAATGAGTTTGGTCTCAGACTTGACTATCCCTCACAAATTCAAGATTCCCGATTTCGAGAAATACAAAGGACTCACATGTCCGAGGAACCACTTGCGCATGTATGTGCGAAAAATGGCTGCCTATGCTCACGATCAAAAGCTGATGATACACTTCTTTCAAGATAGCTTAAGCGGGGCATCTGTTGACTGGTACATGCAATTGGAGAAATCCTATATACGAAGCTGGAATGATCTTGCTAATACATTCTTGAAGCAGTACAAGTACAACCTGGACATGGCACCCAATCGGATGCAATTACAAAACATGTCACAGAAGAAGGATGAATCATTCAAGGAGTATGCCCAAAGGTGGAGGGAAATGGCTTCTCGAGTCCAACCTCCATTGATGGAAAAAGAACTGGTGGACATATTTATGAGTACTTTGCAAGGACCATACTATGATAAGATGGTCGGAAGCATATCTTCAGGGTTCTCGGACTTGGTAGTCATTGGTGAAAGGATTGAAAGTGGGATAAAAAATGGGAAGATACAAGGGGCACCCTCAGGTTCCTATCAAGCAAAGAAATCATATGATGGAAAAAAGGAACCCAACATTGTGGGGGCAATCCTGGTTAATCAGACCCCGACATTACAACAGAGGGATCAGCAAAAGCAACTGGGTGGCCAACGCCCCTGGAGGTCCAAGCCAAAACGATCATTTACTCCATTGCACATGTCACTGTCTCAAGCTTTGCAGCACCTGCTCGGTCAGAATTTTATAACTCTGCTACCTCCATACTCAGCTCCAGCTAACCCTGCTCCTGGGTACAAGCATCATGCTAGGTGCGCTTATCATTTAGATAGTCCTGGCCATGATACAGAGGACTGTGGGCCGTTGAAGCACAAGATCCAAGATCTAATTGAAGAAGGACTCATTGAGTTCGAAGAGCCTCGCAAGTCTAATGCTATAAGTGGCTAGAAGGAGGGTTTCTTAAATCATTAGTTTTTGTTTTCATTTGCAATTTCCTTTCAGTTTGTTTAAACATTGGTTTGCGGTATACGCTATGTACTTTACAATAATCATTAATGCATTGCTTACGTTTGTCTTGGTTTATTCCTAGTGTTTTCACTATATTCAAAACTGTGTTTTTACTTGGTTTTATTATTTGTGATATTCAACTTTTGTTCAAAGATGTGTACCTTTAGAGGGAGAATGACAAAAACGATACCACAATATCATACAGTACGCTTTCGAACAGACCGTGTTGACGATGTACAGGCATTGTTTCAATTCCAATACAGTGGAGATATAAGGATGTTAATCCCTCGTCAACCCCTTTGAGCCTAAGAAGTAGGAGTTTTCCTTCACATACAAAATAAAAACCCTCAAAATATAACCTGGGGTAGGGTAGCTGTTCAGTTAACTTGATTATCCCAAATTGTTCCTTTGAACATAATCACTGATGGTTCTCCGTCATAATTAAACCTGGCAGTCAATGTCCGTAAAGAAAAAGGAAAAAAAAACAACGCAAGGCCTGCCAAGTCAAAACCTATTAAGGGAGACTTAGGCAAAATTGGGGCATCCCGCTGATTGTAATTTTAAATAAGCAGTTCAGGCAAGATTAGGGATAATAAAGTAAAAAAAAAGGGGTCACTATATACCCTTGACAAATGGAAGATATTACAAAAAAAAGGAGAATGACTGCCTTTGCAGATAAACCTTCGGTTTTTGAACCATCATGAATGTCAGTATTACAATATCCAAAGTCTTTTGGAGCTTAAACGCATAGTTAACTGAGCATAGGACTGGAGAACATCACGAAGAAAGGGGTGGGTTAAATAAATTTTGAGCCTTATATCTGTTGTTTCTTAAAACCCTGAACCAAGGCCACGTTACAACCCTTAAAAGTCCTAACTGAAGCATGGTTAGTTCGAAAGCATACCGTTACAAAAAGGTATCTCGACTCCTTAAGGTCTACTATAACTCTTGAGTTGATATCACTTTCTTACAAAAAAAAAGAAGCTTTGTTTTACTCAAAAATGTTGTTAAACTTTCAAGACAGATATATGCATTCGCATCTTATGAATTTCATTATAAAGTACACTGGTCTATATAGATTCAAATGTTTTAACACCGGGGAGAAGTTGCATGGGGCATGGCTAATGGCTAAAAAAAATCCTACCGACAGGCGCAATAGCTTTAAAAGCACATCAAAGAAGAAATATCTCTTACGCCTGACTCGGATGGCTGTTGTATACACAAGGCATGGCCCGTTGTTATCTTATTTATCTGGGGCAATCTAATCAAGATCCATGGGATCTCTCAAGGACTCTGAGTAGCCCATGGGGCAAGTCCATTACTAGGGGGGCACATTGCAAAAGGTCACTCAGTATCAAATGTTGTCAATACCACTCTCATGTCCTTTCCAGGAATTTTTATAGAACATCTCTCAATCTGTCTATGTGGTCTTCTTTAAGACATGTTCAAATATCTATTATCCTTTATAGGAGCCCCTTTTCAAATAGTCTTCTTTAAGACACATTCCACAAACCTTTCCAGGTGTCTCTTGTCATTTTTCAGAAATCTTTTCAGATAGTCTTCTCTAAGACATATTCCTTTCTAAAAAGCCTTTTCTAGGTAGTCTTCTGTAAGACGTCTCCTAACTTTTTCAGTCTTCTTTAAGATATTCCTTTTCAGGTAATATTCTCAAAAAAAAATCCCTTGTCCTTTCCAGGAACCTTTCTAGGTAATCTTCTCAAAGACACCCGTCAATCTTTTCAGACATGTCCAAATTTCTCCTATAAACCGTGTCAAACTTTGTTTAAAGTACAGTTTTCTTTAGGACGGTCTCCTATCCTTTCTAGGATAATCTTTCTCAAAATGTATTTCCCTGAGTTTTGTTAAAAACACCATATTCCTCAAAATAGTCTTTATCCTCTCTAGGATTCTTTGACCCTATTTGTAAACGTGCCTCCCCGAGCTTTGTTTAAAGCACAATCTTGTTCAAGGCAATCTCATATCCTTTCCAGGAACCTCTTCAGGTAATCTCATAGAAGACATCATCTCATTCTGAGTATTCAGCAAATTTCTGTCCATCGGACACGACCAAGACGCATGACTAATTCTGAAAAGCATCTGCTTCACATTCGAATCAATACGTAGCATCAGGGAGATTGGGTTAATCAAAGGCGATCATTGCTAATAAAGATCCCTGAACCGGGTGAACCACATCTAGGGGGTTCTCCTAAACAGGGGCAAAATAGCAAGGATTATAGGGGCATACAATAAAGGATCTTATTGACTGGGGCATATCCTTCAAGAATTCAAATACTGGGGCAGTGCATGTGTGGACCTCCGTTTTTTTTCGGGCCATACCTCTGAGCGGGAGAGATACGTGAACTGACTCTTTTTTATCGCTTAATGCTTTCGCATTTTTGAAAATTCACAGAGTCGCCACCGACCTTTTATTTTATCCAATTAAGGAAAGGTTTATAAAAGAAACAGAAAAAAGACCTTTAAGAAATTCTGGGTAAGGGGGTAGGTTATACAAAGGGAAGGTGTTAGCATCCTTTGTATCCATGGTTATCCATGGGCTCTTAAGTTTGCTTAGCTCACTTGTTTTTCGATCACTTTTCAATTGCTTTAGAATGCTCATATGTGGTTTCAAATACCTTTGTAAATTGAATTTGTAATGATCCTTGTGCGGATGTATACAAAATGTTTGTTTATCTTTCGAAAGATGTTTTGAAAAGAACGTTAACTTTGTAATGATCCGTGTTTGGATGTATACAAAGTATTGTCTTTTTGGAAAGTTTTGTTTTGAAAAACAACAGTGTATGAGAATTTTATTTGTTTTGATTTGAGCAAGCAAACTAGGAGGTCTACCCTGAGTTGTAAGGTCTTTATCCTTATTTCCTTTAAAAATCTATCCTTTCACCGGATACAAACAAAAGGTTCGATTTTGTACTCGAAACAGTAGAATTTTGACTTTGATTTTGAAAAGAATGAGAAGGGATTACCTTAAGAGGTGCAAGTGTGATTGTGTTTGGATTCAGATATTTTATCTTTGAAGTTAGTGATCTAACGGTTCAATTTTATCTTTGACATACACGCAGTTTATATTTGCTGGAAATTAAAATGCGGAAATGTAAAGTGCGGAAAGTAAATCTACGCTATTACATCGATTGTGCAGGAAATGTAAACTAGCCTATTTACATGAATTTGACATCCTATACATTTATCTAGGAATTTAAATTGCAAGAAAAATAAAAGGCATATTTTTGGATTTTTTATGATTGATTTTAATTATAATTAATGCATGATTAATTAAATTAAAATGAAGAAAAAAGATGAAAATAGATTTAAACCTAGAAATTAAGTTTAAAATATGTACAAAATATTTGTCAATTAATTTTAAAACAAAACTAATTTTTTTGGAATTTTTGAAATTGATTTGAAATTGATTAAGCTAATTAATACATAATTATACAAATAATTATACAAATAATTAAAACTTAAAGAGAAAATTATCCTAAATATGTACAAAATTAGTTTATAATATATAAACAATATTTAATATAAAGAACAAATTTTTTTATGATTTTTTGATTGGTTAGAATAATTAAAAAGCAAATATATAAATATATACTAATAAATTATGCAAAATATTGAAATTTTGAAGAAAAATAAAATATTTTTATTTCAGAAAATAATATATTATTTTAGAAGTCTAAAAATATTTTTTGTGTATTTTTTGGATTTTTAAAACTATTTTTAATTAATTTTGCAAAGAAAATTAAAATAAAATAGAAAATAAAAGGATAATGATCAGGTGTGGTGGATAAGTGTGGTCTATGATATGTACTGGCGTGTCAAGTGCGTTGGATGAGCTGGCTAGTGGATCTTGTGGCTCAGATTGGAAGTCACATGGTAGTCTTGCATTGACTGGTCACATGGGATCACAAAGACTTTTAATAAGTCGGGTGGGTCCCATTACGCATGCGTGGACCAACAGAAAAAGGGGGGAAGCGCTGACTGCTTGACTAGCCAATGGGGGACGCACGCGTGGAAGTCAACAAGTCCAGGGACTGTTCATCATCGTTTTCCTCTCTACTGACGCAGATAACGGCGGTTTTAAACAGCCACTATTTGATAAGAAACCGCCGCTGTTTGATGCACCTTCCAACCTGCAAAAAATGTTAATTTTAAACAACAAAGGCGACCCAGATCCTCTAATTGAGGCTCTCTGAGTTCAATGGAATCATTAGTTTGGACGGAAAATGCATGGGGCCATGAAAACGAAAGCTTCAAAGCTTTGAAGCTCAAGAATGGTGGCATGTGTTCTAGGGCTTATGGCTTCCATGTAACACGTCCAATCTCCTCTAAATGGTGTCAGAGACGAATTAGAGTGATTATATTATATTAACACAAGCATTAATATAGAAAACGAAAGCTTGTACATGTATGTTCATGGAAAACACTATGCACATGTTACGACTCTCATGGGACCACACAAAGAGTTTATTCTTACTCTATATGATCTCAGAAGATGATTGAAAGTGTTTGTTTGTATTGATATTGATTGGAAATATGAAAATTGAAAATTACAAAGTTATGGAATTTTGAGAGGGTTTTGGTGAGTTTTCTTGACTATGCTTTGGCTATTTTCGTGTGTGTTGGCCCCCTCTTTGTTGTTGGAGTATGCTAGCCTTTATATAAGCCAAGAGGTGCTTAGAATTGAAGCTAAAAGCATTGATTGCTTTTGTTGAATTTTTGACTTTCAAGCTTAAAATTTAAGCCACCATTGCTTGATCTTTCCACACCTCTTTCCTTAGGCTTTCCTTGCTGCATAATTAAGTCCCATGTGGAGACTTTAGCTTAGAAAATAAGCTATGCTTTATCCTTCCTTTTTTCCCTTTTTAATTTAATCTTAAATGATAAAATTAAATCAAAAAAATGGAAAAAAATGTTATGGGCTTGGTCTTGGTCGTGGGAGGCCCATAATATTATGGAAATGATGTTTGAACCATGAAAACTTGGCCCCATTTGGAAAAAATACATTTTTGAGCAATGTTGATTTCATGCATTTTCCCAAAATTTAGCCAACTTCAACAAGGTGTAAATCCCTCAATTTTTGTCATATGAAGGAGTTCTTGCACTTTTTGGAAACCTCAAAGAGTCCTCTAACCAATGCCTTTGATCTCATGTCAAAATGATTTTTGATGCTCCTTGTGTGTCCTTTTGAAAAAAGTGTCTTTTTGTTGACTTTGAAAATGACCTGTAATGTCTTTGGTCATATTTTTCAAATGGTGAATGCAATGACCATGGGATCAATTGAATTTGAAAGATAATTGAATTTCCTTCAAAATGAGCTTTGGTTTGAATTTTTTGGATGAAGGATGAGAGAGTTATGACCAGTCAAAGTTGAGTTGACTTTTCAGGCAAAAACCCTAATTTTGAATCTTAGGGTTTTGTTGATTTTTGATCTTTCCTTGATGAATTATGATCATCCAATGATCAAATGATGAATCCTTTGACAAAATATGGATTTTGACAAAAAATTTCATTTTTGACTGTCTGTTGACTTTTTAGTCAAACGGGTCGTCTGTTGACTGTTTGAGCTGCTGACGGTGCGTCTGAGTGAATTGAAGTTTGAAAATTTGTATGATGGTACTTTGAGATATATGGATGTGCATGAAATCCATTTGAGGTCTCAAAAGCTTGTTTCTCCTGTAAAAACAAGAAAACCCTAGTCAGGGACTGTTTGTGTAGGAGACAGTTAAGCGTACCTGATTTTTGTGCAGTGTTGAGTCTCTGCTAATCGCGTGATATTCAGAAGACTTCTAGAAAAAAATCTTGGAATTTTGAATTGTAAAAGATTGATTTGATTGATGGTACAAAACACTGAGAATTGTACTGCCAGCAGTTTGGCTGTTAACTGACTGTTCAGATATTGACGTAGCAGTTAGAGTGAAAAATCAACAGTCAAAGTTAATTTTCTTTTTTGTTGTTTTTGTTTTTGTTTTATGTGAAAAATGAAAGTTTATTTACATGACTTGTTAAAAAAACACAGACATAATAAATAACTAATATTTACTGTTACCAGTACAGTCTGAGTTTCCTGATTCTGCGCCTGCAAAAAGATTTTAACTTTGTACCAATTGTGTCAGTACTGTAGATGTTATTGATTGGCTGTATTTTTTGGTAAAACAAATAGTGTCTTTATCATGTCAAACCTGGTGTCATGACATGCATTGTTTTGAAGTTTTTCTTGTGCAGGTTTTTACCTGATGTCACGGCCGATGTCATGACATCCTAAGCTGCTGTGTTTTATTATGATCTCGTTATGGTTGTTTGAGCTGTTAAGTCTTTGCGCGCCTCTTTTGGAAACTTTGGATATTGATTTGTTTCAGAACAGCGTTATGCGATGGTTATTCATAGGATCTTTGCTTTATGGAAATGGAAACTAATATTGGATCCAAGGCCCAGCTGCTGCAAGGTTATTTATAACAATTGAAGAAGCTGCTGGATTGTGTAGCTTTTGGTTTTAGGGTTTGCCGTCCAGAAGTTCGTTGTGTTTTTTTTTGTGTACTAGCCTTCTTGTAAGCCAAACAATCATCATGATGAATGTCTTGGTCTAGGCGTTTTTGTTTGGTTTGAGTTGTAGAAGTACTCGAAGCTTTTAAGCAAGAGTACTATTGTACTTGATCAAAGCTTTTAAGCAAGATCAAGTTGTGTTTTTGAAGAGTGTCTTCTTATGTTTTTAATTGGTTAGTTTTTCATCACTGCTGTGATTGAGGGGGAGTGAGTAGGATCTCTGGTCTAAGCTGTTTAGATTGAAGTTGCATTGGGTAGATATTAAGTGAAAGGCATAATATTGAGTTGTATTACCTTGAATTGATATTACTTATATTGGACTTCCTCCCTGGCTTGGTAGCCCCCAGATGTAGGTGTGTTTGCACCGAACTGGGTTAACAATTTTCCTGTGTTGTTTTCTGTTTAAACTTTGTTCATTTGTTTAAAAACATTCAGATAGTGATGTCGTGACATCCTGTAAGACATCGCGTGTCTGAGTCCAGAATTTCAATTGGCATCAGAGCAGGCACCCTGCCTGTTTTTACTGGGTGAGATCTAGGGAAAGTATTTTCTGGTTCGATGGACAAAGAAGGTGGTGGATTTATAATGAGACCACCCATTCTGGATGGCTCTAATTATGATTATTGGAAACCTCTCATGGTGGCTTTTCTGAAATCCGTGAACAGCAAAGCATGGAGAGCTGTGAACAAAGGATGGGAACCTCCTGTTATTACTGATAAAGATGGCAACAAAACTCTTAAACCAGAGGAAGATTGGGACAAAGATGAAGAGGCATTGGCGCTTGGCAACTCTAAAGCTCTAAATGCTTTATTCAATGGAATTGACAAAAATATATTCAGACTGGTTCACCAGTGTGAACTAGCCAAAGATGTCTGGGATATCCTAAAGACCACTCATGAGGGCACCTCCAAAGTGAAGATGTCAAGACTTCAACTGCTAACTACAAAATTTGAAAATCTAAGGATGGGGGATGATGAAAGTATTAAGGATTTTCATATGAATTTACTCGATATTGCTAATACCTCAGGAGCTTTGGGAGAAAAAATGTCTGATGAAAAGTTGGTGAGGAAAATCCTTAGATCCCTACCTAAGAGATTTGATATGAAAGTTACAGCTATAGAAGAGGCACAGGACATCAGCAAAATGAAGGTAGAAGAGTTAATTGGATCTCTTCAAACCTTTGAGATGGGAATCAGTGAAAATTCTGAAAAGAAGAACAAGAGCATAGCCTTTGTGTCCAACTCTCAAGAAGAAGTTAAGGAAAGTAGAGAAGAGAATGTATCTGAATCTATAGCTATGCTTGGTAAACAATTCAATAAAATTATGAAAAGGATGCATCAGAAGTCAAGACCTAATGTCAAGAACATCTCATCTGACATCAATAGATCTTATGACTCTGGCAGAGGAGTTAAACCAGAAGAAAAGTACAACCACAACAAAGGGATCCAATGTCATGGATGTGAAGGGTATGGACATATTAGAGCTGAATGCCCTACTTATCTCAAGAAACAAAAGAAAGGACTGTCAGTCTCCTGGTCTGATGAAGATTCTGAGAGTGATTTTGAAGAAGAATCAGCCAAACATGTCACATCCCTTACTGGAGTTTGCAATTCTGATGAAGATGCTAATGAAGATGAGCTAACCTTTGAAGAACTGGCAATTTCCTACAGAAAGCTGTGTATCAGAAGTGCTGAAGTATGTCAACAAGGTGAAAAGCAGAAGAAATACATAGCCCAGTTGGAAGCTAATAACAAAGAGCTTAATGAAACTATATCTGAACTGAATGGTGAAATTATCCTGTTACAATCCAAACTTGATCAGATGTCAAAATCAGTAAAAATGGTGAACAGTGGCACGGATATGTTGGAGGAGATCTTGCAGGTTGGAAAGAGTTCAAGAGATATGTCTGGTATAGGATTTGTTGGTGCAAAGAAAGAGGTCCAAGATAGTAGCAGAACTAAACCTGAAGCTGAGATGTTGAAGCCGATGTCAAAACATGTGACTCAACATCACGAGAAAGGTAAAATGAAGAGAAAGTTTCAAAGATGGAGATGTCATTACTGTGGAAGATTTGGACACATTAAGCCCTTTTGCTTCAGACTATATGGATATCCAGATCAAACTCCTTCTTACAAACCTAAGCAGATCATGCCCATCCAGAAGCAACAATGGAAACCTAAAAGTATGGCTTTAATAGCCCATACATCTCTTAGAGTTTCAGCCAAAGAAGACTGGTATTTTGATAGTGGATGTTCCAGACACATGACTGGAATCAAAAATCTGCTTGTTGATATCAAGAGTCATTCTACTAGTTATGTAACCTTTGGTGATGGAGCTAAAGGAGAAATCAAAGGAGTTGGAAAATTAGATTGTTCAGGAGTGCCAAATTTAGAAGGTGTTTTGTTGGTCAAAGGCCTGACTGCCAATCTCATAAGCATCAGTCAACTCTGTGACCAAGGATACCAAGTCAACTTCACCAAAGCTGAGTGTGTGGTTATTAATGAAGAAAAGGAAGTTGTAATGAGGGGTGTCAGATCCAAAGATAACTGCTACTTGTGGGTCTCTCATGAATCCAGCTATTCTACTGTTTGTTCTAAAGAAGAAGAAGCAAAGCTGTGGCACCAAAAACTTGGTCATCTTCATCTAAGAGGTATGAAAAGAATTATTTCTCTGGAAGCTGTAAGAGGAATTCCTAAGCTACAAATTGATGAAGGAAAAATATGTGGTGAATGTCAGGTAGGAAAACAAACCAGGATGTCACATCCAAAGGTTAAACATCTGACTACTTCCAGAGTTCTTGAACTTCTACATATGGACTTGATGGGACCAATGAAAATAGAAAGTCTTGGAGGAAAGAAATATGCTTATGTGGTTGTGGATGACTACTCCAGGTACACTTGGGTAAACTTCATCAGAGAAAAGTCAGATGTGTTTGATGTTTTCAAGGACCTATGTCAAAGAATTCAAAGAGAAAAAGAAAATGGTGTTGTGAGAATTAGAAGTGATCATGGAAAGGAATTTGAGAATCAAAAGTTTGCTGAATTCTGCTCCTCTGAAGGAATACATCATGAATTCTCTTCCCCTATTACTCCACAGCAAAATGAGGTTGTTGAAAGAAAGAATAGAACTATTCAAGAATCAGCAAGAGCCATGATCCATGCTAAGAATCTTCCTATCTACTTCTGGGCTGAAGCCATGAATACTGCTTGTTATGTCCATAATAGAGTTACCTTAAGAAAAGGAACCTCTACCACCCTATATGAGATCTGGAAGGGAAGAAAACCCACTGTCAAATACTTCCATGTGTTTGGTAGTAAGTGTTACATTCTTGCTGATAGAGATCACAGGAGGAAGATGGATCCCAAGAGTGATGAAGGAATCTTTCTGGGCTACTCTACAAACAGTAGAGCCTATAGAGTATTCAACTCAAGAACCAAAATAATAATGGAATCCATAAATGTTGTGGTTGATGATGTTCACAATCAAGCAGATGTCACAGAAGATGTCGGAACATTCTGGGATTTTACAGCTGAAGGTTCTACAAGAGAAGATGATTGCAGTCCCACTATCATAGAAGCTGAGACTGAACCCCCTAACAAGAGTCCTTCTATAAGAATTCAGAAAGATCATCCTAAAGATCTTATTATAGGAGATCTCAACAGTGGAGTTATTACAAGGTCAAGAGAAGTTGTCTCAAACTCTTGTTTTGTGTCAAAAATTGAACCTAAAAATGTCAAGGAAGCATTAACAGATGAGTTCTGGATTAATGCCATGCAAGAAGAACTAGGCCAGTTTGAAAGAAATGAAGTATGGGAGCTGGTACCAAGACCTAAAGGTACTAATGTCATTGGAACTAAATGGGTTTACAAGAACAAGTCAGATGAACTGGGAACTGTTATCAGAAACAAAGCAAGGCTAGTTGCTCAAGGATACACCCAAGTTGAAGGAATTGACTTTGATGAAACCTTTGCTCCTGTTTCCAGACTTGAGTCAATTAGGCTATTGTTAGGGATTGCATGTATTCTGAAATTCAAACTATACCAGATGGATGTGAAGAGTGCTTTCTTGAATGGATATTTGAATGAGGAAGTCTATGTAGAACAACCTAAAGGTTTTGCAGATCCAAACCACCCTGATCATGTATACAAATTAAGAAAAGCTCTTTACGGTCTGAAACAAGCCCCTAGAGCTTGGTATGAGAGACTAACTGAGTTTCTTACTAGCAATGGATACAGGAAAGGAGGGATAGATAAAACTCTCTTTGTTAAAGATGAAGGAGGGAAGATTCTGATAGCTCAAATCTATGTGGATGATATTGTATTTGGTGGGATGTCAGACAAGATGACTAGACATTTTGTTGATCAGATGCAATCTGAATTTGAAATGAGTCTAGTTGGAGAACTAACCTATTTTCTTGGGCTGGAAGTCAAACAGATGGAAGACTCAATCTTTCTCTCTCAGAGCAAGTATGCTAGAAACATTGTCAAAAAGTTTGGAATGGAAAATGCTTCTCACAAAAGGACACCAGCACCTACCCATTTGAAGCTGTCCAAAGATGAAAAGGGAACCAGTGTTGATCAAAGTCTATACAGAAGCATGATAGGAAGTCTGTTGTATCTTACAGCCAGTAGACCTGATATTGCCTTTGCTGTTGGGGTATGTGCTAGGTATCAAGCAGAACCCAAAACCAGCCATATCAATCAAGTCAAGAGGATCCTGAAATATGTGAATGGTACTTGTGAATATGGAATGCTCTACTCTCATGGGTGTGAACCCATTCTCACTGGATATTGTGATGCAGACTGGGCAGGAAGTGCTGATGACGGAAAAAGTACTTCAGGAGGATGTTTCTTCTTGGGTAATAATCTTATTTCCTGGTTCAGCAAGAAACAAAATTGTGTGTCCCTGTCCACTGCAGAGGCAGAATACATTGCAGCAGGAAGTAGTTGCTCTCAGCTTGTTTGGATGAAACAGATGTTAACAGAATACAATGTCACACAAGATGTCATGACATTATATTGTGACAATTTAAGTGCTATTAACATTTCAAAGAATCCCATTCAGAATAGCAGGACCAAGCATATTAATATTAGACATCATTACATTAGAGATCTTGTTGAAGATAAAACAATTGTCTTGGAACATGTTGCTACAAACCTTCAACTAGCTGATATTTTCACAAAAGCCTTGGATGCAAATCAATTTGAAAATCTAAGAAGCAAACTGGGCATTTGTCTTTGTGAAGGATTATAGCAATTAATTGGGTGTGTGACCAGCACTATTGCTCACCTGAATGTCAAGTATACTCTGCTGATGGTGGTGATAATCATACTGTTGGTAGTGATGGCTGAGGAGGGTAAGGATGTTGATGCCCGGACTAGTAGCTCCAGTGATGTGGAAATGAGTAAGGAGGATACTGAAGATACTGCTGGTTCTGAAGTGTAAATCTTCATCTGTTGTTTGGCTCCTTTTGTGGCTAGAAAGGGGGAGAAGTGATAGATGATGACTTGGTTGTTGCTGGTTGTTGCTGTTATTGTTTCTCTGGATCCTCTTGTCCTGACAAGGGATATTCTGTTACTTTTGGTTCCTTGGATGTACTATGATTAATCAAGCAGGATGTTGCTGGCTGACAGAATTTATTTCTCTGGATCCTTGTTTCTATTGGCTGCTGTGCATACTCTAATCTCTGATGGTATCATCTATTATTGTTTTAGCCAAAAATTCGCCAAAGGGGGAGTTTGTAGATGTTATTGATTGGCTGTATTTTTTGGTAAAACAAATAGTGTCTTTATCATGTCAAACCTGGTGTCATGACATGCATTGTTTTGAAGTTTTTCTTGTGCAGGTTTTTACCTGATGTCACGGCCGATGTCATGACATCCTAAGCTGCTGTGTTTTATTATGATCTCGTTATGGTTGTTTGAGCTGTTAAGTCTTTGCGCGCCTCTTTTGGAAACTTTGGATATTGATTTGTTTCAGAACAGCGTTATGCGATGGTTATTCATAGGATCTTTGCTTTATGGAAATGGAAACTAATATTGGATCCAAGGCCCAGCTGCTGCAAGGTTATTTATAACAATTGAAGAAGCTGCTGGATTGTGTAGCTTTTGGTTTTAGGGTTTGCCGTCCAGAAGTTCGTTGTGTTTTTTTTTTGTGTACTAGCCTTCTTGTAAGCCAAACAATCATCATGATGAATGTCTTGGTCTAGGCGTTTTTGTTTGGTTTGAGTTGTAGAAGTACTCGAAGCTTTTAAGCAAGAGTACTATTGTACTTGATCAAAGCTTTTAAGCAAGATCAAGTTGTGTTTTTGAAGAGTGTCTTCTTATGTTTTTAATTGGTTAGTTTTTCATCACTGCTGTGATTGAGGGGGAGTGAGTAGGATCTCTGGTCTAAGCTGTTTAGATTGAAGTTGCATTGGGTAGATATTAAGTGAAAGGCATAATATTGAGTTGTATTACCTTGAATTGATATTACTTATATTGGACTTCCTCCCTGGCTTGGTATCCCCCAGATGTAGGTGTGTTTGCACCGAACTGGGTTAACAATTTTCCTGTGTTGTTTTCTGTTTAAACTTTGTTCATTTGTTTAAAAACATTCAGATAGTGATGTCGTGACATCCTGTAAGACATCGCGTGTCTGAGTCCAGAATTTCAAGTACTATTTATCTGTAAATAAATAAATAGCATGTGTGAAGTAATAAACAGTATTTGGCGTTTGCGTAAGAATAAATTCAACAGCAAGCCAAATTACTGTATAAGAAAAATTCTAAAAACTAAGTATTTCATATGTCAGGATATTTGTTGAAATAAAAATCCATGATTATATGAGACTCTTAATTTTCAGATTGGAGTTTTCTTGAAAAAAGATGCGGGCAAATTTTGGGGTATAACAGTTGCCCCTATTCAATCTTCTTAAACCTGAAGAGATTGTCTGAAATCTGAAGGTAGAAGATGATTGAATATTTAGATGCCCTGAAAATTTGCACTTACCTTGATCAGAAGAGATGTTGGAAGTTGCATTTGAATGTCGTCTGTGAAATGTTGTTGGCAGATTGGAACATTACCTGAGATGGGCTTTCAGATGCCACCTGGTAAATGGGTTGAGGGTTTGTTCATCAGAATGAATCCATTGATTATATCTTGATGAAGGATTTGAAAGTCTTTGTGTTGACTGTTTCGGAACCGTCCAAGGTTACCGCTTTAAGTCTAGGAGGATGATTGCTACGGAACTTGTCTAAAGTTTTTCGCTTTAGATTTTGATCATTGTGGAACCGTCTAAGGTATCAGCTTTAGATCTTTGATGTTAGATCGTTCTTGAACCGTCTGAGGTATCAACTTTAGATTTGTGATGCTAGATCGTTCTGGAACCGTCTGAGGTATCAACTTTAGATCTGCGATGCTAGATCGTTTTGGAACCGTCTGAGGTATCAACTTTAGATCTGCAATGTTAGATCGTTCTTGAACCGTCTGAGGTATCGACTTAGATCTTCAATGTTAGATCGTTCTGGAACCGTCTGAGGTATCGACTTAGATCTTCAATGTTAGATCGTTTTGGAACCGTCTGAGGTATCGACTTAGATCTGCAATGCTTTTTTTTTTGAGTTGATAAGTGATCAGAATGAATCTTCGGCTTGATTATATCTGAGAGAACTGTTCATGGAATTCAGGTGAACACTGCATGTGATTGAGAATATCTTTGTTGAAGATATCTGTCTACCTGAAAAATCAAGTTAGCAATATGCAATGTTTATGATGCATGCAAATGTGAGATATTCCCGGAGAAATATGCATGTGATGTTGTGTATGAATATGCGCATGATGCATGATGTATGATGTATGATGTATGATGTATGATGTATGATGTATGATGTGAATATGAATGTGTGATGTATGAATATGAATGTGTGATATATGAATATATGAATGTGTGATGTATGAATATGATGTCAAGCTTCTATTTGGGAAAATAAATTTCCGTCAGTCATCTGAATATGACTATATTGTGATTGTTGATGATCTTTTGTCTTGTTTGAGTACCCTCGGCTGGGGAAATTCTTTGAGAACCACGGTACTCTGTTGAAGGATCTTTGACTATCACTTGGGAATGAAAGGTAGCTGGAAGTTCTGATGCCCTTTCAAATGGGAATGAGGGAGATGTATAATCCTCCGATGCACTATCTGACCAAGTCCGGGTGCGGGGGTCACACCGTCTGAAGATAGTAATCTGGAACAACCCTGCTGGGGGATAAGACTTCTTTTGAAGAGAAAATCTTTTTTGAGGAATTTGCTGAGAAATGCGTTTCTCTTGGGGATTTTCTTCTGATGGAATGATGTCCAGATAATTGGGACATTTCCTGAATGCTATTCCTGTTTTTCCTGGTAAACATCAATCATATTCAAATGCACATGTTCATTCAAAATTATCATTGGGACGTTTACGTATTTAAAACAGAAAAAGTGAAAATAGTGATTTTGAGCCTAAGCTGCATTGATTTTTGAAAAAGAGCCATGATAGGCTGATTAGCACAGGGAGACAACAATCCTAGAAGTAGGAAATTGTCAGAAAGTTTTGGAAAATATTTATAAAGATAAATAGCTATGTGAAAACAATCCAGTCAAGTTTCAATTCTGCTATTGCCAATCTGTCTTCGAGCATCTCATCCCTCACTTGTTGGAAGAAAGTGATTGGACTGATCGGTGTCTTTGAGGTGTTGAATCTTGATGGTGAGTAGGTAGCTGAACGGAACATAGTTGTATGCTTCATTCCCTAACTTTTGCCTAGGCTGCCCTTTCAGGTTTTCAGCCTACCGGGATAATATTTGTTTAGTCTCTAATTTTTGCCTGGACCGCCCTTTCGGGTTTTCAATCCACCGAGACGCTCATTTTTTGCCTAAGTTGCCCTTTCAGGTTTTCAACTTAGCGAGCTGTTTTTTTCTTTTTAAGCGAAGTATTTTTTGACTATGTCAGCATTCACAGGGTGTGGGAAATCCTCGCCATCCATGGTGGTAAGCAACATGGCGCCGCCGGAGAATATTTTCTTGATTATGAATGGTCCCTCGTAGGTGGGAGTCCATTTGCCTCTGGGATCACCTTGTGGTAAGATGATGCGTTTGACAACCAAGCCACCAGTTTGGTATGCTTGACTTTTGACTTTTTTGTTGAAGGCTTTGATCATACGCTTTTGGTATAGCTGACCATGACAAATAGCGGCGAGCCTCTTTTCATCATTCAAGTTTATCTGGTCCAACCGTGTTTGAATCCAATCGTCTTCGTCTAGATTGGCTTCTTTCATAATCCTTAGGGAAGGAATCTGAATTTCAATTGGAAGAACTGCCTCCATACCATAGACTAAGGAGAATGGAGTTGCCCCTGTTGAAGTACGCGCAGATGTGCGATAACCATGAAGAGCAAAAGGAAACATCTCATGCCAGTCTTTGTAGGTTACTGTCATTTTTTGTATGATTTTCTTGATGTTCTTGTTGGCAGCTTCCACCGCGCCGTTCATCTTTGGTCGATATGGAGAAGAATTATGATGTTTGATCTTGAACTGTGTGCAAAGTTCAGTAATCATTCTGTTGTTTAGATTTGTGCCATTGTCCGTGATAATCCGTTCAGGGATGCCGTACCGACAAATGAGATTGTATTTGATGAACCGGGCCACCACATTCTTGGTAACAGAAGCAAATGAAGCTGCTTCTACCCACTTTGTGAAGTAGTCAATAGCGACCAGGATAAAGTGATGTCCGTTGGAGGCAGTAGGTTTGATTTCTCCAATCATATCAATACCCCACATTGCAAAAGGCCAAGGAGCCGTCAGGACGCTTAATGGAACTGGAGGTACATGTACTTTGTCAGCGTATATCTGGCATTTGTGACATGTTCGGGAGTGATGATGGCAGTCTGTTTCCATGGTAGACCAGTAATAACCTGCTCTAAGGATCTTTTTAGCCATTGTATGTCCACTGGAATGAGTACCGAAGGCACCATTGTGTATTTCTTTCATGATTTGTTCTGCTTCCTTCTTGTTTACACAGCGAAGTAAAGTCGAGTCATGGTTGCGTTTGTATAAGGTTCCATTGCTTAGAAAGAATTTGGCAGCAAATCTCCTTAGAAACTTTCTGTCGTTAATGGATGCCCCTTCAGGGTACTCCTGAGCTTCGAGATATCTTTTTACTTCATGGAACCATGGTTTTTCCTCGGTTCTTTCGGTATCGATCTCATTGCAATAGGATGGTTCATCTTGCCTGTAAATGGTGATCATAGGCGCCTCGTTGTCCCACCTGACTTTGAACATGGATGACATGGTAGCTAAAGCATCAGCTAGTTGATTTTCCTCGCGTGGGATGTGTTCGAAAGTGATTTCTTCGAAGTAAGGAATCAAACTCAGCACATATTCTTTGTAAGGAATTAGATTCGGGTGCTTCGTGTCCCATTCCCCTTTGACTTGGTAGATTACCAAGGCCGAGTCTCCGTAGACTTCCAGGAATTTGATTCTTAGATCGATTGCAGCTTTAAGACCCAGAATACATGCTTCGTATTCGGCTATATTGTTAGTGCAATTGAAGCATAACCTGGCAGTGAATGGTGTATGACCTCCTGCGGGGGAAATGATCACAGCCCCGATGCCATTGCCAAGTGCATTAGAAGCTCCGTCAAAAACCATGGTCCACCGGGATCCTGGCTCGGGTCCTTCTTCTGGTCCTGGTTGTTTGTAGTCATTGACTAGCATAATGTCTTCGTCTGGGAAGTCAAAGTTCAATGCTTGATAATCATCCACTGCTTGATGAGCCAGATGATCAGCTACCACACTTCCTTTGATTGCTTTTTGTGAAGTGTATTGAATGTCATATTCTGTTAAGATCATTTGCCATCTCGCTATTCTTCCAGAGAGAGCAGGTTTTTCGAACACGTATTTGATAGGATCCATCTTGGAGATTAGGAAAGTGGTGTGATTTAGCATGTACTGTCTTAGTCGGCGAGCCGTCCAAGCTAAGTCACAACAAGTTTTTTCGAGTAGTGAGTATCTTGTTTCACAATCGGTAAACTTTTTGCTAAGATAGTAGATTGCGTGCTCCTTTCGGCCGGATTCGTCATGTTGTCCTAGTACACACCCCATTGAGTCTTCTAACACAGTTAGGTACATTATCAGAGGTCTGCCTTCCACAGGTGGCAACAAGATTGGAGGTTTTTGGAGATATTCTTTGATTTTGTCAAAGGCTAACTGGCATTTGTCATTCCACCTTTCCACTTGATCTTTCTTCAACAGTTTGAAGATCGGCACACAAGTAGTAGTCATGTGGGCAATAAATCGGGCGATGTAATTTAGACGTCCCAAGAATCCTCTGACTTGTTTCTCGGTACGAGGTATATGCATTTCTTGAATGGCTTTAACCTTGGCGGGATCAACCTCAATACCTTTGCTGCTGACGATGAAACCTAAGAGTTTGCCAGATCTTACTCCAAAGGTCCACTTATTTGGGTTCAGTCGCAACTTGTATTTCTTGAGTCTGTCAAACAACTTGTGTAAATGACCCAGATGTTCTTCCTCGGTGTTGGATTTTGCAATCATGTCATCGACATACACCTCTATTTCTTGATGAATCATATCATGAAATAGCGCTACCATTGCACGTTGATAGGTTGCTCCTGCGTTTTTCAGACCAAAGGGCATTACTTTGTAACAAAAGGTTCCCCAGGGTGTTGTGAAGGTTGTTTTTTCCATGTCTTCGGGTGCCATCTTGATTTGATTGTAACCTGAGAATCCGTCCATAAAGGAGAATACCTTGCATTGTGCGGTATTGTCAACCAGTACATCGATGTGTGGTAAAGGGAAATCATCTTTGGGGCTTGCCCGGTTCAGATCTCTGTAGTCCACGCACATTCTGACTTTCCCGTCTTTTTTAGGTACAGGCACGATGTTAGCTATCCAAGGAGGATAACTTACAACTTTTAGGAATCCGGCATTGAACTGTTTTTCAACCTCGTCTTTGATCTTTTTTGACATATCAGGCCTACTCCTTCGTAGTTTCTGTTTGACTGGAGTGCTACCTTCTTTGATTGGCAGGCGATGAACTACAATGTCCGTGTCAAGGCCTGGCATATCTTCATAGGACCAGGCGAATATCTCGACGTAGTCTCGCAGCATTTGAATCAGTCTTTGCTTGATGCTGTGTTCTAAATCAGCCCCTATTTTGACTTCTTTCTTTTCTTCGTTGCTGCCCAAGTTGATGACCTCAATTGGCTCCTCGTGAGGCTGTATGGCCTTGTCTTCTTGTTCTAGCAGCCTTGCAAGTTCTCTTGGCACTTCACAATCTTCCTCACTTTCGTCCTCAGTTTGGTAGATCGGACTTTCAAAGTCATGACGGGCAATAGCAGAATCGTTGTTGACTGGATCCAGAGTGTATGTGAATCTGCATGTTAGTTATGTGAGTGTGTGTGAAGAAAAACATAGCTATTTGAAAGCGAAGAAAGAAAGAAAAAGGATCACAAAATTTAAATATGCAAGCGTCCCATGATTTTATTGAATGCACATGATCATGATATGATAAGTCCTTATAGAAGGGCCAGTGTGCTTTGGGCAAGGCACACGGCTTTCAGGCTCATGGTTCGATTGTTCAGGAACCATTTTTATCTTTGCACAATATACACAAAGAAAACAGGAAATGGCATTTACTCCTGGTCAAAGGAGATCACATCCTCAGCTTTCCAGTTGTTCAATTCACTGTTGTGAGCAGGGAGTATCCAGCTGTTCCAGTTGCAGTTGTCTTCTTCATCTTCCACAGCATTGATTTCATTAGTGGGAAAATGAGCCGGTGATCCTTCGGGATAAGGGATATACTCTGCTGGATACGAGAGCCCAGGCTGAGATATCTCTGTTGGCTGAGCGAGATGCTCGATAAGGCCGTCCCATGCAGTCGGGATGATGTTTTGAATAGAGACTTGTGCATCCTGATGAGGAGTGTATGCTGACAGAAAGTAACCCTCGTTATTTGGTATTTCCCTGGCTTTTTCAAGAGCGAAATTGTCATCGTACTGTTCATCCCATCCAGTTGGGACAATGTCCTCCATAGCAACTTGTGAGCTCGGAGGAGCGGAGTATTTCACCATATAGTCATATTTGCTGCTGGGTTCTCCTAGCGTGTCCCATACTTCTTTGGGTGGATTTTGATATTGCTCAGTGACAGGACTTGTGAAACTTTCGTCATTTCCAATTTGATCACCCCATCCAGTCGGGGTAATGTCTTCCAAAGCAATATAAGAATTCTGAGGTGTGGTATACTGATAATTATACCCGCCATTTGGTTCTCCCACAGCATCCCACATTCCCATGGAAATGGGTGGAATCTCATCTGGATATGGCTGAATGATATGGTTCAAGAACACTCCTTCATCTTCAATAGCGTTTACTTCTTGGCTGACGAAGTGTGACATTAATCCTCCAGAACGAGGACCTTGATCATTCTTTTGATTTCCACTATCATAGCCCAGGCTTAGCTTGTCAGACTTGTAGGGTATATCGGGAAGCTGTCCCCATACTGTGCAATCACCCTGTTCAATCATGGCTTTGGCATCTTTGAGAGAAGCCATAGTTGTAGTTGGAGTAGCAGGAATATGCTTGGTGGTAGAGACATCTAGGGAGACCACCTCAAATGATTGGCATGGAGTTTCGATGAATTCGTCCTCCAACTCAACATATTTGGAATTGCTTAGGTGACTAACCACATATTCCTCTTCGCCATAGACTGTGACAATCTTTCCTTTTACTGGATATTTTAACTTCTGATGCAGGGTAGAAGTTACAGCGTTTGCCCCATGTATCCAAGGACGTCCAAGTAAACAGGAGTAGGCTGGGTGAATTTCCATTACGTAAAAGATAGAATCAAAGATTTGAGAACCCACTCTGATTGGGAGATTCACTTTTCCGTATACCGTTCTTGTTGACCCGTCAAAGGCTCTTACCACAACATCGCTTGGTTGTAACATAATTCCTTCGAAGTCAAGCTTTTCTAGTACTGTTTTCGGTAACACGTTCAAAGAAGAACCGTTATCTACTAGCACATGAGATAGAGTGGTGCCATTACATTCAATGGAGATATGTAGGGCTTTGTTGAGATTTTTTCCAACAGGGGTTAGATCCACATCAGAGAAACCGAGACCATTGTTCACGGTTAGATTGGCAACACAATTCTCAAATTGGTCGACTGAGATCTCTTGAGGCACATGCGCCGCTTTAAGGAACTTCATCAGAGCTTTGGCACGGGCTTCTGAATATTTTAGCAGGGATAGCATTGAGATTTTTGAAGCGGTGTGCCCCAGTTGCTCAACAATATTGTAATCACTCTTGCAGATAATTTTCAATATTTCCTCCATTTCTTGCTTTGATGGATCCTCAGCAGTGATCTCCACCGGGGTTTGAACTTGTTCAACTTGTGGCTCTTTGCCGCGAGCGTTGTTATCTTGATTAGGAACTGGGACTCGGACTGGATCAGCAGCAACATTTGGAGAAATTTCTGGTGAAAAGATTCTTCCACTTCTCGTGATCTTGCTGGTACCCACAATATTATCCACAGTTGGAGTAGTTAACTTTGCGGCCTCTTCAGTCGAGGTACCCTGCTTAACTCCATGAACGTAAACATTAGTGTCGTATCCCCATGGGACAGCTTTGTCTGAGGAGTATGGAAATGGAGTTGGACTAGCAATGACTACTGATGCCACTTTGAGTGTAGCAGAAATTTTGAATGGAGCCTTGGCAGAGATTTTGAATGGTAAGCTGGAGATCACTGAGGCATCCTCTATTCTTATCCCGTTTGTAAAGACTTTGCACAGCACGTCCATAGAAGGGAGCCTCTCAAACATAATGATACGGCGATCCATCCACTTTTGAATTCCCATCCTCAGATTTTCACAACCATTGGGCAGGTATGAGCAATAAAAGCAATCGGGGTCACACCCTGGAAAGTAACCAGCTTGGATTAGCTTTCCTTTGACTTCGCAGAGTGGAGTTGATAATTCGTTCACATCATAGATGTAAACAGTGTCCAGGATAGCGTTAACAGTTTTGTCATGCTTTGGCATAGGTGCAGTGATGACATTTGGAGTTTCTGGAGGATCGAACTCAATTTCCCCAGCATCTATCATATCTTGTATTTTATTTTTCAGGACCCAGCAGTGATCTGCGTCATGTCCTGGACAGTTTGAGTGATAGGCACACGTCGCATCAGGGCGATAATTTGGAGAGGAAGTGTTGACATTCTTTGGAGGACCTTTTAATGTGATCAGGTCTGCTTTTAGCAAGTGCTGCAATGCCTGAGAGATTGGCATGTTGATTCTGGTGAAATTTCTTCTTGGTGCATCTGGTCGATGCGTATATTTTGGCTGTTGATTTTTTTGAGGTGCAGATGCGGAGATCAGAACTGCCCCTACAGATTGATGCTGCTCACTTTTGCGACTTTTCTGAATTTATGTTGCATTGACCTCATTTCTCCCGCTGATGGGCCTTTTTGTAGTACCAGAGGAGGAACCTATTTGAATTTTTCCATTTTGAATGCCACTTTCGACATGTTCTCCGGTCAATATCAGATCAGTGAAACCTGATGATGAGCTTCCCAGCAAATGGCTATAGAAAGGGCCAGTTAAAGTGCCCATGAACATGTCGACTAGTTCGTGATCAGATAAGGGTGGTTGAACCCTTCCAGCCATATCTCTCCACTTTTGTGCATATCCTTTGAAACTTTCTTTTGGTCCCATAGACATGCCCCTTAGTTGAGTACGGGTTGGCGCAAGATCAGCATTGTATTGGTACTGTTTGTAAAAAGCAGCAGCAAATTCTTCCCAAGTATGAACCTTGGTATTTTCCAGCTGGTAGTACCATTCGAGTTGTGTACCCGACAGACTTTCTTGGAAGAAGTGAATCCACAATTTGTTATCTGTTGTATGAGGTTGTATCTTCCTCACATAGGATCTCAGATGTAGTTTCGGGCAAGAAACTCCATCATATTTTGCAAAGACAAGAACTTTGAATTTTGGAGGGATAACAACATCCGAGATGAGCCCTAGATCATTGAAATCTAAGCCAGGTACTTTTTGTATCTCCATAGCTTTCATACGGTCTTCCAGCTGTTGGTATTTGTCATCATCCGATTCGTCCCCAGAATGATCATCTTCTTCATTTGAAGAGAGAGAGGGCTTAGCAGAACCCTGGTTGCTTTGATTGTCTTCTTGTTCACCATCACCGACTGTTTCAGGGATCGGTGGCTTTTTGAACTTTTTGACTGGGATTTTGATCTTCCTTTTCAGGTGACTCAAGCCTACAGATCCTTTGGGCTTCTTTTTCTTCTTGATTATCAGGGCTTTCAGTTCTTGTTGCCCCTTTGCCAGTTCCAGAATTGCCACTTGAACTTGGGCATTCTGTGCTTCGAGATTCTTGATGCTTGTCTCAGATTCCATCTCTTCTGACTGAAATAAACAGCGAGGAGATGAGAAATCCGTCATGAGAACCTGTTACGCAATGTGTATGACTGGATGCAATGTACATGAATGAAATGTATGAAATGTATATGCAATGCATGAAATGAAATGTATATGCAATGCATGAAATGAAATGTGTGTGCAATGTTTCAAGGATCTTAGAGTTTAGATTTGTTAAAGAAGAAACAAACGTTAGTTAATCAATTTATTCTTTTTTTTTTCTTTGCCTCATTTGGGCTTACAAGACAGAAATAAAATAAATGATCCTTCAGGTCTCCCTTGGACGCTTTCTCTTTGCCCCCAGGAATGTGTTGATCTGCTGTTCTTCTTGAAGCTGTCCGGTGAGCTCCAATATCCTTTTCTCATAGTCCTGACAGTGTGCTTTGAATGTGTCTCTTTCCTCTTTTAGTTGAACCCAAGATTTTTGCAACTCTTCTAGGTCAGTTGGCATATCCGGGTGTAGAATAACTCGAGGTTCGTATCCTTCGACCTCTAGTTCAATAGTCACTAGTAGAATAGCGGGATATGGCATAATGAGTTTCTGAGCATGAGTGCGGACCCATCTGAGGTAAGGTTCCATAGGGATAGAATTCCATTGCCCCAAAGTTTTGCTTTCTATTCTATAGACACTGTCCCATGCATGTATGAACCTTCGTCGGTGTCTATGAGAATCATTCTCGTAATCAAACACAATGCCACGGATAATCTAGTCATGAGGACCGTTGCTCCTTGCATATCCGAATTGGCGTAGAGCTAAAGAGGGATTGTAAGTGATGCCTCATTTGATGCCAAGGAGTGGCACATTAGGGTACTCTCCACAATGATCAATGATAGTAATGTCTCTTTGAAAGAAGTTGTTCCACCGGATATCTGAATGAGACAAAGACATAATCTTGCGAGACCATTGCATTCTTTGTTCATTTCTCAACACTGATCGGGGAAGATGAAATGTAAACCACCTAGCCAGTAGTGGTGTACAGCACATGAGAGTTCCTCGTTTCTTCATGGTACGAGTGTGTAGAGAATGTAGAATGTCTCCCAGCAATGTTGGTACCGGGTTACGGATTAGGAAAAGGTTGATGATGTGTACACTTATGAACTGGTCGGGATTTGGGAATAAAACCAAACCATAGATCAAAAGGGCCATAACCTCCTCAAAAGCTGGATAACTTTTGTTTTCTAGCAGTAATCGAGCCTTTTCCAATAAGAACTTGGCAAGCAAACCCTTAACTCCACTCTTTGTTTCCCAATTGGACTCGATTTCTGATTTTCGCAGATGTAAAGCAGCAGCAATGACTTCAGGTTTTGGAATCCTTTCTAAACTAGTGAAAGGTAATTGATTTTGAACAGGCAATCCAATTAGTTCAGAGAATTCTTCCAAAGTGGGTACCAACTGGTAATCAGGAAAGGTAAAGCAATGATGTTCAGGGTCAAAGAACTGGAACAGGACCCGTATCATGTCTTCTTCAAATTTTGAGGTAACCAAATGGAGTAGGTGACCATGCCTTTCGGTGAATTGAACATTCCTGGGGAATTCTGACACTAAATCTTTTAGTTCAGATGGTACCGTTGAGATGTTGATTCGGATGTAATCTCGAGTGGCGGGAGCCATTACCTGCAAAAACAAAGCTAAACTCTTTGATCCTTGAAGTGTTTTGTGAGAAAATGATATGCTTATGATGCAAACATGTGGCACACAAAAACAAATCAAACAATAGCCTTAGGTTTAAAGGCTTGCATGGAGCTGATAGGTGATACTCTCCCCACTGAAGTTGAGTTGGTTAAAACCTGTCCTAGAATAGTATTCGGGTTCTATGATCCTTGGAAGTAACATCTCAATACGGCGCTCGAGCGGCCGATCAAAATATTCCTCGAGGATAACTAACTTCGATCAATTTCAAAGCTAGCCACTTAATAGGCCACAAGTCAAGTTCAACTAAAAAGGTTCTAAGACAAATTAGTGTTTAATGACATTTCGGAAGCCTAATATACTCCTTGATCGTTTTCAAGGGACATCAGTATAAACCAAAGTATCGCACTAACGATGACTACCAGATCAACCGTATCGGTACATGCCATACAGTTTCCTTGGTCTATTGTCATATACTTAAGGTATCTCGAGATTCGGGTTAGAATCTTTCACACAAGCAAAATACCCAAACAAACCTTTGAAAAATAGAGCAATCAAGTCAAACAATTGAAAACATCGAAGTAATCTATTCTCTTAAGGTAACCCCTTTTGAAAACATTTTGTTTTTTGAAAGTGACTCCCCAGCAGAGTCGTCAGTTCTGTGGACCTCCGTTTTTTTTCGGGCCATACCTCTGAGCGGGAGAGATACGTGAACTGACTCTTTTTTATCGCTTAATGCTTTCGCATTTTTGAAAATTCACAGAGTCGCCACCGACCTTTTATTTTATCCAATTAAGGAAAGGTTTATAAAAGAAACAGAAAAAAGACCTTTAAGAAATTATGGGTAAGGGGGTAGGTTATACAAAGGGAAGGTGTTAGCACCCTTTGTATCCATGGTTATCCATGGGCTCTTAAGTTTGCTTAGCTCACTTGTTTTTCGATCACTTTTCAATTGCTTTAGAATGCTCATATGTGGTTTCAAATACCTTTGTAAATTGAATTTGTAATGATCCTTGTGCGGATGTATACAAAATGTTTGTTTATCTTTCGAAAGATGTTTTGAAAAGAACGTTAACTTTGTAATGATCCGTGTTTGGATGTATACAAAGTATTGTCTTTTTGGAAAGTTTTGTTTTGAAAAACAACAGTGTATGAGAATTTTATTTGTTTTGATTTGAGCAAGCAAACTAGGAGGTCTACCCTGAGTTGTAAGGTCTTTATCCTTATTTCCTTTAAAAATCTATCCTTTCACCGGTTACAAACAAAAGGTTCGATTTTGTACTCGAAACAGTAGAATTTTGACTTTGATTTTGAAAAGAATGAGAAGGGATTACCTTAAGAGGTGCAAGTGTGATTGTGTTTGGATTCAGATATTTTATCTTTGAAGTTAGTGATCTAACGGTTCAATTTTATCTTTGACATACACGCAGTTTATATTTGCTGGAAATTAAAATGCGGAAATGTAAAGTGCGGAAAGTAAATCTACGCTATTACATCGATTGTGCAGGAAATGTAAACTAGCTTATTTACATGAATTTGACATCCTATACATTTATCTAGGAATTTAAATTGCAAGAAAAATAAAAGGCATATTTTTGGATTTTTTATGATTGATTTTAATTATAATTAATGCATGATTAATTAAATTAAAATGAAGAAAAAAGATGAAAATAGATTTAAACCTAGAAATTAAGTTTAAAATATGTACAAAATATTTGTCAATTAATTTTAAAACAAAACTAATTTTTTTGGAATTTTTGAAATTGATTTGAAATTGATTTGAAATTGATTAAGCTAATTAATACATAATTATACAAATAATTATACAAATAATTAAAACTTAAAGAGAAAATTATCCTAAATATGTACAAAATTAGTTTATAATATATAAACAATATTTAATATAAAGAACAAATTTTTTTATGATTTTTTGATTGGTTAGAATAATTAAAAAGCAAATATATAAATATATACTAATTAATTATGCAAAATATTGAAATTTTGAAGAAAAATAAAATATTTTTATTTCAGAAAATAATATATTATTTTAGAAGTCTAAAAATATTTTTTGTGTATTTTTTGGATTTTAAAAACTATTTTTAATTAATTTTGCAAAGAAAATTAAAATAAAATAGAAAATAAAAGGATAATGATCAGGTGTGGTGGATAAGTGTGGTCTATGATATGTACTGGCGTGTCAAGTGCGTTGGATGAGCTGGCTAGTGGATTTTGTGGCTCAGATTGGAAGTCACATGGTAGTCTTGCATTGACTGGTCACATGGGATCACAAAGACTTTTAATAAGTCAGGTGGGTCCCATTACGCATGCGTGGACCAACAGAAAAAGGGGGGGAAGCGCTGACTGCTTGACTGGCCAATGGGGGACGCACGCGTGGAAGTCAACAAGTCCAGGGACTGTTCATCATCGTTTTCCTCTCTACTGACGCAGATAACGGCGGTTTTAAACCGCCACTATTTGATAAGAAACCGCCGCTGTTTGATGCACCTTCCAACCTGCAAAAAATGTTAATTTTAAACAACAAAGGCGACCCAGATCCTCTAATTGAGGGTCTCTGAGTTCAATGGAATCATTAGTTTGGACGGAAAATGCATGGGGCCATGAAAACCAAAGCTTCAAAGCTTTGAAGCTCAAGAATGGTGGCATGTGTTCTAGGGCTTATGGCTTCCATGTAACACGTCCAATCTCCTCTAAATGGTGTCAGAGACGAATTAGAGTGATTATATTATATTAACACAAGCATTAATATAGAAAACGAAAGCTTGTACATGTATGTTCATGGAAAACACTATGCACATGTTACGACTCTCATGGGACCACACAAAGAGTTTATTCTTACTCTATATGATCTCAGAAGATGATTGAAAGTGTTTGTTTGTATTGATATTGATTGGAAATATGAAAATTGAAAATTACAAAGTTATGGAATTTTGAGAGGGTTTTGGTGAGTTTTCTTGACTATGCTTTGGCTATTTTCGTGTGTGTTGGCCCCCTCTTTGTTGTTGGAGTATGCTAGCCTTTATATAAGCCAAGAGGTGCTTAGAATTGAAGCTAAAAGCATTGATTGCTTTTGTTGAATTTTTGACTTTCAAGCTTAAAATTTAAGCCACCATTGCTTGATCTTTCCACACCTCTTTCCTTAGGCTTTCCTTGCTGCATAATTAAGTCTCATGTGGAGACTTTAGCTTAGAAAATAAGCTATACTTTATCCTTCCTTTTTTCCCTTTTTAATTTAATCTTAAATGATAAAATTAAATCAAAAAAATGGAAAAAAATGTTATGGGCTTGGTCTTGGTCGTGGGAGGCCCATAATATTATGGAAATGATGTTTGAACCATGAAAACTTGGCCCCATTTGGAAAAAATACATTTTTGAGCAATGTTGATTTCATGCATTTTCCCAAAATTTAGCCAACTTCAACAAGGTGTAAATCCCTCAATTTTTGTCATATGAAGGAGTTCTTGCACTTTTTGGAAACCTCAAAGAGTCCTCTAACCAATGCCTTTGGTCTCATGTCAAAATGATTTTTGATGCTCCTTGTGTGTCCTTTTGAATAAAGTGTCTTTTTGTTGACTTTGAAAATGACCTGTAATGTCTTTGGTCATATTTTTCAAATGGTGAATGCAATGACAATGGGATCAATTGCATTTGAAATTTAATTGAATTTCCTTCAAAATGAGCTTTGGTTTGAATTTTTTGGATGAAGGATGAGAGAGTTATGACCAGTCAAAGTTGAGTTGACTTTTCAGGCAAAAACCCTAATTTTGAATCTTAGGGTTTTGTTGATTTTTGATCTTTCCTTGATGAATTATGATCATCCAATGATCAAATGATGAATCCTTTGACAAAATATGGATTTTGACAAAAAATTTCATTTTTGACTGTCTGTTGACTTTTTAGTCAAACGGGTCGTCTGTTGACTGTTTGAGCTGCTGACGGTGCGTCTGAGTGAATTGAAGTTTAAAAATTTGTATGATGGTACTTTGAGATATATGGATGTGCATGAAATCCATTTGAGGTCTCAAAAGCTTGTTTCTCCTGTAAAAACAAGAAAACCCTAGTCAGGGACTGTTTGTGTAGGAGACAGTTAAGCGTACCTGATTTTTGTGCAGTGTTGAGTCTCTGCTAATCGCGTGATATTCAGAAGACTTCTAGAACAAAAATCTTGGAATTTTGAATTGTAAAATATTGATTTGATTGATGGTACAAAACACTGAGAATTGTACTGCTAGCAGTTTGGCTGTCAACTGACTGTTCAGATATTGACGTAGCAGTTAGAGTGAAAAATCAACAGTCAAAGTTAATTTTCTTTTTTGTTGTTTTTGTTTTTGTTTTATGTGAAAAATGAAAGTTTATTTACATGACTTGTTAAAAAAACACAGACATAATAAATAACTAATATTTACTGTTACCAGTACAGTCTGAGTTTCCTGATTCTGCGCCTGCAAAAAGATTTTAACTCTGTACCAATTGTGTCAGTACTATTAATCTGTAAATAAATAAATAGCATGTGTGAAGTAATAAACAGTATTTGGCGTTTGCGTAAGAATAAATTCAACTTCAAGCCAAATTACTGTATAAGAAAAATTCTAAAAACTAAGTATTTCATATGTCAGGATATTTGTTGAAATAAAATTCCATGATTATATGAGACTCTTAATTTTCAGATTGGAGTTTTCTTGAAAAAAGATGCGGGCAAATTTTTGGGTATAACAGCATGTCAGGTTCGTGGCATGACATGGCGATATTCGAGTTCCCTCTAAGGATATTTCCTTCAAGTCAAATGGTGCGTCTCTCAAAATTCCTGATATTGAGGAAATCACGTTAGTATCGCACAAGGAGCATTGCTGCATAATTGGCCTTCCTACGCCCATATTATTTACGACCTACAGTGGGGGTCGTCGTACATACATAATTCTCATTTATTTTGAGAATCTCATTACATGACACATGCATCATAACATTGCATAGATTCAACATTTGCCTTTTCAGGTCACTCTGGAGTCAAAAGGATATCGTCATCCAAATACGGCGCAAATACGATCGTTTCAACGATTTAATCTTAACAATTTTGATGCTTCATTTCGAGCCTTTCTTCAAAGGCAATTCAGAAACAATCAAAGAATTTTTACCTTTCAAGGTAGTCTTCTCCAAGACCTTATCAACCTTTCTAGGTAGGCTTCGCCGAGACCTTCCTTATCCTCCCTAGGAGTCTTTCTATGTCCATCTTGTTTAAGACATATCTAGGTTAACCTTGTAGTCTTGTTTAAGACGCTTTGTATTCTTTCTAGGAACCTCTCTAGGTTAGTTTTGTTTAAGACATTTCATATCCTTTCAAGGAACCTCTCTAGGTTAGTCTTGTTTAAGACATGTCATCTCCCGTCTAAGAGCCTTTCTAGGTCAGTCTTGTTTGAGACATATCCAAGTTAACCTTATAGTCTTGTTTAAGACGTATCATAGCTTTTCTAGGTAATCTTGTTTAAGACGTTTCATATCTTTTTAGAAGCCTCTCTAGGTAATCTTGTTTAAGACGTTTCATATCTTTTTAGAAGCCTCTCTAGGTAATCTTGTTTAAGACGTTTCATATCCTTTTAGGAGCCTTTCTAGGTAATCTTGTTTAAGACGTTTCATATCTCTTTAGGAGCCTTTCTAGGTAGTCTTGTTTAAGACATGTCTCAACTTCTTTAGTTAATATTCTGCAACTATTTATCCAATCTTTTCTAAGATATATCTTGCTCTTTCAAGGTGTTTCTCAGTTAGTCTTCTCTAAGACAGTTCTTCCCGAGCTTTGTTTAAAGCCTAATCTCCGCCACATCTGTCAATGATCCGCCCTGTTCAGGAAACCTCTTCAGGTAGTCTTATGTAAGACATTACTTCATCTCTCCTCAAATACAATCCGAACTAGGATTTGCAAATATCTCAAAGGGTTAAATAAATTCAATGGGTGATAAGGAGATAAGGTGTTGGAGTTATCATACATACTCATTTGCATACACACAGCATTTTCATGCATAAGCATTTACACATGTACATTGTACAAACAACATGATACATGTGCATCCACAAAAACAATCTTCTACACAACTAACGGTAAATCCTCGCTATGTAAGACTCAGGCTTTAGCGGGACGATTTTCTCACTCACGCTCAAGCACGAGGTAAATTTAGGGGTCTTCCATTATTTAATAACTCTTCGATCCGAAAAGCGTGAGACCTGCGTATTCTCACGCCATTCAATCCAAGATAATTAAATAGGGGCAGCTGTCATACCCCAAAATTTACCCGAATACAATTCATGTCTTTTAATTTGTGGAGGATGTTAAAATTGAGGGCTGTGGGGTTTAACATTTCTATTGTTAAACCTGATCCCTTATAAAACCATCCTTCATTAAATAAAGATATACAATTAGCAAATGCTCGGGACCCATTCATATCAGTCTAATCATTCTTATTTGCTCATTTTATTATTTCCAAGCCTTGTATATAAAGGGGTGAGTTTAGAAAAATATTTGGGCCCAATTTGAGTTTAGACCCGTTTATCTCTTATCATTTCCTTTTATTTTTAATATACTAACCATAAAATTTATTAATATTATTATCTTAACTAAGAGTAGTATTAATATATTAGTATTAATTTACTTAATTTAATCATTATTAGTGGTTAGCTGTGTTTTGAGTGTTATCACTAATTGGTGGGATCAGAATTATTTGAATTAATTAATTAATTAAGGAAAGGCAATTGGGGCTGTGGAGTTTTGTATGTTGCGCTTTGGGCCAAACAGATATGGAGCATTGGGCCACGCGGGTCAACAGACCGGGTCGTAACCAACCCAGGTCCTATTCATCTTCCTCTACGCCCCAAACCCTAGCTTCCATCCTCCTGCGGCCGCCGCAGCCACTATCCTCACAAACTCTAGATCTCCATCACATGCCCAGGCCCATGAATCACAAGCAAAACGCAAATCAAACATTCACTAAATCAAATCTTAGCAAAACGAAATCTGAATCTAAACTTAACAAAATCAAATCAAATTTTTTTTATTAGACAGAAATCAAATATCAATTACAATGGGAATCAAAACAAAATACAATCGAATCTGGAATTGATAACAATCCTAATCTCTAATTTCCTAAATCAAAACTAACCCTAGGCTATAAAACGAAAAAAGAAGAATTAGAAGAGGGGGGTTTTTTTCTTTTGCGGAGAAGGAAGAAGCGCCGCTCGAACACGAATCCTTGGAGCTTTTGAACCTTCGATCGGACCTGCGAGTCAAACAAAAAGAGGAAGGAGATTAGGACGAAGATCACACGATCCAGAATCGAAGTTCATAAGGTAAATGCGACGAATCACTTAGCTTAGGGCTTTGATTTGTACTTGCATGTATGTTTGTGTTTGTTTGATTCAGATTCTGGAAAAATTAGAAGGGTTAGAGTCACTACTAGAAATTTGGCCTACGGCCACGCTAAAATTTTCCACAGCTCAGAAACTGTGGCCATATATATGATTTGGCCAGGGTTTTATAAGCGTAGACTAATGTTTGAAAACATTGAATCCAGACTGCGAAACTGTGGCCTTTCCTTCAACTACCCACGGTTATTTAACTGCAGATATTTTAAGCCACAAAGTAAAACCGCGGCCTATAATTTTGACTTCAAACTGTGGCGCAAGCCCAAAAAATTATACCCCGCCAAATTTTCCCTCTTCTATTCACTTTCCCTCTATTGATTATTTTGTTTTCTATATTTTTTTCAAATTAAAAAAAAAATTTAAAACACAAAAACATATCTTATTTTGTTTTCTATTTTTTTTTTAAGATTAAAAAAAAAACTAAAACATTAAAACATCAAACACTTTTCCCTCATTCATCAAACACGTTTCTGATTCAGTGACCTTTCTTCTTCCTCTCCTCTCGCGCACAGCTCCGTCTCGCCGTTTCTTCCTTGAAAAATCCAAAAGTCATCTCCGTTAATCAACTTTCTGCATTCTTAAACCCTAAACCTTCCCCCTTTCTCCCAAAATCTTCTCTGCTTCTTTGCATTGTAAACCCTAAATCAATTTCCCTAAATCTTCTCGGTTTGACGAAGAAGTACAGATCCACGGCACTTCCTCGTCCCATTGTTGTCACTTTTCCACTCAATAACACCAATGTCTCAAAACTATCTCTAGCTTTTCCACTCTTCCCTCTTTCAGATTCAAAGTCTCTGCCATGGTTTCCACCGTCACAACCACAAAATAGTCCCCGCCGTCATTGTCAGCGGCGGAAGAGTTAGAAAGGCCTGTTTGGGTAAACAGCTTATTTGAAACTTGCTTATCAAAATAAGCACTTATGAAATAGCTTGCATAAGCTATTTTTCTAACAATAGATACAGTAAAGTATATCCAACTGTTTTTACTTTCATACAAGTTATAAGATGTTTTCAAGTTGTTCTCGTGAGCTCTTTTGATCATTCATGCTAGTGATTATGTTAGTAGATAAGTTCAAATAAGTTAATCCAAACATGTCTTTAGATCCGTAAGTATTGTTATTGTTGATTGGTGTGGCAGATTTGGAGAGTCTCCTATTGATGGTAAGACTGATACCAATCCTGGAGGATTGACAGCTGCTTATGGCAAGTGGTCTTTGGCTGTTTCTGAAAGATTAGTGGCTGTTTCTATTTATATTGATGCAGGTATGGTATGGTGTGAGAGTGCAGTTGGTTTTGTTGAATGGCATTTAGTTTGGGAATTGATTGAGTTGCATTTGTTTAGTCTTTGTTTCAAAATCGGTTTTAGATTATTCTTTTGCCCTTTTTTAAGTTCATTGAGCAGGAGTTAATATTTGTAGGTGGGAAGATGATCTTTACAAAGGCGTGGTCTATACCAAAAAATCGTGGACTTTACTTTAGGCCACGGACGTATACTCCACAGTTGGATTTCCGTGGCCAAACCGTGGCCTCAGCGTTACGCCACGGTTATTTTGCATATAGCCTCGGTTTTCTGGGCGTGGCAGGAGGCATTTTTTCCTGTAGTGAGTTCTTGTTTTCTGGGTTCGGATTGAAGGGTATGGGTTCGGATTGAAGGATTCTGGGTTTGGGTATGAATAATCCGATGAATATTCATCGGATCCTGGGTTCCTACGGTGGTTTTGTGGTGGCACGCGGTGGTGCTTATGTTTTCTGGGTGTGGTTGCAGAGAGAATAGGGAGAAGAGTGAGAGGATTGAGGGAGAGAAACAAATGAAGAGAGAGAAAAAGAAGGGAAAAACGAACCCTTGGCTCAGAAGTGAGCTCATATAGACGAAAGGGGTATTCTGGGAGGGAGACGCGTGGCCAAACTATGGCCGTTCGTGTGTACATCTGGACATGATCCAGTGTGCCTCCTCCCTTGTGCACCCTCGCCTTAGATTGTACGCAGGCCATCAGATTTAGATCTATGGCGTAGATCTCCCCATCTCACTGCAGATTGCGTGCTCTCACCACACTGAATCAAACGGACTCAAACACTAATGGGCCTAAATCATTCCTACTAACACCCCTTTAATTACTACTTGGAATAAAAACACACCCCCGGCGCCTAAATAAAATTTTAATTAATAAAAAAGGCTAATTGATGTTATTTGATAAATCTAATAATTGTCTATTTGTTTTTTTTCGATAATCAATTTTCTCCTCGACCCGACCATACCTATTGGTCGCATTAGGCGAGAAATAATTCGGATCAATTTATTTATTTGTTAATAGTAATTCAATTAATTCTAGTTTAATCTTCTCCTCGAACCGACTAAACCTATTAGTCGCATTAGACGAGAGATAAAAAAAATACATAAAATTTAAAACATATTTAATTTGCTGCCCGCGACGATCAATCTATCGATCTGAGTAACCAGCAATGCCCCTTAATCCATTAGCTATACTGACCAAATCTATTGGTCATCGCATCTAACGGTGACAAATCAAATCAGGGTTGTACGCCCAAACATTTAAAACACATCAAACCACAAACCACATATTTTCATCTCTTCAATACTGCGAAACTACGAAGGTAATTCAAAATACCTTTTCAAAACTGCGATAGGCCATTCAAAAAGCCTCAAAACAACTTCAAATACATTCAATTCAAATTCTAAAGGCGTACAACCCTATGCCCGAACTACGTTGACTCTGATTCTCCATAAGGAGATACGTAGGCACTTGGTAACAAGGCGAGTCTCCCCCCTTAAAATCTCAATTCAGTTCTAAATCTCACTTTTCGCCCTTCTCATTTCCTTAGCTATTAAACCTGAATATTTAGCCATAAAACTGTACCTTAGACTTAAAACCTTAGGAAAGGGTTGAGGGTGCCTAACACCTTCCCTCGACCTGATTATAATAACTTACCCAGATTTCTTAACTGCGTAGGGTTTCCTATTCGCCCTTCAGAATAGGTGGCGACTCTAAGTCTTCAATTTTAGGGCAGGTTGCTACAGCGACATGCAGGTTCTGGAGTTTAGTAGCCGCGTGTGACCTAGCCGGAGGTTCTTCCTTGGTTATTGGAGACTAGGTAGTGAGTCGATGCTCTGGTCATGTAACACTGGGTAGACTAGGTGTATTGAACTCATGTTATATTTGCGTATGTATTATGCTATGACTTGTGAACTTATTTATTGGTTACATGTCTTTTGAGAGGCTTACAAGCCAAAACTTTGATTATGTTTTATATTGAATTGAGACTATTAGTCGATGTATGATCATGGTATGGGACATGAATCATTATGAATCACATGAGTATCATATTTTCCGCTGTGAATGCATATCCAGGTTAAATTGTTATTCTATATTGAGTGTTATCAAAATGACCAGGAGTATTGTGATGTATAGATAAATTCTGTCAGTTTTTTTTTTTTGGTTTTTAGTTCTTCTAAAAGCATCGATGTGACGCCCTTTTGAATTATATGCATGTTATTCTCTGATTTATATTAAATATTTTGGGGTATAAAAAGGGGTGTTACACTCGACACCCCTAACAGTTGCGAATTTGAAAGCTAAGCGTATGGTTCTTTGGCCATCTATAGGGAAATGGGGTGTCACCTTTCTGGTAAAGGGGTTTTTTTAGTTCTCTTTTTCTTCGTTGGAAGACGATCAACGGGTTCGTTCGGTGAGTGCTTGGAACTTACCTCAAGGAGTACTCAAACTATTCCCTTGGACAAAGGACTTTACTCCGGGAACTTTGAAATAGACCTCTGCCCAAGTTTGGATCAGGATCCCTGGTCTCTCCCAGGAATACTGGAGACCTAGAATCATCTTCGCCATTGCAAGTAGCATTGGAACAACTATTTGTATTGAATTTGACTCGAACAAATCGGCATTTGAAAGGCCGTTCGGGCATTGTGTCTGAGTGCTTGTGGACCTGGACATGATGAAGGAATTGACTTATAAAATTTTGGTAGAAAGAATTGCTTACACATTCTTTGTGGATGTGGAATACGAGAAGCTACCGGATTTTTGTAACTTTTGATCTTGCATTGGGCATGTTGCTGACAATTGCAAAAGAAAAGAATTGCAAAAGGAGCATGCAAAGGAACTAGAGAAAAGAGCAAAAATGGGTAAATAAGTCTACTTGCCCAAAAAGACTACTATAGCTGAGAAGCCTGGAGGGATTATAAGCGTTGATAAGTCGCATGTGGATGTCCAACTTGATAATTTGAATGCTGGTGAAACATCCAATCCTCCTCGAGACACCCGAGGGGCCTTAGCTCCAGAGAAGGAAACACAGGGTATAAATAACAATTACACTCCTAGTGAGAATGATGATAAATCAGATAGTGAGTATGTGGATGCTACTTTGTTGGTGGAATTTGTCCTAGAGACCCAAATTGACCCAGCACACTGGGCTCAGGTCACTGACTTTTTGAATGAATCATGGGCAAACATGGCTGAAATGGAGAAAAATGATGACCTTGGTATTGACATCTTCCCTGACAAGGACTTCCAGTTAGTTTTCAACAAAAAGGAGGAATAAAAAAGCTTTATCCTTAAGCAATACTAGGCAAAGGTCTAGTCCTAACAAACTTACCTTATGATTTGCCTCTTTTGGAATGTTAGAGGCATTGCTAATAAAGCCTTAAGGTTTGCACTTAAGAATATGATCCTTAACAACAAGTCAGATTTTGTCTTTCTTGCTGAACCGTGGATGAAGTTTGAAAATTTCCCTCATAGATGGCTAGACAGGTTAGACTTCAATATTTTTGCTATTAATAATAGGGATAGCCTTATGCCTAATATTTAGTGCTTTTGTAAATCTAATCTTGTGCCTACTATTGTTTACTCTGATGATCAGCACATTGATTTCACCATTGATACACATAACACTACTTTAGGTTTCTCTGTAATCTATGCTTCTACAAGCTATATTCACAGAAGAGACCTTTGGAACTCTTTGAATAACCTCCCTAGTAATATTCCCTGGACTTTTGTGGGAGATTTCAATGTTATAGTGTCTTCCTCTAAGTATAAAGGCAGTCACCAACCGGCTAAAGTCCCTATGGAGGATTTCTTTAATTGGTCTGACACTAACAATCTGATTCACATTCCCACTCTTGGTAATTCTCTCACTTGGTGCAATGGGAAAAGAGGTAGACATAGGACTAAAAAGAGACTTAATAGAGCTATTTGCAACATTGCTATGTTGGACTCTTGCAATTCTGTTGTCTGTCACACACTCACTAAGTCTAAATCAGATCACTATCCCATAATGGTTTCCATTAGGCTAGAGGAAGCTGTTTTTAGAAGTCAACTTAAATTCTTAAAATATGGGCATTACATGATGATTGTGAAAGACTAATTAAGGACGTTTGGAAAGAAAAGGCCTATGGCTGCCCCATGTTTATCCTTGCATCCAAACTTAAGTCCCTCAAGGCTAGTCTTAAGGCTTGGAATAAAAACACTTTTGGGAATGTTAAAAATAGAGTTAACATGGCTGAGAGGAATTTGAAAGAGATCCAATCAGACATCAAAAACCTTGGTTACTCTAATTTTTTGCAGGTTAAAGAAATCAAAACTCAACTAGAATTTGAAAAAGCTCTCAACCTGGAAGAGGAGCTATGGAAGGAAAAATCCCGTATAAATTGGAACTTGCAAGGTGATAGAAATACAAACTTTTACCATACTTATGCTAAGATAAAAAGGAAAACTAAAATGATAAACTCTCTTATAACTGATAATAACATTGAAACTGACACTGTTACTCTGGAAAATCACATTGAAGATCATTTTATGAAGCTTTTTAATTTTGATTTTGTTATAGAAGATTCTGATCTGGTTAACAGAGTTATTCCTAAGATTTTTATTAAGCAAATGAATGATAGGCTTTTGTGTATGCATAGTCCTGATGAGATACACAGGGCAGTGCTTAATCTTAATATAGATTCTGCCCCTAGCCCGAATGGTTTTGGTGCTCTATTCTATGTCAAGTTTTGGGACATAATCTAAACTGATGTCATCAATGCTGTTAATTAATTCTTCCTTACTGGGTGGATTCTTCCCAACTTCAATGCTAACAATTTAATTATGCTGCCCAAGACTAAAGAGGCTAGTAGTATTGGTCACTATAGACCAATTTCCATTGCCAACTTCAAGTATAAGATTATCTCTAAAATTCTTGCTGACAAGATATCTATTATTCTTCCTTTCTTGGTTTCTCCTGAGAAAAATGGCTTCATAGCTGGTAGAAACATCAAGGATGGTATATGCCTTGCTTTTGAAGCCATTAACATCCTAGGTAACAAAAGCTTTTGTGGGAATGTTGCTCTAAAAATTGACATCACTAAAGCCTTTGATTCCCTTAATTGGAATTTCCTTATTAAAACTCTTAAGGCTTTTGGTTTCAATCCTAAATTTTGCTCTTTGATCCAAACTATTTTGAAATCTTATAGTTTATCTCCTCTCCTCCACTCTTTTGCTTAGTTAAGGATGTCCTCAAAAGAGGAATTTCTGACTTGGTGAACAAGAATAAAATGAATCTCATACAGGCTAACAGACATTGTAGGGTACCCTCTCATACTTTCTTTGTCGATGCCATCATGATTTTTTGTAGGGGATATGTGAAATCTATCACTGCAATTTCCAATCTCTTGAAGGATTATGCCTCTTGCTCTGGTCAAATCGGTAACACTAATAAATCTATCATATATGCAGGAGAAATGTCCCATGACAGACATAGCAGGCTGGCTGATATCATTGGCTTTACTATAAACCACCCTCCTTTCATTTACTTTGGTGTTTCTATTTTTATAGGCAAACATGAAGCTAAATACTTCTCCTTTCTTGCAGATAATATCAAAATCAAGCTGGCTTCTTGGAAGGCGACTATGCTTTCTATGGCTGGAAGGCTCATGTTGGTGAAGTCTGTCATACATAATATGATGGTACACTGTATAAGTATCTACAATCTTCCTGCTAGTCTCACCAGCAATATTGATCGTTTAATGCGAAACTTTATATGGAGTGGAAATGTGGACAAGAAAAAACTAGTCTCTATGGTTTGGAAAAAGTGATGCTCTAGTCCTTTTGATGGAGGTCTTGGTATAATTTCTCTGAAGAAATTCAATGTTGCCTCTAATATTCATCTTTTTTGGAAATTCATGAATCAACATTAAGCTTGGGTGAATTTGCTTACTGCTAGAGTTAAAAAGAGAGGGAAGCTTATCAATTACTCCATTAAGTCGTCTTTATGGAAAGGATTCAAGGAAGTTCATGAGATGGTGATAGAAAAGTGTATTTGGATTATTGGAAATGGTAAAACAATTAATTTCTGGAGAGATAATTGGGTTGGGGAGGTCCTAACTGAAAAATTTAAAATCCCTGCGAAGTTTCATTCAAGCCTAAACAAATGTATTGTCGAGTTTTGGAAGAATCAAGCCTGGTCCCTTCATCCAAACATCACTCAAGATTTTCCAGGGTTGCTGCCTTTCATCTCCAACTACAGTGTTGTTGAGTTACTTGTTGATGACTTGCTTGCGTGGAAAGAGGTTGAAGGAGGAATCCTTACCATAAATCACGCCTATTCTTCGAATTCTACTTCTGCTGGGTTGGGTAATTGGCATCTTTTTCCTTGGGACAAGGATACTGCTCCAGCTCATTCAATCACAACCTGGAAAATCATTCATAAAAAAATATCTATGGATGAGAGTTTATCGTTGAGTGGCTTCTCTTTCCCGTCTTGGTGCTCCCTTTGTCATAAGGCAGTGGAAACTACTGATCATCTGTTTTTTGCATGCTCTTTTGCTTCAAATATCTGGACATGGCTTTGTGATAAGTTACAGGTGAACTGCAAGATTACAAAGATGGAAGACTGCTACCATGCTCTTCTGATGAATTGGAATCCCCAGACTCTTGCAGTAATCAAAGCCAGCATAGCCTACACTTTGTATCAAATCTAGCTGACTAGGAACAAGTGCAGGTTCGAGAATCAGATCACTCAATGGAAAACTTGTGCCTCAAGAATTGCGGCCAATGCTACTCTGGTGGGATCATTAACTAAGCACAAGGCCAGAAACACGATTCAATGCTTCTCTATGCTGAAAGCTTTTGACATTGGTATTAGTCCTAGTAAGATCATTGTAAGTTTAAGAGTGCGCCTAAGAGGGGGGTGAATTAGGATTTTGAAGATTTATCCGGTTTTAGAAAACTTGTACTTATTTTTGGTTAAGTGTTTGAAGGTTTTTGAATGGTTCTTTCCTTTTCTTGGTAATAGTGATGAAAGCGGTAAAATGCGGAAAAGTAAAGAACACAATGATGTATACTGGTTCCCCTCACAATCCGAGAGTACTCCAGTCCCCTTTCAACATGAAAGAGATTTTACTATTGTTAGATCTTTGTACAAGCCTATACCAAGACTCCTCCTACAATCTTCTAACAAAACCACCAAGAACAATCCTCTTGGATTTTCACTAAGTACATTAAGAGAACAATCCTCCCTTAATGACTTTCTTGCTTCCAACAATCCTGGACAACAAGAACAACCAACCAAGTAGAACAAGAAAACAATCCTTTCCTTTCTACTAACTTGTTTCCAACAATCCTGGACAACAAGAATTTACAAACCAAATGTGGAAAATATTTGAGTAATAAAGTTGATGAACATATATCAATCTATAAGATTGATCTTCTCTTTCAAGCAAGACAATTTACAATGATATAATAGTGCTCAAGTGTTTATGTATGAATGAGAAACTTGTCTAACAATGTGTAGAAAAAGTTTCAATGAAAGTTCAAGTATGAAACACTTGTATGAAAATATATGATGAAAATATATGATCAAAAAGGTGGTAAATTGTAATGAAAGAGGTGAGATTTAAATCTGAAGTTTATGGTATTTATATAGGTATTTACACCCTTTAGAAAGAGTATAAAATGATCAAACAATGCAATGTTTAAGGTTTGAAAAGATATTCACGTTTGAACATAAAGCAAAGTGAAATAAGGCAATGTTTCAGCAGGTAATCGGTTACCAAAAGCAGGGTAATCGGTTACCCACTCCCAACGTTCATATTTTTGAATTTTTCAACTCAGTAACCGATTACTGAAACAAGGGTAATCAGTTACCCATACAAAAAACAGTGAGAAAAGTTTCAGTAACCGGTTACTGAAACCAGGGTAACCGGTTACCTCAGCATAAAAGGTGAAAATGCATGTTTTTCAAGGTTGGAAACTTATGCCATGCATATATAAGTTTGGGCATGCATATGTATGAAAGTTTATATGATTTTTTTAGCACTAAGGAATATCAAATGTAAAAGTATTTAACTTGTATCATTGTGATTTGAAGATCAATCAACCAAAGCTAATCTTCATGAAGGTTGCAATCTTGATCCATTTGTAATTTGATCTTTTTTCTCATCCTTTATTGATGTATACTCATGATAGTTGTCTTCATCAAAACATAGTGTTGTAGAAGATTGCCTTCACATTCTCCCCCTTTTTGATGATGACAACCTTTGAAATATGAAGTGTAATGTTCTTATGTGAATGCTCCCCCTAAATTTGATAACTCCCCCTTGATCAAAGCTCTCCCTTGATTTATAGAGAATTTTACTTCTTTGTGGCTGCAAATGTTAGAGACAAGCAAGCATACACATACACACAAATATCTTCTCCCCCTTTGTCATTATCAAAAAGGATGGGAAAAAGATAAATTATTGAAAATAAAATATGAACACAATTAATTCTTTACCTATGAGTTTTACCTCATGAGTGACTTCATCAAACATTCATCTTTGGTGAATATTATTTCGAAGCTTTTGTCACAAAGTTGACTTTTACTTAGAAGATTTTGCTTTAGTCTTTCAACATAAAGTACATCTTCAATTGATATGAAAATTAGTGCTCCAACTTTGTCAATGCCATGAATTCTTCCTTTAAGGTATTCTCCATATGTGAAATCACCCTTGGACTTTATATCTAGATTTGAAAGTTAGTTTATGTCTCCCATCAAATGCTTAGAACCACCACTTATCAAAACATCATAGATTTAAAGTGGTCCAGAAGCAAACCTACAAAACAAATCAAGTTTGATTTGGTACCCAATGTGCTTTGGGTCCATCATAGTTAGTTCCCTTCTTAACCCACACATAATGTCCACTTGCCACACTAAAGTTTCTAACATAGCAAGCATTAGGTGTATGGCCAACAATACCACAATAAAAACAAGTAGGAACAAAGTTACTTTTATATCTAGGAACATATGGTTTCTTTTTATGAAACCTTTTAGGTTGATGATGAACCTTTTGTGCTTTATCCAATTTGTTGAATTGTTCACTTGCCTTCACAAAAATAGTTTTACTAGTACTTGGTTTGTTAGACTTTGCATATCCAAGACCACTTTTATCATTAGGGAATCTTTGTTGCCTAAGGACACCTTCCAACCCAATTTGTCCTTTTTCATACCTTTCAAGTACTCTCTTTAATTGAACAATTTGAAAAGAAAGTGATTCACATTTGTTACATGTATATTTTTGTTCAACATATTGTTTCTTTTCAACGTCAAAATCTTTCTGCATGGTATCCATTTTCTCTTCAAGAGTTTTGATTTGTTTCTTTTGAGTTGATACGGTTTTATACAAGATTTTGCATTCATTCAATAATTCATTTATAGCACCTTGAACATCATTATCAAAAAGGGAAAATTCATTACTAACCTTATTGTCTTCATCATCAGAATGGTGTGCTGCTACCAATGCAAGATTCACATGTTCTTCATCTGAAGATGAACTTATTTCATTGTCATCCCATACTACATATGCTTTCTTTGATTTTTTATCCTTATTTTTCTTGAAGTATTTGTTCTTCTTTTCAAGTTTTGGGCACTTTTGACATGTCCTCTTTCTCCACATTCAAAGCATTTAATCTTCCTTGTTGGTGCTTCCTCTTTAATGATCTCCTTTTTCCTTTCTTTTCTTAGAAATTTCTCAAACTTTTTGATAAACTCATTATCTTCTTCACTAGTGGATTCATCCTCTTGATTGCTATCATGATGCTTGACTCTTGTCTTCAGGGCAATATCTTTTGAATCTTTTATTTGAATTTCATGCGTTTCAAGTCTTCCGAGTTCTGTTTCATATTCTTGAAGTTTACCGAACAAGGTTGCAGAAGTCATCTTTGATAGATTCTTTTTCTCGGATATCGCCGTTACTTTCGGTTGCCATTCTCTTGTTAAAGATCTAAGCACCTTTAGATTTAGTTCTTCGGTAGTGAGGGTCTTACCAAGTGCTTTCAAGTGATTTGTCAAATGAACGAATCGTTTTTGCAATTCGAGAATAGTTTCTCTGGGCTTCATTCTAAACAGTTCGTATTCTTGACTTAAGGTATTCAATCTTGATCTTTTAACTTCAGTGGCACCTTCATGAGTTTCTACAAGAGTATCCCATATTTCCTTTGTTGTTGTACATGCCGATACTCGGAAAAATTCATCCATACTAAGAGCACCTTGAAGAAGATTGATCGCCTTTTTGTCAGCAAGAACCCTTTTTCTATCGTTATCATTCCATGAGGCTTTAAGTTTATCTAATACAACGCCATCGACAATAGTTGTAGGAACATGAGGACCTTCAAGGACAGCCTCCCACACTTCTTCTCCTTGTGCTTCTAAATGAGCCTTCATTCGGTTTTTCCAAAAGTCAAAGTATTCACCACAAAATAATGGAGGTTTGTTGTTACTACCACCATCTCTAAAAACTGGATTTTGATTTGCGGAAGCCATTCTGGATATTTAGGAACAACTTACCTATAACTTGCTCTGATGCCAATTGTAAGTTTAAGAGTGCACTGCGCCTAAGAGGGGGGTGAATTAGGATTTTGAAGATTTATCCGGTTTTAGAAAACTTGTACTTATTTTTGGTTAAGTGTTTGAAGGTTTTTGAATGGTTCTTTCCTTTTCTTGGTAATAGTGATGAAAGCGGTAAAATGCGGAAAAGTAAAGAACACAATGATGTATACTGGTTCCCCTCACAATCCGAGAGTACTCCAGTTCCCTTTCAACATGAAAGAGATTTTACTATTGTTAGATCTTTGTACAAGCCTATACCAAGACTCCTCCTACAATCTTCTAACAAAACCACCAAGAACAATCCTCTTGGATTTTCACTAAGTACATTAAGAGAACAATCCTCCCTTAATGACTTTCTTGCTTCCAACAATCCTGGACAACAAGAACAACCAACCAAGTAGAACAAGAAAACAATCCTTTCCTTTCTACTAACTTGTTTCCAACAATCCTGGACAACAAGAATTTACAAACCAAATGTGAAAAATATTTGAGTAATAAAGTTGATGAACATATATCAATCTATAAGATTGATCTTCTCTTTCAAGCAAGACAATTTACAATGATATAATAGTGCTCAAGTGTTTATGTATGAATGAGAAACTTGTCTAACAATGTGTAGAAAAAGTTTCAATGAAAGTTCAAGTATGAAACACTTGTATGAAAATATATGATGAAAATATATGATCAAAAAGGTGGTAAATTGTAATGAAAGAGGTGAGATTTAAATCTGAAGTTTATGGTATTTATATAGGTATTTACACCCTTTAGAAAGAGTATAAAATGATCAAACAATGCAATGTTTAAGGTTTGAAAAGATATTCACGTTTGAACATAAAGCAAAGTGAAACAAGGCAATGTTTCAGCAGGTAATCGGTTACCAAAAGCAGGGTAATCGGTTACCCACTCCCAACGTTCATATTTTTGAATTTTTCAACTCAGTAACCGATTACTGAAACAAGGGTAATCGGTTACCCATACAAAAAACAGTGAGAAAAGTTTCAGTAACCGGTTACTGAAACCAGGGTAACCGGTTACCTCAGCATAAAAGGTGAAAATGCATGTTTTTCAAGGTTGGAATCTTATGCCATGCATATATAAGTTTGGGCATGCATATGTATGAAAGTTTATATAATTTTTTTAGCACTAAGGAATATCAAATGTAAAAGTATTTAACTTGTATCATTGTGATTTGAAGATCAATCAATCAAAGCTAATCTTCATGAAGGTTGCAGTCTTGATCCATTTGTAATTTGATCTTTTTGCTCATCCTTTATTGATGTATACTCATGATAGTTGTCTTCATCAAAACATAGTGTTGTAGAAGCTTGCCTTCACAATCATGTCCACTCTTGATGTTCTTTGGAGTCCTCCGGTTCGTGGTTGGGTGAAGTGTAACACCTACGACATGGCCTCTGTTTTCTGGTCCTGGCTGCCAGTGGTGGGATCTTTAGGGATGAAAACGCAAATCATTTGATTAGTTTCGCTGCATTTATTGGGCCAGGGTCACCTGTGGTGGCTGAATTTACGGCGGTGATTTTGGTTATTGAAAAACTATTCAAGAGAATTGGTCTAGACTTTGGATAGAAACAGACTGTATGTTAATTGTGAAAGCTTTTGCTAATGTTCAATTAGTGCCTTGGATCCTCAAGTCTCGTTGGCTTACGTGTTGGGCATATACTCTAAAAATAGAATTCCGAATTTCTCATATTTTAAGATAGGCCAATTTCTGTGCGGACATCCTTGCTAATATCGGTTTAGATAGCAAAAGCGTCTCTTGGTTTAATTATGTTCATAATGATATTTACTCTGATTACTTGCTAGACAAGTCGGGTACCCCTAGGACTAGGATTTGCTCCTAAGAGGTCTTAGCTTGGTCCCCCTCTTGTATTATTTTGTAATCTCTCTCTTTTTTCCTTTAATATATATTTTGGTTTATCTAAAAAAAGTTAATAACTATAGAAGTTTAAAAAAAATAACTTTAAGTCTTTTTACCATTTTTAACTTTTCATTCTCTTTCCTAATGTGAGGATTAAGAGCTATTTGTCTTCAAGAACCTATGAACAATTGGAAATTACAATCAATATTGCACCTTTAAAGATGCATAACTATTTATTATATTCTTTTTTAGTTCTCATTATCACTATCCGGCTCATTAAATGGCTTAATTTAATTCGGAATTAGTTATGTCATCAAGTGGTTTCAACTTTGTGTTGATTGTGGGAATCAAATTTCTACTAAATTCAAGGTCACTCGCCATTGAACCAATTAATTAAGAATACATGAAATAAATATAGATTAAAGTGTAAAATCATATGAAATTTGATAATGGATGGAAAATGAGATATTATCTTAGGTGGATCATATATGTTTATGTGGCTGGAGCAGTGTTTTAAAAATCGGACCGGTTATCAAACCACTAAGGATACTGGGTCACTAGTTTATTGGTCGAACCATTGAGTCATTGGTCGAACCGCGTGACTAAATCAGATTAAACCAGATAACTCAGTTGAATAAATCGGTCTCTATTACAATAATATATATTTATTAAGTCGGTCTAACCGGATGACTTAGTCTCTAAAAAATATCACAACACCTACAAATTTTTAAAATCTTAAAATATCATAATATCACATGTTTATTCTTAAAATTAAAATTCTAAATATAATACAAAATAATACAAAATTTTAACATTCAAATCTACTATCTAACATATACTAAGAGATTGACCAAACTCCATAAATTACCCTTCCTTAAAAAATAATTTACACTACTAAATGGACATTTTATCTTTTGCACCAAGTGTTCCACTTTCATTGGTCCACCCACTTTCTACAACATAATACTCTCTCTCTCTCTCTCTCTCTCTCTCTCTCTCTCTCTCTCTCTCTCTCTCTCTCTCTCTCTCTCTCTCTCTCTCTCTCTCTCTCTCTCTCTCTCTCTCTAAAGTACAATTTCAATTAAAAATATAATATAGTTGCATATTTATGATTATTATTCATTTATAATTGAATCATTCATTTTGGATTTACATGTTTTTAAATATATTTTATACAATATTAAATAAATTTACATGATATTAGGCTATAGTTTACGTGTCACTATCAACATAATACATATTTTATTTATTTTTTTTAAATATTAAAATTCTTTTTATTCTCTTTTTGTCTCGTGGATCAATTTTTTTTCTCTGTATGATTATTTAATAATTAAGAAATTCATTTTAAATTTATGTATATAATGTATTTTTTTAATTTTAATAACATTAAAAATGTATTTATCTACTATCTAACATATACTAAGAAATTGACCAAACTCCAGAAATTTCACTTCCCTCAAAAATAATTTTCACTAGAAAATAGACATTTTGATAACTGACAAAATAATCCTTCACCTTTTATCTCACGGGCCACTAACAAGACAATATTTATTTTAGTTTAATCAATCATAATTTTAATTCAAGAGGCAAAATCTTTATTTTTAAATCTTAATTTTTTCTCCATCTCATAATTATATATTTTTTCTTCTTTGTGTATGATTAGTTAATATAATTAAATCTATATGATTACTATTCATTATTAAAAAAAGTAAATCACTTCAAATTTTGCATTTATATCTAAACCTTTACATTTGTATTTGATATTATCTAAGTGTTATGACATTAAAACTCATTCATATGTTATCACATTAAAAAATATTTTGTTGTTATTTTCTTTATTTCATGATTATTATTTGAAGATTCTAAATTACTACAATTTTTTTAGTTATTTACACAATATCATAATTAAATTACCCATCCTCGAAATCTACGTTATTTGAATTGCAAAACATTATGAAATTTTCTATTAAAATTTTATTAATAAAACTTTTTTCTAATGGTTTATTTTCATTTTATATATGCAATTGGGTCAAAGTTTTATATTAAACATTATTTCGTATCATTCAAAAAATACTACAACACAAATAATGCACCCGTGCGACAGCACGAGTCTCTGACTAGTTCTAAATATAATACAAAATAATATAAGATATAAATTTAAATAAATTTTAAATCAGGTCTAACTACAAACAGGGAAAAGTTGTTCCAAATAAGGTTTGATTAAAGTCTAATTATATTGTAATTATATATACTTTTTTAAATCATGAAAACGACGTCGTTTTGTGCGGGAAAAAATAGAGAATGCATTGAACCACCAGTTTTCTAAAACCGCCGGTTCACCAATTTTTTTCGGTTTTGATCAATTTTGGCCGGTTCTTACCAATTCAATAGCATACCTAGTTCAACAATCAGACCAGATCGGTGATCCCTCCGGTTCCCGATTGAACCAGTCCGATTTTTAAAACACGGGATTGAAGCGATACTGAGTTGTCAATAAAATGGATGAGACTCTGTCTTAATATATCATAAAGGGTATGTTTGTTTTAGGTTTGTGAAAATAGTTTTTCTTAATATATATATACTAGATTTTAGCCCGCGCGTCGCGCGGGATTTTCTTTCAATTTTTGAGTAAATAAAATAATTAAAATTATTATGACATTATATGTTGAGATAAAATAATGTGACATTAATTAAGAGCCTATGGATAACCATGGATACCAAGGGTGCTTACACCTTCCCTTTGTATAACCTACCCCCCGAACTCAATCTCTTTCAAAGGTATTTCCTGTTCTTTTTGCCTTTCCAATTGGATAAAATAAAAGTCGGTGGTGACTCTAGTTATCCGCATATTTAAATAAGTCAATTCTCCCACCGTATTACAGTTGGCAATGGGGTTCCTCCTCCTTCTTCTCTTCTTTTCTCTACACAAAATCTGATTTTGTGTTTTCAATCCCACATGAAATTAACCAAACAAGACCTAAGTCTTCATTTAAGGGATGAAAGGACTATAATACTCCTCCTTCACTCATTTAGTCAAGACACCATACTTTAAACTAAATAATGTGATTACTAGTAATTATCTTCTAATGACTTCACCAAATAAATGTAGTGATAGCTATTAGGAGATAATTATACCGGGTATTACATTCCCCCCCCCCCCCCTTAAATATAATTTATCCTCGAATTCAAAAACTTACCAAAGTAGATGAGCATAAAGCTCTTGTATCTCTAATTCTAGCTCCCATGAAGCTTCCTCTAGATGAGATGCTTCCCATAACACCTTCAAAAATGGTATCTCCTTGCTCCTCAATACTAGCATATTCCAAAATATAACTTGGTTGCAGTCGAAAAGAAGGATTTGGTTCTATCTCAATCGTATCCAAAAAGATATGGATGAATGAATCTGGTACGAACATTCGAAGTTGATACACGTGGAAAACTTTATGCCACCCCGATAATGAAGGAGACAACGTTAACTGGCATGCAACTTCACCTACCTGTCTCATGATCTAATACGGTCCCACATTTCTCGGGCTAAGTTTGTGCGTCTTAAACGGTCCTTTCAAACTTAGCATCAGAGTAACCTTCAAAAAGAAAACATGATCGCCTTCATTAAATTCTAAGGGTTTTCTCCTTTTAACCCCGTAACTCTTCTGGCGATCCTGCGCCTGCTTCATCCTTTCTTGGATCATTTTGATCTTTCTATCATGTCTTGAATTATCTATGGTCCAAGAATTCCTCTTCCACCAACGGTAAATGATCTTTCCAACTCTCACCACTTTCTAGAATACCTGTCCTCGACATGTTATTGATTGTCTGGATGGGTCTCTCCATTTCCCATTAGTTTGAAGAGGGTTGAAAGTACTCAAATTCAAACCCATACCCATCTCACTTTGGAAAGCTCTCCAAAATCTCAAAGTGAACTTTGGATCTCCATCTGACATAATGCTAGAAGGCACACCATGCAATCTCCCAATTTCCGCTTCAAAAATCTTGTGAGATGACCAACCTTATGAGTTTTCTTAACTGGTAAGAAATGCACACCCTATTTTTATTAAATATTATTTAATTAGAATTATTTGATATTTGGTATTGTTTGTGTGTTTTATTTAATAATTGTTTGAGTGATAGTTATTTAATTGTGTGATAATATGTGATTTAGCTAATTAATAACTAGTAGAATTATATTAGAATTAGCTATTGGACTTAGTTGAATTAGAAATGAGAATAGTGGATGGGTTAAGCCCAATGAGATACTGAGAGTTAGAAGAGGATTTTATGACTTAACCTAAATTAGAGAGAAAGATAGAAAGATAGAAAGAAGAGAAAAAAGGCATATAGAAGAGAAGAGGAGAAAGTAGAAGAGGAAGTAGATTCTTGAAGAGGGTGGATTAAGAGCTAGAGGTAAGGGTTAGAATCCAAATTCTTGTAGAATATATGATTGGGTAATGTGTTTGTGTATGTGTTATCTTCAATCTTTGGAATTTCATGAAAATGTGGAAACCCTAACTTTTATGCTATTATCTATGAATTTGCATGATTAAACTTGGTTTTGATGATGAATAATGTTCAATAATGATTAATACTGGTTGTAATTGATGTTTATTGATGTTTGGAGTAGTGGATTGTGTATTTCGCAGTTCTGAACGTTGCTGTTTTTTTCTGTGAAATCGCAGGTCCACTAAGCGGCCCCAGGCTCGCTAAGCGGATGCTGTTTGTTTTTTCAAAAATAAAATAAGCTCGCTAAGTGGACCCAGCCCACTAAGCAGAGCCCAGTTTATGGTTCGCTACTATTGTTGACCGCTTGAAGCGGGTTTGTTGAATTTTTATTTCCATAAGCTCGTTTGACGGCCGCTAAGCGGACACTGCTGTATGGAACTTTTTCCAAACTTTGAAATGATGTATCTTTTGATCTGTAACTCCTTTTATGTGTCGTTTGAAGCATATGGAAGCTTAAATAATTGTCTATATGATAGTAGGATTGGTTGGCAATTGTTTCATTTAATTATGATGTTAATTGAGAATAACATGTAATTATATGTGTTATGGATGAATTGTGTATGGCCAGTGATTATGGATGTATTATGTGATATGATAAACGTGAATTATGTGATTGATTTCTAAATGCTAAATGGGTGTTTCAGATTGGATTGAATGTCATGTTGTGTAATGTTGTGCAAAGTTGTAAAGATGTGATTGGGTAGTTTAAGAGATAGAGAGATCATCTTAAATGCATGAGTCTTGTTTTGTTGCACACGTACACAAGCATGAGTCTTTGAAAGTGGCAATGTTGGGTAATCTCGTGAAGGTTATTTACTTGTCCCAAATCTAGCGCCGAATGATATTTGAAAGCTTAACACGGAATGAGGCTTTTGAGGTGGTTATCTAGTCTATAGAGGAAAGACAATCGGCATGACCGGAAATGATAACGGATGGAATCCACATGCATATTGCATAGAGTCACACTTGAGTCGCATGTGTCGGTGTGAATTGTGTTTTGTGTGATTTTGAAATATGATTGGCGTGGATTAATTATGTGATAAGTGATGCATAATGTGGAATTTTGTGTGATAATTGTATACTTGATGGAATTTCATTAGTGGATTACAATTGTTAAATTGATAATTGGATATAATACTTGAATGATGGAACTTGGTTGTTTAATGATAAAACATGTTAACTTTAATGTATGGTTATAGAAGCACGTTTTTATGAAGAGTGATGAATTGTGAAATGTATGCTTGTTTATGTTGCATTTCCCATTATTATATTTTCTATGATAATTTGAATTCTCATCCTTCTGTTTGAATGTTGCCCTTTGTTGGTAACGTGCAGGTTCAGACGAGTAGTTGCTTGTTTGTGGCTTAGCCGAAGAGCTCCGAGTTTTGTTATTTGATTAGGTAGCGAGTCATATGCTCTGGTCATGTAACACTTGGGGGGATTTCGTTGACTTATTCTCATGTTTTGAACATTAATATCTTTATGTTTTGTTGAATATTTTGGATGTATGTGTTAACATTCGGATATGTTGTTTTAAAGGCCTTGTAGCCTAGATTTGTGAATTCAAGAAGCATGGATGTTAATGTTACTTTGAATTGTTAGATGAATATGGTATGGGACACATTCATTGAATTTATGTGATAGTAATTCTTTTGTTTTCCGCAAGTGTTTATTCATAAAGTATGGAAGCATGAGATTTACATTATTGTGTTACAATATGATCTTTGCATATTATGAATGTTGTATGCATGTTATTTTGGGATTTTCATTTTATAGAAATCAACATGTAGCGCCCTTTTTCCTTATGCATGATTACTCTGTGAGATTGTATGATATAATTGGGGTTAGAAAAGGGGTGTTACACGCGGACTTAGTCATCCGGTCCACAATCATCCAAATAGAATCATGACCACCTAATGCACGAGGTAATCCCACTATGAAGTCCATGGATATACTATCTCACTTCCATATAGGAATTTCAAATGATTGAAACATGCCACACACAAAACTTGTCAATGAAGAGTAGGTTCTGACAGTTACCTGCAACCGCCTCCCAATTCTCCACATACACTCACAAGTGCACTAGACATAGTCGCAATAAGACTACATCGAGTAAAATCCTTTATTTGTATCCAACATTTTCAACACTCATGATATTCCTCCCAAACTATCCTTAACATTCACAAGCTCCTTAGCTAGTCCAAAAAAACATCTTATGACACACCAACCATAAGGTCTCTACTACGCCAGTCCCTCAACAACCCTTCTCTAGATTATGGTGGATACGTTGGGAGATTGAGATGAACGGGAAAATTTCTTGACAAGTTTATCCTTAGGAGATACCCCAACTCAAAACAAAATTTTGCAAGTACTCCTTCCATACATGTTACATCCTTATCACGTCCTTTATTTGTTGCACTACTCAGGTCTCAACTAGTTGCATACTTCTTAGAATCCTCTGAGTCACAATATTTCCATAATCCACTTAGCATTATTACTCTATCACACTGAATCTCTTGATAGCAACAATTTCTTTGTAGCATTCAACAATATGACACACACTTGAACCACAGCAACACTAGTCGACGACTACTTCTCAAGGTTTGGTAGTTCCAAAATCAGGTTACTAAGGTTCTCATTAGTCTTGATTAAGCCCATTTGAAGATGACCTTGGTCATGTGCTTTGGATTCAGAACATCTGAAGCCAAATATTCCCTGAAGAGTAATTCTCCCTACTCCATGGATTCCCATATCACACATTGTCTATGATAGGCATGCCAACCTTTCCTAACCTTACACTCTCAGACTCGCAGAGTTATTAAACTTCCCTTAACTCATTACGATCTATCCGACACCATAATCCTTTTCCAGTCACGCCTCATCTACATAGTCGTCTAATACCTTTTTGTTCCTAAAACTGACACTGAATTGACCTCCTCCATCGCATCTCTCAAGGTAGAACCTCTAGCATTTTGAGCATAATCGCGATGCAATGAATCCCATTACGTGCCTTGAACATTTCCCTTTGCACTTCCTCGACACTCCAAAACCTAGTGCGTCTTGGCCATACCGAGACTAACATTTCTTCATTTCTGAGGGTCTATAGAAACTCTTTTAGATACAACTCTTGTTGAGCCATTCCAGGATATACCCCATTTATTCAACACTGATCACCAAACATTAAAGAACAACCATACCATATGCTGGCCAAGATACAAGGTTCACACACAAATCTCGTCCCATGCGTTATGCACAATGTGGTGTCGTTTTCTTTACCTCCCCGTTTCACTTGGGAGGACGGCACGCTAAACCCTTCACGCGAAATTTGGAAGGAGAGTGCGCCCGTGGTGGGATGAATTTTATTTCAGTTCTTCCTACGATATCACACGAACTTTCTTATTTGTCCTACGAGTAGGAAAGGGGAAAAAAGATCTCAACTAAACCCTAGGAGTTTGCTAAGTGTGGGGATTTCACCTAGACTAGAAATTCTGGAGTCCGGGGGGTCGGTTATACATAGGGAAGTGTTTAAACACCCTACATATCTGTAGTACTCTACAGGAACCTTCTCTGTGTCATTGTGATTGTGTTTGCTGCTAATGATTGGGAAAGTTTCTCCTTTGTGTTAGGAGAAGGAATTTGAATTATTTAAAGAAAGACAGACAGATAGACAGACTGACTATTTTTGGTATTTTATTAGCTCGCTGAGATTCCTTGTGAACCTCATGCCTACATATCCCTAGTGGAAGTCAGAGCTTAATGTAGTTCGGGGAACTAACTAGGGAAATTAATGTTTTTGGTGCCTTGCTTGAAGCTCAAGGTTGAAGCTTGGAATTAAATCTCTGTCTACAGTAAAGAGACATGAAATTATCTCTACAGAGAGGTATTAGTACTATTCTACCACAAACATTTAAAGGGAGTGACAGAATAACTGAATTCATTTCATTCAAGAGGGGGACCTTACTTGTGTGTGCAAGTATGCCAGTCAGATGCCTCTTAAATGAAAGAAAGATGCTCGTCCAAATTAGGGAAAGTGTACAAGTCTGGGGATGTGCCAGAGCATGTCTTTCAGAGTCCTAAATGGGAGACTTTGATTGAAATTGAAATTGAAATGTTTGTTTGTTTGAATGTGGTAGAGTAGTAAAAATATCTCTCTATAGAGATAAGCTATGTCTATCTACTGTATAAAAGATTTGACTTTAGCTGGCTTGTATGAGGCCCAAGCTTGAGGCTTTTTGATTGATTAATTAATTATTGACTCTGGGAGATGACTCCACTGGGGATTAATTACAGGGTATTTTTGTGTTCTGTATAAAGCCCAGAATTGAGGCTGACTCTACTTAAGGAGACTCTATTTGTGTGCCTTGTACAAAGCCCAAGGTTGTGGCTAACTGTTGAGGATAATTGAATGAATGACTCTGTTTTATATGCCTTGTACAAAGCCCAAGGTTGTGGCTGACTGTAGCTAGGGAAAAATACTATTTTCTGCCTTGTACAAAGCCCAAGGTTGTGGCGGACTCTTAAATGAATTAAGTATGGATGACTGTATGGGGAAAGATCCTAAGTGTTAGGAATCTTTGACACATGAAAGATATGGTTTATCTGCCTTGTACAAAGCCCAAGGTTGTGGCTACTGAGTGATGAAGGACTCACTGGGGAGACTCTATTATCTGCCTTGTACAATGCCCAAGGTTGAGGCTGACTCTTGACAGGGGAGTTTTATTGTTTGGGTGCCTTGTATGAAGCCCAAGGTTGAGGCTAACTGTTTTTGTTGGTTTTGACTCTACTGAGGAGGTTTTAAAAGACTGTTTTTCTTTGGAAACTAACCCTTTCCAGGGATTTTGACTCAGCTGGTGAATTTGTCTGTTAAAAGACTGACTTTTGTCATGTTTTTTGGAGGCTGACCCTTTCCAGGGGTTCTGACTCTTTCGGGGAAATTATCTCCTAAGAGAATGAAATTATTTATTAATTAATTTTGGAGGCTAACCCTTTCCAGGGGTTTTGTTAAAATGATTGATTTGGGTAGCACTCCATTAATTATTAAGGAATGAAAGGATTGGCAGAAAGATCACCTAGGGAGACTTCTTGTTTAAAGCCCAAGATGAAGGCTGACTCAATGCTGAGGGTGACCAAACATGGATCCTAGACTCTGCTAAGGAAGATTGATGAAGATAAGGGTGACAGAGACTGTCCATGTCTCTCATTCCAAAAATGTACTCAATGTGAAATTGAGACAAACTTAGCTTGTTTAAAGTCTGGTTTAAATTGGAAGAAAACTCACCAGGGTAGGCTAAAAGGTGACTAAAGACCTGTTCCTATGTTTATAAGAAACCTGAGGGGTCCTTGTATACAAGCTCAAGAGGAAGCTGGAAATGCTTTTAAGAAGCCTGCGGGTCCTTGTACAAAGCCCAAGAGGAGGCTAATCGAGGGTCATCGAGGGTCCTTGTTATAGCACAAGAGAAAGCTTATGTGGTTCTGAACTTATTTTGGCTCTAAGCAAATGGGTAAGAGGTTTCACCGGGAATAATTCCTCTTTGGGTGGATGTGTCCTATTATTTGGATTCTAAGGTTTTTGCCAAGATGTTTCACCGGGAATAATTCATCTTGGTGGTTTGAACTACAGATCTCTAATTAGGAAAGAGCCTTCACCGGGAAGACATTCTCAATCCTAGGCCATATTCCTATAATATATATATAGTTTAACTGTCCTAAGGTTTATACTCAAACGCAGTTCTAAACTAATATATGCACAGTTTATATTTGACAGTAATTTAAACAAAGACTGTAAATTGAAAGCTTGTAAAGCCTAACCTGGATGGAGTGGAGGCCATTGAAGAAGTATGTACAGAGCCTCAACAGTATTTTTGTTGTTTTGTTGAGAACAGTTGAATATATACATGATAAACAGTTAATGGTTTTTGAAAACAGAAGAAGTGAAGATGGACAAAGGTCACATAGGTATCTGAAGAGTTTCACCGGGAATAATGCCCTTCAAATACCAGAAGAATGTTTTGAAAACAGAAAGAAGATTTTGAAAATACGGTTTTGAAAACAAGCTAAGAAGAGAAGGTGTTTGGGACTTACACTCTATTAGAGGCCCAGTATTTTACAGTACTGGTTATAAAAACAGTTTGAAAATGATTTGGAATGATACAAGGTCTCTTTGTTTGAAAACCCTAATCTTTTGATTTATTCGGAGATTGGAAATAGCTTTGAAAATTGACAAAAGTCAACTTAATTAAAGTAAAAATAAAGATTTTTACTTAATTAAGACCTAAACAATTAGGGTTTTATCATAAACTTATTTATAAAATGATTAGGTTAAATCAAAGTGAATATATATATTTAAAGTATTTAAGAAAACACTTAAAAACATACTATTTTAACCCTAATTAAAATACATGAAATAAATAATATTTTTATGATTTTTTTTATTATTCACAAAATAGGTATATTAAATGACAAGTGTGTGAAAAATGAAGTGAAAATAAATTAATTTGATAGGTGAATTAATTGTGTGAAGTTTGTATAAAAAAGGGAATGAAAATGGGTGCTAAAAAATTGGTTTGGCCCTAGAGAGGTTCGAACCCACGCCCTTCATGATCACATTTCAAAACTTGACCAACTGAGCTGCGCGCGCAGCTTGTTAACTATATACACTCAATATATTATATTTTCAGATAAGCCAGGAAATTCAAATTTTACGCGCGCCATGTTCATCTTCTTCCTCGAGCTTCAGATTTTCAAATTCCTAACTCTCTGGTTTCTCAACTAAATGGCATGATGTAAACATCAATCTCACTCGTTTTTGGACAAGGAACATGATCATGGGCTCAAAATTCATTTATTCTAAGTGTAACTAACGAATTTCATCATGAACACGAAGAACACATAAACCCTAATTTTAAAATTAAATGATGCACAAGATGAATAAATGAATGATGATAGAGGGTTTTCAATCCTCTGATGATGCTGAATAAGATAGAATCGAGTTTTACCACAAAGAGTGCTTAAATTAAAGAGGTGGAGTTCAGAAACTTACCTCTGAAAATGGAGGTCGTGTGTGTGATTGAGAGCACCTGGGCTTGAATGAATGATCTCAATAGCTTCCCTGAGACTCAATGATGCTAACTGGATGTTTATTATAGCCTGAATCCTTCTGAATTGCTCTATGGACCTCCCTCGATTTCAGCTTCAAGTGAACATGGAGGTTGTTGAATTTGGAGTTACAGATGAGCTGCAGCCATCTGGTTAGCTCCACTATGACCTGAGGAATGTGTCTGGATGATTGGCTTGGCTTGAAAGCTTCTGAATCACTCCATGGACCTCCAACTGCAAATGCTCCAAAGTGAGAGCAACAATGGTGTTCCTCCACTTACAGAAGTGATCCAGGTGCTTGGATCACCTCAAATGACCTCCCTTGAGATGTTAGAATGCTCACTTCCCAAAGATAAGCTCTGGTTTGAAGAAATCGAATCTTCTTGCCAAAGAACTTTGAAAAACAATGAACAAGAGGAGAGAAAGAGAAAGCAAGTAATATGGTTGCTTTGGTGTGTTTTTGAATGAGGAATGCATCTGTATTTATAGGCAAATGGATCAGTATAGCTGCAGAGGAGTGAGCTTCCTTAGTGAAGTTGATTTGGTTTCTTAGCCATGAAGAAATTTAAGGAATATTCCAAGTGCAATGATGAGTTCCTTGATACCACTCCCTAGCCATCGGTTTTGCTTGATCTTAGGGGACCAAATGGCTGCAGAAATGAGCTCCAATTGGTTGGGAGAAGATTCCTTTGATGAATCACCAATTTGTCATAAATTCAAAAATGCAATCATTACATAATCACATGCCTTTGTTTTTGGAATCTTCTCTAATCCTTATGCAATGATGAAAATGGATGTATGGCATGGTTTCAGATGTGTTATGGGTCGTGTAGCATCCATAAGAGAGGTTATTTGCACAAAATTTGCAAAGTCCAATTTGCACATGACCTATAATTTTACTTCATGAGGCCAACTTTGAACAAGCATAACTCTTAGCTCAAATTGAATTTTGAGAAGGTTGAACACAATTTGGAAAGCCCTAAACATCTACTTCAAATCATTAGTTTATGTCTTCTTCAGAATCATTTGGGAAATTTGTGAAAAATGAGCCCAAAGTTGGATGAAAACTAGGTTAAAACACTTAGAAAAATTTCTAAGTGTTTATGACCTAAACTTCAAAATTTCCAAAACTTCATAAATGGTTGATCTTTTGAAAAAAGTTCCTTTGTAAGATGTTGTTTTATTTGGCAAGATCTACAACTTTCATGTTGGAAGTTTTTTGAGTTGTGTAGGTGAAATTTTGAGTTCTCACCATGCCTTCAAAAACCCTAATTCCCGACTTTTTGCTCCTTGATGAATTTCTTTGAATTTCTTTGGTCAAATGACTTTAATATCCATATATTGATGATATTGATCTTTGAAAGTCATTTTTTGACCAAAAACCTTAAAAGTCAAAGGTGATCCCATACAGTTGACTTTTGCCTGACAAAGTGAATTTTTGGACTTTTGTGTAGAAACAAGATCTTTTCCTCAAATGAATGATGTAAATGGATTATATTGAGGTAGTAGAGATTCTTGAATCATGTCTTGAGTTTTGGATCCATGCCCTGATTAAAAAGTCAACTATCTTGGTGAATTAGGTCAAAACCCTAATTTGTCGACCATGTGAAAATAATGACTGTAGGCTTTGAACTGAGATGTAATGTCCAGTGGATCTTGTAATATGAGTTATTTGAAGATGATTGATGTCTTTGAATGACCCTCTGAGGTTTTTTAGGGTTTCCCAAATGTGATCCCTGATTTCAGTCCTCGATAGGCTCAGAACCCTAGCCTGGTGACCTGAGTAAACCTGTACTCAGATGACTGGATGTCTAATCAATCATAGGTGTAATAATGAGGCTTTTGAGTCTTATGATTGTATTAGAGACTAATCCCTCTATTGATTGATCCTTTGCCTGAGTTTTCTTGTCTTTGAACACCCTCGATTGAATGTCAGGCTGCTCTGGGTACTTGCTTTGACTTGATGAAAATCCTGAAGATATGTCATCTCAGGGGGGTCAAAAATTAGGGTATGACAGATGCCCCTATTTAAGTTTCTTTTATCTGGAGGGAGAGAGATTGAGATCTCGATCTCTCCTGCGTAAAAGAGACTTAAATATCAAAGAATGCCCGAATTTTGGGCGCTCCTGAGATGATAAAATCTTTGCATGACTTGATCCCGTTGTCGCGCTTGGCGGGGGATGAGGAGACAAACTCCCGCAGAAATACTTGATGTGGATTCTGGTGAATGGATGGCAATGTAGGATGCGCAATCCATCTTCTTTAACTAAGTGTTGATACTTAGAGAAAGGTAAACAACCTCCTTTCGTTCCGGATGTCCAATTCTCGAAACGGGTCTCAGTTGCGTTTGGACAATATCTCAGATAAAGAGAAAATTTCCAAAGGTTTGTTTCCTCGTCAAACTTCTTACCAGCGCTTGGAGGTAAGATGCCATTTGACGACTGTAAAGAAACTTCAAAGGTTTGTTTCCTCGTCAAACTTCTTATCAGCGCTTGGAGATAAGGTGCCATTTGACGGCTGTAAAGAAACTTCAAAGGTTTGTTTCCTCGTCAAACTTCTTATCAGCGCTTGGAGATAAGGTGCCATTTGACGGCTGTAAAGAAACTTCACCATCTTCCCTTTTGACTTGACGTCTTTGAAAGAATGTCATATGGCCTCATGATCTTTTGAGGGGCTAATGACTTTGTTTGAAGGCGGACGAACTGTTTTCGGGGTGAAAACTGCCATTCATCGACTGGTGCCTGGGGAATCAACGAACTATTTTCCTAAGAGGAAAACTGCCATTCATCGACTCTGTGGGGAGTTAAACATCCCAGAAACAGACAAACTGTTTTGAAGAAACTGCCATTTGTCGATCTCTTGAATATTTAGCAGACAAACTGTCTTTTCTTGGGAAAAGACTGCCATTTGCCAATTGCTTGGGGAGCAAACTGTCTTCTACTGGGAGAGACTGCCATTCGCTGACTTTGTGGTGATAGAAAGTGAGCAAACTGTCTTCTGATGAAAGAGACTGCCATTTGCTGATCTTGTTGTGACAGAAAGTGAGCAAATTGTCTTTTGATGAAAGAGACTGCCATTTGCTGACTTTGCTGGGGATCATGAACTATCTTCTGGACGAAGACTACCATTCACTGATTCTGTCGGGGAATCATTTGTCGATCTGCTGGAAGATTCTGAATTTTTCTTTGACAAGAAGTAGCATCACTTGACCCTGCTAGGGGAATACCAAACTTCTGGAAATTCCAAAATGTGAAGCAGACTATCTTATCTGAAGAAGACTGTCGAATGCCGCTCTGCAGGAGAATCTCGGCGGAGGGATTCCAAAAGTGAACAAACTATCTCTTTGAGGGAGACTACCATCTGTTGACTTGCTTGGGGAAATCTCTCTACATGGATTGTTGTCTTGAAGGAAAAAGTTTCTCCAGGACTTGCAGGGGAAACTTGAGTTCATGCCCTCATGACTCGGGCATTCTTACTATTAAAAGCCTCATTTGACTCTCAGTTGTGATGTAATGTATGCATGAATATTATGACAATTATAAAATGTGAAGTGAATGTGAATAGAATTATCGCGGATGTAAAACCCTGATGATACGACTTGAATTCTTGTTGATCAGAAGATGTCCTCTTCTTGTAGTTCGAACTCTGTTGGGAATATCTGGTTATCAGTTGTCCGCTGTCCGAAGTGAGTAATATGAGTTGAAGTAAAGACCCGTCATAGGGAAATGTTCGCAAAGCGATCTCATGGGGAAATATTGGTTCCCGGAGTCTCAACCGTTCTTGGAGCAGCTGTTTGCATCCTTCCTATTGTTTGTAAACCTCAGAAAGAAATTTCACCTTTATTTTTGCAAGTAAATTCATTTTATTTTATGAAAACATTTGTTTCAAGAAAATGACTGTTTAAACTTAAAATGCATTCCAAGAAACTGAATAAGACTAGATTGCAAAGGAAAAGCACAAGGCTCAAATTATTATATATGGAATGGAAATCAGCCAAATGCTCGATTCCATGGAGTATTTACAAAGTTGGAAATTGGTAATTTTTTGGGAAAAGGGCTACGATGAAACGTGACGACCGTTATCTTTCCCTTCCACTCCGAGTTGCGCTGTATTCGTGCTTCGTAGAAGATGACCTACTGCTGATGAACACTCCGCTATGGATTTTGAATGATCAAGTTTGTCCTGAACACAGTTACTTGCCATATATCCCTAGCTTTTGCGTAAACTACCCCTTTCGGGTTTTAAGTTTACCGGGATTGATTACTTATTTTTTTTATGTCTCTAACTTTTGCCTGAATCGCCCTTTCGGGTTTTCGATTCACCGAGACGCTCTTTTTTGCCTAAGCCGCTCTTTGCGAGTTTTCAACTTAGCGAGCTGTTCTTTTAATTATTTAGGCGAAGTATTTCTTGACTGCGTCGACGTTCACAGGACGGGTGAATTCTTCTCCATCCATAGTCGTGAGTATTAAGGCTCCTCCTGAGAAAGCTCTCTTGACCACGTAGGGGCCGTCATAATTGGGAGTCCATTTCCCTCTTGAATCTGTGAGAAAAGATTGAATCTTTTTTAGTACAAGGTCACCTTCTTTGATTGTGCGAGGTCGAACCTTCTTGTCGAAAGCTTTCTTCATTCTTTGTTGATATAGCTGTCCGTGGCATAAAGCTGTCATGCGCTTTTCTTCGATTAAGTTCAATTCATCGAATCTGCTTTGACACCACTCGGCCTCTGTTAATTTTGCCTCCATCAAAACTCTCATTGATGGAATCTCAACCTCTATAGGTAGGACTGCCTCCATGCCATATACAAGGGAGAAAGGAGTTGCTCCAGTCGAAGTACGTACTGATGTACGGTAACCATGAAGAGCATACGGGAGCATTTCATGCCAATCTTTGTAAGTAATGACCATCTTCTGAATGATTTTCTTGATGTTTTTGTTAGCTGCTTCTACAGCTCCATTCATCTTTGGTCTGTAAGGAGATGAGTTGTGATGTTCGATCTTGAATTCTTCACAAAGCTCCTTCATCATTTTGTTATTCAAATTTGACCCATTGTCAGTGATTATCTTGCTAGGAATGCCGTAGCGACAGATGATGTGATTCTTGATAAACCTGACGACAACTTGTCTTGTAACGTTTGCATATGAAGCTGCTTCAACCCATTTGGTGAAATAGTCTATGGCTACCAAGATGAAGCGATGTCCGTTGGACGCTCTTGGTTCGATCATTCCAATCATGTCGATTCCCCACATGGAGAAAGGCCAAGGGGAAGAGAGTATGTTGAGAAGAGATGGTGGCACATGAATCCTATCGGCGTAGATCTGGCATTTGTAACACCTCTTTGCGTACTGGTAGCAATCTGACTCCATCGTCAGCCAATAATATCCTGCTCTCAGTATTTTCCTTGTCATGGTATGTCCATTGGTGTGAGTACCAAAGGAACCTTCATGTATTTCTCTCATGAGTATTTCTGCTTCTTTTCTGTCAACGCATCTGAGCAGAACCATGTCGAAGTTTCTCTTGTACAGAACATCTTCATTCAAGAAGAATCTACAAGCTAACTTTCTCAAAGTCTTTCTATCTTTCTTTGATGCCCCAAGAGGGTACTCTTGCTTTTGAAGAAAGTTCTTGATGTCGTGATACCACGGTTTGTCGTCGATGATTGCTTCTACTGTGAACACATGAGCGGGCCTATCCAGGCGCATAACATCGATCCGAGGAATGTCATTCCAATGATTTATCCTAATCATGGAAGAGAGTGTGGCTAATGCATCAGCCAAGTTGTTTTCTTCACGAGGAATGTGATGAAAATCTACCCTGTCGAAGAATGGTAACCATCTTCTCGCGTAGTCTTTGTAAGGAATTAGCCCTGGTTGGCGTGTTTCCCATTCTCCTTTGATTTGATTGATGACCAAAGCAGAATCTCCATATACATCCAAGTGTTTGATTCTTAGATCCATGGCTTCTTCGAGACCCATGATGCAAGCTTCATATTCGGCCTCATTGTTTGTGCATTTGAAAGTTAATCTGGCAGTAAATGGAATGTGGGTACCCTGAGGTGTAACAATGATCGCCCCAATTCCTCGTCCATAAGCATTGACAGCTCCGTCAAAGATTAAGCCCCACTGGGATCCTATCTCAGGTCCTTCGTCTGGTAGTGGCTCGTCGTAATCTTTCATTTTGAGGTACATGACGTCCTCGTCCGGAAAGTCGAAACTGGTTGATTCATGATCATTGAGTGGGTGGTGAGCCAGGTGCTCAGCTAGAATGCTTCCTTTCACGGCCTTCTGTGCGTGATACTCAATGTCGTATTCTGATAACAACATCTGCCAACGGGCAATTCTCCCTGTTAAAGCAGGCTTCTCAAAGATGTACTTGATTGGATCCATATGAGAGATCAAACAAGTAGTATGTCGAATCATGTACTGGCGGAGACGCTTGGCAGCCCAGGCCAAAGCACAACACGTCTTCTCGAGCATGGAGTAGCGGGATTCACAGTCAGTGAATTTCTTGCTCAGGTAGTAGATGGCATGCTCTTTTCTTTTTGTCTCGTCCTGCTGTCCAAGGACACAACCCATGGAATCTTCTAAGACGGTTAAGTACATTATCAAAGGTCTTCCTTCCACTGGAGGAGACAGGATGGGTGGTTCGAGCAGATATTCCTTAATGCTGTCGAACGCTTTCTGACAATCGTCTGTCCAGACGCAACTTTGATTTTTCCGTAGAAGTTTGAAAATAGGAGCGCAAGTTGCAGTCATGAGATATATGAATCTCGAGATGTAATTCAGACGTCCAAGAAATCCTCTAACTTGTTTCTCGGTCCTGGGCGAAGGCATTTCTTGAATTGCCCTGACTTTGTCTGGATCTACTTCAATTCCTCGTTTGCTGACAATGAAACCAAGGAGTTTTCCTGAGTAGACACCAAAGGTGCACTTGTTGGGGTTCAGGCGAAGCTGAAACTTCCGTAAGCGTTGAAATAACTTTGTCGGATTCTGTATGTGATCTTCTTCATTTTCTGATTTGGCAATCATGTCGTCCACATAGACTTCCACTTCCTTATGCATCATGTCGTGGAAAAGTGTAGTCATGGCTCTTTGATAACTTGCCCCTGCATTCTTTAGTCCAAAAGGCATAACACGATAGCAGAACGTGCCCCAGGGGGTGATGAAAGCTGTTTTTTCCATGTCTTCAGGTGCCATTTTGATTTGGTTGTATCCTGAAAATCCGTCCATGAACGAGAAAACTTTGGATTTTGCTGTACTGTCTACCAACATATCAATATGTGGTAAAGGAAAATCATCCTTAGGGCTAGCTTTGTTCAAATCTCTGTAGTCGACGCACATGCGGACCTTTCCGTCTTTCTTAGGAACGGGAACAATGTTAGCTAACCACTGAGGGTATTCTGAAGTGACGAGGAAACCTGCGCTGATCTGCTTTTGAACTTCCTCCTTGATTTTCATGGCCATCTCCGGATGAGTTCTTCTTAATTTTTGCTTGACCGGAGGGCATTCTGCTTTTAACGGCAAGTGATGCTCCACTATACTGGTATCCAACCCTGGCATATCTTGATAAGACCAAGCGAAGACATCTGAGAATTCTTTGAGCAGCTGTATCAAACTCTCTCTAATCTCTGAACTGAGCGAAGCTCCAATCTTAACCTCTTTTCTGTTTCCATTGGAACCAAGGTTAATGATCTCTAGAGGCTCATTGTATGGCTGAATGGCC